>NC_047094.1:86691074-86991988 GCF_902459505.1 Geotrypetes seraphini | reverse complement strand
TTTTTTTTTTTCTTTTTTTAAACTAACTGGAGGAATGACTAATTGTACTAGCAATAGTAAATCTTTTCCTTAAAAAAAAAAAGGTGGGGAAAGACCAGAGAGAAGACAATAGAAACTTTTCAGTGTCGTAAGTTTTAAACCAATGAACTCGGCTCAACAATGGTGCCGGTTTTTCATTGGCCGGTGCTAAGACCTTGACGAGAATACTGCAATGGACAGCGGTGTGTGAACAGTGGCTAAGAAGGTGACGAAGTCGCCCACTGTGCAGCTTGCTCCCTGCCCCCAGGGCCCTGTCTCAGTACCACAAGGGAGGAAAGCAAATTACTGCTGAAGCCGTCGGAGAACAAAAAGCTTGCAGACTCAGCAGGCCAACGGAAAAAGCTCCTAGTGCTTGACCACTGCAGCACTCCTTCTCCACCGGCAGAATCAGCAGCATGGAGCATGACTTGTGAACTTGGAAGTGGCTGAGGTTTCGGTGAAGGTTCCCGCGGGCTCAGTCTTGCGTTCCTCTCCTGGCCTAAATCAGAAGATTTCATCATCTTCAGGTGCAAAACATGCTAAAGCCCATTCTAAATCAAAAAGGGGAGCATCTCCAACTCCTCCCCTGGAATTCACTGTTCCTTCTAAATGTCTCTCTCCAGTCTTCCGTCAATACCTCTGTTTCAAGGCTCAAAGCCTATTCAGTAAATTTCAGATTTTTTCCTGCTTTTACAATGGTTTATACAGGAAAATGCTGCTTTGCTTCAACAATCTCCTACTCCTCCACTTCTGGAGGTCCAGCAATGTTCAGCCTGTTTAGAACATATTCCTGCAGAGAACCATATTCTTTCAGGTCCTTTAGTTCCACCTACAGACATGATCTGGAGTCCCTGCACTACTGTCTGTTCCTCTCCAACTGAAGGAGCTTTATGCAGCCAGTTCCCAAAGAGGAATACTCATCCAAAATTTTTGCAGGTTTCTTCCCTGATTAGTCTTAGTCAAGCAGCAACACCTACAGGCAGCAAAGATTTCGGGCTATACTTCAATCCTGTAAGACTCCAGTAAAGGAACTGGTAGCTCTTCCAGTACATAAAGTTCTACAGGACTTCTAATTAGCTAATTGGCAGAAACTCCTATCAGTGTCCACAGCTTCCAAGCGTTTGGAAATTAAATATAAGGTCCAAAAAGCACCTGGTCACGACCTTCAACAACTACCTCACCAATCAATAGTTTCTGAGTCGGCTATTAAAAAGGCTAAAACTGTAAAATCTCTGTTAAGTGCGCCCCCTGGAAAAGAATATCATCTCCTTGATTCCATAGGTCACAAGGTCTATCAAGGTTCTATACTTTCATCCAAAATCATTTCTCATCAGCTGCAAATTCTCCATTTTCAGCATTCAGTTCTGCAACAGCTAAAAGCTGCTTCCTCAGAAGCAATTCCAAGCCTTTTCATTGCCTTGCACGAGTCTACTTACCATTTAATAAAATCCAATTATGATGCTTATGACATGGTGTCTCAAACGGCAGTGGTAGCCATAGTCGCTAGACTCACAGCATGGCTTAGAGTGTCAAATCTAAGAGAAGACCTTCATGATAGACTGGCAGATGCTCCCTGTTTGGGTGACAGTCTTTTTGGTGAAAAGGTACAGGCCACAGTCTCACAGCTAAAGGAGGATTCCTCGACTAGTAGGGAACTCTCAGCACTTCCTACAGAACAATTTCAACAATTTTGATTGCCTTTTCTCTTCATTTTTGTGTTGTAGAGCATATCATCAACAATTTTTTCAGCAATATTATCTGAGACGCAGATTTGCTCCTTATAATAGACCTGCTCCACAAAGATCGCAGTCTTCTTAGGTTCCAAAACAGTGTACCAGATATTTCGGAAACAATCATCTATACCTCAACTTCATCTCTTAAACTTTCTCCTAGTTTTTGACCATGGAGGAGAGGGGAAGGGGGGGCTAACCCACTTCTTTTCGGCTTGGCAGGTCATCACAACAAACAAATGGGTTCTTCAACTTTTTTAAACAACTGTGACCAAGAACAACAATGTTTTCAGAAATTGGTTAGGATACTACAAGTATAGTAAGTTAATCTGCTGTTTTAGATCCTTTAAAAAAAATGTTAAGTGATAAAATACTCGTAGCCTATTCCTCACCTGCCTTGCAATTATGATTTGTTTCTGTCCTAAGCATTTTAAAATTCTGCTGTGGCTCTGATTGCACCACCTCTGCTGGAAGCCTGTTCCAGACATTTGCTGTTTTCCACAGTTTCTTTATACCTTGGGGCCCATTGCATTAACAATTAGGCCACTCCCAATTGTTAAATACCTTCCAATTCTTGTCCTTTGAATTATTGTGGAGTAATTTTTGTCCCCATTGCTTGTTTTTACAATATCTTAATGCTGAAGGTTTTTTTGCCACATGTTGGTAAAATGTTTGGGTTTCAAGTTCCCTTTCATTGTTTTAAGATTTTGTATCAAGAGACAATCTGCTTGTCTCTAAACTTCCTCAGTAGTATCATTAATAAAGATATACTAAAAAGATTGTCCTATTAGGACTGAATCCTTTATTGACCACTGCATTTCGTCTCCAGATGCTCTCCTTGTTTTTTGCCCAGTCCCATAGGCTAGCTTGTTTACCAGCCTTCTCTATAAAGCTATGTTCAAAGATGAGCAACATATTACTGTACCTCCCTGATCTTTCACTTCTTGCACCTTCTTAAAGAACTTGAGTTTGTGTAGCAGCATTTTACCTTCTTGAAACCATAGCTTCTTTCACTTAGTATTCTTTCCGTAGTTTTCCATACTAATTAACATCTGCTCTTGACATGCAGTCCTTTGAAATTTCATCATTGAACAGAGTTGGAGGTGAGGCGTGGCCTAGTGGTAGAGCTGTTGCTTCAGCACCTTGAGGTTGTGGGATCAAATCCCAGCGCTGCTCCTTGTGTTAATCCTCCATTGCCCTAGATGCAAAATAAGTACCTGTATATATAAACTGCTTTGAATGTGTAACCACAAAAAAGGTGGTATACAAATCCCATTCCCTTCCCCTATTCTGAGGGACAGTGACTTTCTAAGTACTTCTGATTCCTTCTAGACTGTAACTTTGATTTGTACTCATTTCACATATGACAGATAGTTGCTCTCTTAAATTGATATTTCCTCTCTATAAAATACCTTGTGAAGAAACTCATCTAACTTATGTTCTTATGTTCTTAAGATGTCTACCTTTTGCTGTTTGTCCTCTTCCTTTGATATCTAAAGAAAGCTTAATCTCACTTGTTATTGAATTGGCAGTTTTTTCTTCTAATTGGCCTACCCTGACTTCCTTTTATTTTTCTGATAGTTCTTCCTGTTGTCAGTCACCTTATATGTTTTAGTGTTTTCAAATTCTAATCTCTGTTCTTACCTTTTCTGAAACCATATTGGGGGGTGGGTGGTTCTTTCAATTTCTCTTTCTTGGCTTTTCACTGCTGTCCAAATTTCATTTATGCCCTTCAGCTCTGAGCCTTTTTCACAGTATTTTTCACCTTGAGGTCAACATCCCCACAGTCCAAGACCCTAGTTTTAAATGTGCTTCAGTTCAGGTTGGAGTTTAATATTGAATTAAGTAATAGGGTGATCATGAGACTCTACATCAGGGGTGTCCAACCTTTTGGCTTCCCTGGGCCGCATTGGCACAAACGCTGCAGCAAGACAGAGGAGGGAGCCAGCAAGACGGTAAACACCCGGGGACAGCAGAGGAAAACACTGCATCGCCTTCGACCGGGGTTGCACAAAATACTTCAGGGGGCCGCATGCGCCCCTGGGGCCACAGGTTGGACACCCCTGCTCCACATATTCCATGTGTCAGTACCAGGTGTGTGTATATATAATGCTTACGGCATCATGTTGGAGCTAGGCTGCTTGCTGCATGTTCTTTGCTTGTGGTGGAAATCAGAGGAAACTTGCTGAAACACAGCAAAGTGCACTGTGCTCCATCACATTGATCTTTTCTGCTTCTCCTATAGGTTCAGGGAATTAGCATTAAAGGTTGGCATGATGTGACCACTTTCTTTGGTGGCAAAGCCGAGGAGTCCCCTGAGAGGTACAGTATATTCTTTGGGTTACTGTGCTATTAACCTTTATACCTTTCTTATCAAATCTGCTCAGGGCAGGGGGAATTTTCTGCAGATTTTCATTGTTTTTGGCTGGGAGATAAGGGTCATTTATGTGTATTTTAAATGTTTTACTGTGTATATATTGATTTTGAAAATGCATTGATGCAGGTTCTTGGGGAATTACAGGGTATCAAGTTTAATAAATACTAGCTTAAATCACTGTAATAAGAACTGAAGTGTAGGCACACAAGTACACTGAACATTTTGGTGCCAAACCTAGGAAATGTATAAAATTAATCAAAGAAGAGCAAGGCTCAGTAATTTAAATTCTCTTTAGGAAGCCAAGGATTGCAGCTTTCAGTGAAGGGTGGTTCATATTAATGGTCCCAAAGACTCATTTATAAGCCATTCTTGACACTTAAGTTTATATTGTTTAAAATAATTGGCAATACAATTGAATTTACAATTAAAAATAGCTTTAGTAAGGAAATTAAAACCAATAGCATTCCCCCACAACTATACATACCTGGGAGCCAACATTCCACTTCACAGCAAAAAATTTTTTGTATCTAATGTTTAATAAAACTTCTAGTGCAAAAGGCATATAAGTTATGAGCCGGTGGGTTATTCTCTTTTACTTGTGAGTTTGTAGAAGGTATCATCTACCTTTTTCTCTTGGCTCCGCCTCCTGCATCTCTGGGCTGTGCACCACATCCTCAGTTTTTCATTCTACAAGTGAGTTAGAAGGTATCTTTCTGATCTGCTCTGATTTAGATTTTTAATTTTCGGGTCTGCATCTGTACTGTGGTGCTCCAGAGGTTCCCAGTTTGATTGGGACAGCTATGCCTGGGAGAAGACACAGACTTTGGGGTCAGAGGTCTGTAACTGGGAGAGCAACCCTTTTACAGGCTGTCTGGCCAGCCTGCACTAACACTTTGGTAGCTTGGGGACCATTCTTCTGGGAGCACAGCTTGCTCCTGGCTTTCACTGGAGCTTGATCGTAGATGTGTGGCCCCTGAAGGCTTTAGCGTGTTCTGGCTGCATTCTTCCCCCGCCCCCAAAGACACATGAGGATCTGTATAGGTCTGGAGATTCAAGCTCTTTCAGGGTCTGACTTGCAGCCTGAAGAATCAAGCGTTAGAAGTGAGATTTCGTGCTTGTCTGAGGTAGCTTTCTTCTTCATTGTCAGGTTGCACTTCAAGCTGAAGCAGGCACAGCATCAGCACAAGAGTGAATTGTAGCCTGAGAGACATCTGAGGTGATCTACAGATTGAGGTTTTAGAGGTTTCTGAGGCTGGCATTTTGGGCCCCCACCTCCAAAAAATACTTTGTTGAATTTCCTGTGCTTTTATTTAGCTCTTCCGAGCCGTTTTTTGGCACTAAAACACGCTGCAACAGCCATCTTAGATTTCCCCGATTTGATTTTAAAAGACTATCTGCCTCAAAACACTTTGATTTTACTTAAAATCATTCCAGATGGACTCAGGCTATTTTAATGTTGATTCATGCCAGATTTGTACTAAATGACTGGCTGAGAAGTGTCCATGTTCCACATGCCATGGGGGGGGAGGGGGGCTGGGCTTAGCCCTCTCTGGTCCCTCCAGGGTATCTCGCTTGCAGGTGGCTTGGTTTCGGGGCCATAAATCCCTCCTAGAGTTCTCAGGTCTCAGGTAGCAACTTGGGGATTTGGTAAAGCGCAGATACCTCTGGGCCCACAAGGAGACAAGGTGAGTTCCTGCAGGAAAAGTCAGGGCTCCCTGTTCAGGAGTTTACTCCAGATTTTGTGAGTTTAATGTTTGCAGCCTATTTAAATTATGATGTAGCGATTATCCCAGGACAAGCAGGCAGCATATTCTTGACTGATGGGTGACGGCACCGACGGAGCCCCGGTACAGACAATTTTAGAGTGATTGCACTCTAAGAACTTTAGAAAGTTCTAGCTAGGCCGCACCGTGCATGCGCGAGTGCCTTCCCGCCCGACAGAGGCGCGCGGTCCCCAGTTTTCTTAATTCCGCGGAGCTAAGAAGACGCGTGTTTCCAACGGCTGTTGGAAGTTTTTTCTCTTTTCACTTGCCTTCCCGCTCGCGCGTATTTTTCTCTTCATAATTTATTTATTTCTTTTTTATTTACCGTTTGTGTAAAAAAAAAAAAATCGTTTTATTTTTCATTTTTTATCGATCTGCCCCGGCGGGGCCTGTTGGCACCATCGAAGCCTCGGGCTTCGATTTTGCTACAGCAGTTTTTCCCTTCATGCCCCCGTCACCGGGTTTCAAAAAGTGTCAGCGGTGTGCACGCCCTATCTCCCTCTCCGACCCGCACAAGTGGTGCCTCCAGTGTCTGGGTCCGGACCATAGGGCTGAAACCTGCACCCGCTGTAGTTCTTTACAAAAAAGAACTTTAAAAAATCATCAAATTCAGCAGCGGATCCTTTTCGGTTCCTCTATGGAAGTTGCACCGGTATCGACGTCGACTACTTCCTCCAAATCGACTCCGACTGCCTCGGCACCACAAGATACATCGCCAGTGTCGACTCCTGTAGGTAAGCCGGCTAAGAAGCCTTCCCCTACTGTTCTAGGCCCACCAGTCGAGCATGCAGTGAGCCAAGTCCTGCAGACTGAGCGCCGGCCCCGTAAGCGCTCCGCTCCCATTGAAGTCACTGCCTCGTCATCGGCATCGACTTCACCCGAGCGTCGAGCGGCACCGAAGGTACCGAGCAAGAAAAAACCGGTACCGGTGCCATCGGGACCAACGTTGGATGAGCGCATTGCCTCTATCCTCCAGGTCCAGCTTAAGGAGCAACTCCAACACTTGCTCCCGGCTCTGTTGACTCCGAACCTTCCAGTATCGGTACCGACTGAGCCTTCGGTGCCATCTGTCGATCAGCCTCTTTTATTGACATCGACTGTTTCGGCACCGCACAAATCTTTATCCATGCCTGTTCTGTCAGCGGAACCGAAGCGGCGTACTACTCCTACGGTTTCTGACCCGGTACCGTTCTCTGAACCCCGTACCGTACTACATTCCCCAGGTACCGTCTCCACCCGTTCAGGTAAATCGGTACGCAAGACTAAGCATACTGAAACATCTACTCCACTTTCCCAGGGCCGTTTCCAATCGTTACGGGACCCTGACTTGTGGGACGACTCAGATGATCCCCTCGGTACCGAGGAAGATTACACATCTGATGAGGATGAACCATCGGTGCAGGATCCTGCTGCTAAGCCAGAGCACTCCTCCTTCACCAAATTTTTAAAGGAGATGTCAGACACCCTTTCTATTCCATTGGAGTCTGACTCTAAAAAATCCAAGGCATTTCTGGATGCTTTGGATTTTGACCAACCTCCTAAAGAGTTTTTAAAGTTGCCCCTCCATGACATCTTGAGGGAAACTTTTTATAAGAATCTGGAAACTCCTTTGACGATTCCAGGAGCCCCAAGAAAACTGGAATCTCTGTATAAAGTGATTCCAATTCCAGGATTTGACAAGCACCAACTTCCCCATGAATCTCTGTTGGTAGAGTCAACCCTAAAAAAATCTGCAGGAGCCAGTGTATATGCCTCTGTCCCTCCTGGCAGAGAAGGAAAGGCCATGGATAAATTTGGGAAACGCCTTTACCAAAATGCGATGCTGGCCAACCGTTCAGGTAATTACGCATTCTACTTCTCTTTTTACCTGAAGCATCTCATTCAACAGGTGACCTCTTTTCAAAAGTATATTCCGGACCGTAAACTTCCTGCTTTTCAGCAATGTACCTCTAGTCTTTTGCAACTCAGGAAGTTTATGGTCCGTTCAATTTATGATACTTTTGAACTGACATCACGGGCTACTGCTATGTCTGTGGCAATGAGAAGGTTGGCATGGCTACGGGTCTCAGACCTGGATGTAAACCACCAGGACCGGCTTGCCAATGCGCCCTGCCTAGGGGATGAGCTGTTTGGGGAGTCCATGGATACCACCACGCAAAAGCTCTCCGCCCATGAAACTAGGTGGGACACCTTGTTGAAAAACAAGAAGAAACCTCCTCCTCCTCGTCCATTTAGGCAACAATCTTCATATCAAAGGAGGTTTTCTGCTCGACCGGCTCAGCCTCATCCCCCTCAACCTCGCAGACAGCGTCAACAGCAGCAACAGGCCCGTCAGCAACAACAGCCTACGGTAAAGCCTGCTCCTCAACCTAAGCCGACACAGCCCTTTTGACTCTCTTCTCCAGGGCATTGCCAGTCTTCCTCCCTCATGTCCTCTACCTCAGCCCATAGGAGGTCGACTCCATGTTTTTCTTTCTCGCTGGGAAGCAATCACCTCCGACCAGTGGGTACTTGCTATCATCGCCCACGGCTACTCCCTAAACTTTCAGACTCCTCCACCATTAAGTCTGCCAAAAGAGTCTGCTTCCAACAAGGCTCAGTCCCTTCTCCTCGCTCAGGAGGTTCAATCCCTCCTTCTTCTTCAATGCCATCGAACCAGTTCCTCTAGACCAGCAAGGCCTGGGATTTTATTCCCGGTACTTTCTCGTACCCAAAAAGACCGGAGATCTCAGGGATCTCAACAAATGTCTGGTCAAGGAGAAGTTCAAGATGTTATCTCTTGCCACCCTATACCCTCTTCTCTCTCAGGAAGACTGGCTATGTTCCCTCGATCTCAAGGAGGCGTATACTCACATTCCAATTCATCTGATGTCCAGACAATATCTTCGCTTCCTTGTCAACCAACATCATTACCAATACAAGGTGTTACCCTTCGGCCTCGCCTCCTCTCCCAGGGTATTCACCAAATGTCTGATTGTGGTCGCAGCTTATCTCCGCTCCCACAACTTTCAAGTCTTCCCTTATCTGGACGACTGGCTCATCAAGGCTCCTTCTCCTCAGGCCGTTCACATAGCCACCAATCAGACCATTCACTTCCTTCGACTGTTGGGGTTCGAAACCAATCTACCCAAGTCGCACCTCATTCCAACTCAGCGACTTCAATTCATTGGAGTCATTCTGGATACTATTCGGATGAGGGCGTTTCTTCCTCCAAACCGCCTTCACACCATCCTTCATCTCTGTCAGCAGGTGTTCCTGCAAACTTCCATCTCTGCAAATCACATGATGGTGCTCTTGGGACACATGGCCTCCACAGTACATGTCACACCCTTCGCACGTCTCCACCTGCGTACTCCTCAATGGACCTTAGCGACCCAGTGGTCCCAAGCGACGGATCCTTTTTCACAACTCATATCTGTGACCTCGTCTCTTCGACAGTCGCTTCTTTGGTGGTTGACATCCTCAAATCTATCCAGAGGTCTGCTGTTCCATCTACCTCCTCATCAACTGGTCATCACCACGGATTCCTCCCCCTATGCATGGGGAGGTCACTTGAACGAGTTCCAAACTCAGGGGTTTTGGACCACCCAGGAAAAGAAACACCACATCAATTTCCTGGAACTCAGAGCGATGTTTTACGCCCTCAAAGCTTTTCAACATCTTCTTTTTCCTCAGGTACTTCTCATTTGCACAGACAACCAAGTTGCAATGTACTACATCAACAAACAGGGAGGGACGGGATCCCGTCTCTTGTGTCAGGAAGCTCAAAGGATTTGGACCTGGGCGACTGCTCGTCACCTATTCCTGAAGGCAGTCTACATCCAAGGGGAACAGAATTGCTTAGCAGACAATCTCAGCAGAATTCTTCAACCTCACGAATGGACTCTCAACCCTTCGACTCTCCAGTCCATTTTCTCTCAATGGGGCATACCTCAAGTGAATCTTTTTGCAGCTCCCCACAACCATCAACTGCCCCTGTTTTGCTCCAGACTTTACTCTCCTCACCGTCTGGAACCCGATGCATTTCTCCTGGATTGGACCAATCTCTTCCTTTATGCATTCCCTCCTCTTCCGCTCATGCTGCGCACACTATTCAAGCTCAAGAGGGAACAAGCCACCATGATTCTCATCGCTCCACGGTGGCCCAGACAGCATTGGTTCCCCCTTCTGCTTCAACTCAGTTCCAGGGAACCCATACCTCTTCCACTGTTTCCTTCACTACTTACACAGCATCAGCAAACGCTACTTCATCCCAGCTTACAGTCTCTGCACCTGACAGCTTGGTATCTCTCGGGCTGACTTCGGCTCACGCTCTCCTTTCTCAGCCTGTCCGTTCTATTATTGATGCCTCCAGGAAACCGTCTACTCTTCAGTGTTACCAACAAAAGTGGTCTCGGTTTTCTTCCTGGTGCCTCTTACATCACCTTAATCCCATGTCTACAGCAGTGGGACTGGTGTTGGACTATCTTTTGTCCTTATCTGACTCTGGTCTTAAATCCTCTTCGATAAGAGTTCACCTTAGTGCCATTGCAGCTTTTCATGAGCCGATTCATGGAAAACCCCTCTCAGCTCATCCCTTAGTTTCAAGGTTCATGAAGGGCCTTTTCAATGTGAAGCCACCTCTTAAGGCCCCTCCTGTTGTATGGGATCTTAATGTGGTTCTTTCTGCGTTAATGAAGCCTCCTTTCGAGCCCTTGGCCACAACGCATTTTAAATTTCTAACTTGGAAAGTGGTTTTTCTGATAGCTCTCACTTCTGCCAGGAGGGTCAGTGAGCTCCATGCACTGGTGGCGGATCCACCTTTCACTGTTTTTCACCATGATAAGGTCGTCCTCCGTACACATCCAAAGTTCCTTCCTAAGGTTGTGTCTGAATTTCATCTTAACCAATCCATCGTTCTACCTGTTTTTTTCCCAAAGCCTCATTCTAATCCAGGTGAACAGGCTTTGCATACCTTGGATTGTAAACGTGCTCTGGCTTACTATCTTGATCGCACCAAACCTCACAGATCATCTCCTCAACTGTTTTTGTCCTTTGATCCTAACAAGTTGGGTCATCCTGTATCTAAACGCACTCTGTCCAATTGGCTTGCTGCTTGCGTTTCATTCTGTTATGCTCAGTCGGGCCTGACACTGGAAGGTTCTGTCACGGGCCACAAGATTAGAGCTATGGCAGCGTCTGTAGCTTTCCTCCGTTCCACTCCTATTGAGGAAATCTGCAAGGCTGCTACTTGGTCCTCGGTTCATACTTTTACATCTCACTATTGTCTGGATGCATTCTCCAGACGGGATGGACACTTTGGCCAATCTGTTTTACAAAATTTGTTTTCCTAATGGCCAACCTTCCCTCCATCCCTCTTTTTGTTAGCTTGGAGGTCACCCATCAGTCAAGAATATGCTGCCTGCTTGTCCTGGGATAAAGCACAGTTACTTACCGTAACAGGTGTTATCCAGGGACAGCAGGCAGATATTCTTGCGTCCCTCCCACCTCCCTGGGTTGGCTTCTTAGCTGGCTTATCCTAACTGGGGACCGCGCGCCTCTGTCGGGCGGGAAGGCATTCGCGCACGCGCGGTGCGGCCTAGCTAGAACTTTCTAAAGTTCTTAGAGTGCAATCACTCTAAAATTGTCCGTACCGGGGCTCCGTCGGTGCCGTCACCCATCAGTCAAGAATATCTGCCTGCTGTCCCTGGATAACACCTGTTACGGTAAGTAACTGTGCTTTCTAGCAGTCCTGCCGTTAGCCTCCACTGCACGTTCCCTCTGCCGCGGTCCATCCCAGACCAAAACAGGATGTGGCAAGAGGAAATGTGCAGTGGAGGCCGACAGCAGCCTGCTAGAATCACTACAACAGCAGCAATCCTTTGCAGGCCGTAATTAGTTTTGAAAGTGAGATCGGGAGGCCAGGGGGAAGCTGGACAATGGTGGAAAGAAGGGGGAAACCATGCCGGCCTTCGAGGGGCCCCCTGGTGTAGCTATTAGAAGTACACAGAGGGAGGGGGCCCAAAGAGAGGGGCATATGCCAGTCTGAGGGTGGGGGAGAAGGGGAAGAAATAATGGGTCTTGAAACAGAGGAGAGGGAGGGAAATGGTGGACAATGGGATAGAGGGAGAGAAAAGAAATTGAGAGAAGTTGGACCCAAGCGATGGTGTGGAGGGAGGGGTGATAGAAATACTGGATAAGGAGGGTAGGTGGGAAGAGAAAGGGAGATATGGTGGACCCTGGGGTGGTGGGGAAGGAGGGAGAGATGCTAGATGGTGGATTTGGGGTTAGTGGTATCCATCGCTGCAGCCGCTCTTTCATTCTTCGGGCCGCCAGCAGCTTGAGTGAAGTAAACACGCTGCCTTCCGCGGCTAGAAGCTTTCCCTCTGCTACTTCTTCCTGTTGTCAAACAGTTCCAAAGAGTATTGATTGATATCTCTGTCCCAATGAGAAAAGCAACAGGCTTGACAGCTATATAAGTGTTAGTGCTGGTTGCACTCAGGTAGGTGGCTTGTTCTCGGTTATAATTATATTGTTATTGATTTGTTGCCTTTGACTTGTTGCAGATCAGAACAGAATTGACTGGTCAGGGAGTACCCCGTTTTCTGCCTGCTTATCTCTCCTTTTATAGGAATTGCTTTTTATTCGAACTGAGGACATGGGGCAGCGCCGAGAGAAAAAGGTAGATGATGCCTTCTACAAACAGTAAAGGAGAATTAGTTCAACACTCGTATGCCTTTCAACTAGAAAAAAGATTATAGTGCAATGTGTCTAGTGGTTTTGAAACAATAGGACCACTATATCTCAGTTCACAAGTTGATTGCAGAAAATTGTCAATCATGTTTTCAGTGTTATCTCCTTTCCGGGGAGTTGCTTTTGCCCCCTCAGTTTGTTTTCTGCATGCAGGTTGTTCCGAAGTGTTTCTGATCTGCTCTGCGGTTTTATTAGTTTCAGGTATTTTTTCTCATTGTTCATTTGGAGGCTTGGTGCCCAGATGTTCCCACTTGTTGGGACCACTGCCTGAGAGAAGACGTAGACCCGCATGGTAGAGGTCTGCTGTAGCAGGTTCAACCCCTGGGGGCACAGCTAACCAGCCTGCTTTTATATTTTTTGAGCTCAGGGGCCATCCCCCTGCATAGCTGCTTACATTTACTCAGGAGCTTGAGCGCAGGTTGTTTGGACACCCACCACCACCACCAGGGTTTGAGGCTCAGTCTGACTGTTAGCCAGCAGACTAGGTTCGTTCAGTAAATCTGTGAGGCAGAGTTCTTCTCCATTTGTTCCAACTGAAATCCTATGCTCAGGCAGGCACCATATAGCACACTGAGTAAGGCTATTATAGCCTATGGGGAAAATTGTGTGTGTTTGGGGGGGGGAGTCCCCAAAACTCATTTTTGAAAGTTTTCTGTATCCAGAGCCAATATTCCCCCACCTCTAAATCACCTTTCCTTATATTTTTTTTTTACTTCCAGTGAAGTCTCCAGTGGCCGTTTTGGCACGATTTTACTGGTGGTGGCCATTTTGAATTTTAAACAATTTTTTTTCTTAAGCCGCCACCTGCCTCAAAACCCCTTGATTTTGCTTGAAATTGACAGGGATAGACTCCTCAGGTCTTCTTACCTCTATATCATGCCAGGTTTGCACTGGATGGCTGGTTGAAAAGTATCCATGTCCGGCATGCGACGGAGCATGCAGAGGAGGGTCAGGAGCCTTGGGTTTAGCCTCCTCCAAGCCCTCCAGGGATGGGGGATCCATAGAAGGTGCATTCCCAGGGGAAGAGACCTTTACTACGCAGGGAGGTTCATTTAATGACCTGCGCCACCAGCAAGTCCACCTTCAGTTGAACAAACAGCTGCTGAAAACCCCTTCGAAGGTGATTTGGTTAAGTGCACTTGCATGTGTGCCACGGAGCCCAGGAGGACCGGCAGGAGTCCCTGCCAGGGTCTTTGAGACCCTCAGTACAAGGCTTTACACCAGATTTTATAGGCCTTATGTGGAATGCCTATTTGAACTGAATAGGGTCCTCAGCTTCCGTTTGCAGCATACCGGTGGCGTAGGGGAACTTCCCTCAAATGCCCCCTGGACCTGGACCTGGAGGTTCAGGGTGTTATAGACTAGGAGGATGGAAAGTCTGATTCCATGCCACTTTTGCCCCAGGATGATGCTTCTCTGTCAGAGTTTATTTATTTGCATGAGATTGGTGATCAAGAGGCAGTGGCATCCTTGGATTAAGAGGAAGATCCCACATTGTGCTGGGATCTTCTGCATGCTCGGGCATTATTTCCACCTCACTGTGACAATTAAAGCTTGAAGTCCCTCCATCTTCCTCATCCCAGTGCTCAGTTAAGAGCAGCTCTGTTGCCCGGACCACGTTCTTTACCTCGCATCCGGACATCACCTAGCTGGTCATGGACCACTGGGAGTCACCAGAAGGGTCCTTGCGAATGGCTATGACTATGGCCAAGCTTTATCTGATGGTGCCGGATTTTCAGCAGCTGTTTGTTCAACTGAAGGTGGACTTGCTGGTGGCGCAGGTCATTAAATGAACCTCCCTGCGTAGTAAAGGATAGGTAATGTTATTGGATATTCAGTAACGTAAAGTTAACTTGTTTCTCAAGCGGCAATTTGAAGCTTTGGCTCTAGGGACTAAAGCGGCAGCTGCGTCTTCTTTTATGGCACATGCTTGCCACATCCATCTGTCTCGAGCGTCAGACCCACAGGATGAGTATCCTCAAATACTTCTCTCTGAGGTGAATTACATAGTGGATGCTTTGTATGATATCTTCAGAGTTATGAGCAAGGTCTCAGCCTATGCTGTCTCTGCCTGCCGGATGCTGTGGGTCAGACAGTGGGCGGGTGACTCTGCCTCTAAAGCTATGCTAAGCAGGCTTCCATTTCAGGGGCAGATGCTCTTTGGCAAGGGCTTAGATGACCTGATGGCAAGTGTTGTGGATCATTGCCCCAAGGCCTTACTAGACAGCAGACCCTGAACGTCCTGGAGGTCAGGATGGGGCAATTTTTGAGGCTCTCGAAGATTCCGTCCTTTATGGAGGAGGCCAAATGACACAGATGTCTTTTCAGGGTGTCCCATCAATTACAAGCAGGACAAATGCGCGCAGTCAAATACACGCTGACAATTAAATGTCCCGCACACAATCGTCGCCGCATATTTGACTGTTTGCATTTGTTTTGCGCATAATTGACGGTGTACTCTTTTCAGAGGCCATGTCAGAGGTGCAGTGGAAGTAGGAGATGGCAAACTTCAGGCTCTCATTCTTCCCTAGCCTCAAAGAAAGCACAATGATGCCAGGACAGTGGCTGAGCCTCCCCAAGTTTGGGGCAGGCTGTCAGTCTTTTGGTCTGGTCTCACAATTAGCACAGATCGCTGGGTCTTGGACATTGGGAAGGTTACAAAATCGAGATCTGTGACCCTTTCCAGACCACTCTGTAGATTCTCTGGCCGGCTAGCCAGAGAGAGCCCTCAAAGTTTAGGCTACGGTACAAAGGCTACTGGCTCTTTGGGCCAAAGAGTCAGTCCCGGACGCAGACTCAGGCTTGGGCAGATACTCAATCTACTTCATGCCAAAAAATGGTTCAGATGACCTGAGGGAATGGTCACTGTCTCCACAGGCATTCAGTGCCATAGTTTGGCGGTGGGGGCCTCCACAGAAGGATCTGATGGCCTAAGAAGTGAACACCAAGACATTTTTATAGCTGAAGATATGAACTAGGAAGCAATGGGTTAGACTCATGAGTCCAACCGTGGCCGGCTACAGAGCTCTTCTAGTGTTTCCCCTGTGACCCATGCTCGGTCAAGTCATTCGCAGGATTGCGAACCATCCAGAATTGGTGATCCTAGTAGCACCTGATTGGCCTTGCAGACCATGGTATGGACGAAGGCCTCAGACTATCAGTCCAAGTGGATCTTGAGCCTGTATAGGTATGAGCGACGCACAAATAGAAGATTAGATAAGAACTTCTCACTCAGGAGCCAGTTCCTATCAAGAATCCAGAATGCTTTAGGCTTATGGCATGGCTCTTGAGCGATCCACCCTGATGAGCAAAGGTTATTAATATGTGGTCGTTGCCACGTTGCTCAGAGCTAAGAAGCCGTCAACTGTGGCAGCCTGTGCTAATAAGGCTGGAAGTCCCTTTAGCTCTGATGTGCGGTAAAGGATGTAGAACCTTCGCAAGCTTTGATTTTTGTAGTCCTGGACTTCTTGCAGGAGGATCTTCAAAAGGTGTTGTCAGTAGAATCACTGAGTGCATTTGGTAGGCCTTTCGTATTTCTAAGCTTGGGGGGAAAGAGGCTCCTGATCTCTTACCCATATGTTGCCCTGTTCAAGGTAGGATGCTCGAGGCCCCGACCTACCTCTACTTCAGAAAACTTCTCAAAACATACCTATTCCGCGAACAGGACCCTTAACCCTCATTCCCCTGCAATAAACCGACTCCCGCCCTCCCCCCTCCTTTCTCTTCCCCTCCCCCCTCCCCTCCTTTGGTTCTCTCTCCCTCCCTCTTTCCTTCCAATCCAACCTTTGTCGTTGCTTGTAACTCTGATAAATTTTTGCTAAAATGTTCCAACATTTCCTTCCTCAATGCTTGTAACTCTGACAAAATGTTGTAATTCCGTGTTTAGATCGGATCTTAATTAATTGATGTGAACCGCCTAGAACTCATTGGGTATGGCGGTATACAAGAACATAATAATTATAATAATAATAATTAAAGGGGCTCTGTGGTTGCAGCCTCTGGTACATTCCCTTTTCCCTTCCTGGAACCTTTAAGATCATTTTGCAAGGTCTCAGTACAGCTCCATATGAGCCCTTACGGGAGGCTTCCCTTTGGATCTTAGCCAAGATAGTGTTCCTGGTGGCAATTATGTCAGCGAGATGAGTTTCTAAGTTACAAGCTCTTTCCTGCAGGGAGCCATTGCTTAGGATCACAGAAGCAGGGCACTTTGTGCATTGTTCCATCCTTCTTACTGAAAGTGGTCTCAACCTTCCACATCAATTAGGAAGTCCTTATGCTCGCCTTTCACCTTATAAGGCCTAAAAAAAAGGATAAAGCATTACATTTGCTAGATGTTGGGCGACTGCTTCTCCAGTACCTCGAAATTACCAGTGAGTTTCTTCTATCAGATCACCTTTTTGTTCTGACCAGTCATACCAAGAAAAGGAGGCTGGCGTTTAAAGCCTCAATTTCCAGATGGATTTAAATGGCCCTTTCCTCCGCTTATGTAGGCTGTGGTACACAGTTGCCAATCGCATTGAGAGTGCACTCCACTAGAGGAGTTGCTGCTTTGTGGGCAGAGACTAGGCCTGTCTCATCTGAGGAAATTTGTAGAGTGGCTACATGGTTTAACCTCCATACCTTCACCAGGTTCTATAGGATGGACAAAGCAGCTGGGAAGGATGCCACTTTAGGGGCTTCCGTCTTAAAGGCAGGCGCTGCTGGCCTGTCCTAGATTCTGGGGTTGTTTTGGTACATCCCTATCTTTACAAGACCACTAGACACATTGCACTAGAAAGAAAGATTAGGTTCTTACCTCTGTAATCTTCTTTCTTATAGATATGTCTAATGGTCCTGAAGCCCCACCCTATAAATGGGTTTCGCCTGCCTTGTGCCTTAGCATCAGTCTGGATTTAAAGAATTCTCTGTCTCTCAGAGGAGCTGAGGAGATATATATATATATATATAATATAATAAAGCCCTAAGCGCACATGCGCACTCCCACCTGCATGCTCCCGTTTTCCGTGCGCTGTAGGGCACCGCAGGTAGGAGTGCGCATGTGCAAGAATCCCCCGAGGTGGATGTCGGCCGCCGCGGTTGTCGGCGGTTGTAGGCTGCGGCGGCGGCTGATGGCCGCGTCGTCTGTCAGCGACTGCAGGCTGCAGTAGCTGTCGGCAGCTGCAGGCCGCGACGGAAGATGACGCGATGGAAAGTGGCAGCGAGCCATAGTGTCTCCAGTGACCGTGTCCCTGCCTCTCTGTTTCCGGGCTGTGCTGGGAAGGGATGTGCTGAGGACAGGGCTAGAAGAGGAAAGAGAAGCGCCTGATCTGGCAAGTAACTCAGCTGATGGAGAAACCAGGGAGACAGAAAGAAAGGTGTGGGGGGTGGGATGATACAGAGGATAAGAGAGAAAGAAAAAAAAGAGACTGAACTGAAGGATAAGAAGGGAAATTAAGATACAGAGGAAGGGATTGAGAGAATATTGTAATCACATCATATGTCATATCTAATATAATAAAGCCCTAAGCGCGCATACACACTCCCACCTGCGTGCTCCCGTTTTCCGTGCGCTGTAGGGACCTGCAGGTAGGAGTGCGCATGCGCGCGGCGGCGCAGAGCCTGTCGGCCGCGGCGGCTCTTGCCGTCTGAAGGATAAAAACCCAAAAAACCCCAGAGCTCACTTCGGGTCTGGCAAGGACTGCGGGTCCTGAAAACCTTCCGATTCAAGCAGTGTCTGCAGCACTCTACACACGCTGCTTCGGGGCCTTCTATTCTCCTGATTTGCTGGGCAGTAGAAGGCCCCGAAGCAGCGTGTGTAGAGTGCTACAGACGCTGCTGGAATCGGAAGGTTTGTCGGGACCGCGGGAAGGGAAGGGACTAAGGGAGCCGTCCAGACCACGGGAAGGGAAAGGGGGGTAGGGGAAATGCTGCTGCTGCTGCAAAGGGAAGTGGTGTGGGGGGAGGGAAATGGAGGGGGAGTGAATGCTGCTGTGGCTGCTGCACAGGGAAGTGGTGGGAAGAGAAATGCTGCTGCATAGGAGGCAGGGAGAGAGACAGATAGATAGAAAGACACGGGCAGGGAGAGACACAGAAAGACAGACATACAAAGGGGGCCAGGGAGAGAGACAGACAGCGAGAGGGAGAGAGAGACAGAAATACACACAGACATATATTCTACTCCGCCCAGCTAATTTAGATGACTGCCCGGCTGTAATCTCGATCGCAATCCTGCTGCTGCTGCCGCCACTGCTCAACATTTAAAAAAAACAAAAACCCTTCTCACCGGCTTGGAGATTTACCGGGCTGACTCGGCACAGCCTGTATCGCAGGAGCCTGACTTTTTTTAAAAGCGACTTGAACCCATGCTCCGGAGCTCTAACATGTGCGTGCTGGCTTCCCTCCGAAACCAGAAGTCACGTCACGGGTGGGGGGGGGGGGGAAGAGAAGGGAAGTCGGCACGCACACGTTAGAGCCCCGGAGCCTGGGTTCGCTACAGGAGACAGGTCAGCTTACAACTTGCTCTTGCTTGTTTCGGGCTTTCCTCGCTGCTGGGTCCTGCCTACTTTCTGTTTCCGTGAAGGCAGGACCCGGCAATGACAAAGGCCCGAAGCAAGCAAGAGCAGCGAGTTGTAAGCTTCCCTCCGTCGCTGACCTATGGCTCTCACTCCACTCTCCTGCTCGTGGGGGTTCAGACCGTGCCAGCTTCTCCCACTGACAGGAACCACCAGCTTGAAGCGTCACTCTCGTGCGTGCTTCTCAAGAATAGACCTCGATGCGAGAAGGGGAAAGGGGTGTTGAGGGAAGTTGAGTTGTGAAAACACGCGTTTCCTTTTTCTCTTCACTGAGACAGGAAGGCCCAGGAGCAGAAGAAGTGTCCCAGTTTGCCTAGAAACAGCATGAGGCAAAGCCGTTCTGCTGTTGCGTGCGGGATCCAGAATCCAGAAGATTAAACTTCCAAGGATAGAAGGATTGGGAAAACGATGTGAATATGAAAATTTGCAGAAAGAAGACAATATGGAGCAGCCTTTTTCTATTGGCTCACTGAAGAAACTGGCAGCAATGCCTGACCATACAGATATATCTTTGAGTCCTGAAGAGCAGTGTGTGCTTTAAGTAAACTTGGCTGCAATGTCACAATCAATGAGGCCATTACTTCACGCCGCTACTTCTGATCCGGGGTAGAAATGGAACAGATGGCAGCTGTATATTTAGAGGAGGGAAACCTAGAAAATGCATTTGTTCTTTATAACAAGTTTATAATCTTGTTTGTAAAAAAACTCCCTAATCATCCAGACTATCTGCAGTGTACTGTACCAGAGAAATAAGATATTATGAAGAAATTGAAGGATGTGGCCTTTACCCGAACAGATGAGTTAAAGAAAACTCTTTTAAAGAAGTATGAAATGGAATACCAGGAACAAACTGCAGACCGAATACGTACAGAAATTTGAGCAGCTGCAAATGAATTGTACAGATGCGGCAGCAACAGTTTAACTATTTTGAAGATCAGCTCAGGAGGCAAGATTTAGCCCGAGATCAGATGAACATTAAAGGGCATCTGAGCAGATTGAGGAGAACATGTCCTGTTTTTCCATGCCTAAAAATACCTTGTCTAATGTAATCTCTGATCAGATCCTTAAGAGTGATGCAACTATGTATGCTGGACAGTCTCCTCCAGTAAACAGATCTTTAAAGCCTGCAGCCATATGGTCAAATGGCTCCGAAGTGTAGTATTGCCAAGGGATCTGTCTACAAGTTTCTGCTGCTGGCAGATGTAAACACAGCACAAGAAATAGAGACTTGTGGCATTCTGTGTGGAAAGATGATGCATAATGAATTTATTATTACCCATGTAATAGTGCCAAAGCAGTCTGCTGGACCAGACTACAGTACAGTGATATGGAGAATGAGGAAGAATTATTCAGTGTTCAAGATCAACATGATCTCCTCACAGAAGAAAGACGGAGAGAAAGAGAGAGGCCTGGACCAAAGGGGAAAGACAGGAGGCAGATACTGGAGAGGGGGGAGAGAAGGGAAGGAGATAGAGATGTCAGACCATGGGGTGGAGTGGGAAGGAAGGAAAGGAGAAGAGAGAGATGCCAGAGCATAAGAGAGGGGTGGAGACAAAAAATGGAGAGGGGGTGAAGCAGAAATAAATCATGTACAAAGGAGAGAAAGGGCACAGGATATAGAGTTTATTGAAGGGACATAGAAAGAGGGAAGATACCATATGGAACAGAGAGAGGGCGAAAACTGGATGGAAAAGGCAGAAAGGGTGGACAGTGGATGCAAGGGGCAGAGAGAGGGTGGACAGTAGATGGAAGGGGTAGAGAGAGGGCAGGGGCTGGGTGGAAGGGGCAAAGAGAGAGGACAGATGTTGCATGGAAGGGAGCGAGGACAAATGCTGAATAGAAAGAGAGCGAAGAGAAGATGACTAAAGCAGAAACGACAAAAGGTAGAAAAATTTTTTGTTGCTTTACGTAGAATCAAGTAGTATTGTAACTGTATTGATTAAAATTTATCAATAGGAAATAGAAATAAGGCAATTTGGGGGGGACTAAATCCCTTTCCTCAGGTCAGGATAGGATACATAACAGCTGTATACTGTACTGTCTTGAAGAAAGATTTGGCCTCTGATAGCTAATTGAAAAATGGATTAGTCCAATAAAATGGTATTTTCATATTTCTCATTATTTGTTTTATTTCTATTTGTTAATTTGTAAAGTGGTGATTGTTATGTAGAAGTTTTTTCAAATTTACATCTACTGTCTTTATATTTTGCACAGTATTAGGGGTGTGTCACTGTTTCTGTGCTGTTGCATTGTATGCAGAGTCTGGTTTCTTGGTTCAGTTTAACTTTTGTCTACATATTTCTATTTTTAGTTTGTGATTATTCCATATTGGGCGAGGGTGTAGCTGTGTTCTGTGTGTATGTAAAGGACATGGCTTTCTGTTAGCATCGACTACAGGATCAATTGACTGTGTAGGATCTGGTTTGTTTAGTTTTACAATGCGTGTGTTGGTGTTCTAGTGCTCACTGCAGTGTTTAAGATGCTGCCTTTTCCTAGATGTGTGTGTGTGTATATATATATATATATATATATGTACAGTGGTACCTCGGTTTACGAGTGCACCGGTTTGCAAGTGTTTTGCAAGACGAGCAAAACATTTGCAAAATCGGTGCCTCGGAAACCGAGCATGGCTCGATTTACAAGCACCCCCCCCCCCGCAATCCGGCACCCCCCCCTGCGATCCGGCACCCCCCTGCCTCGAACCAGCACCCCCTCCCCGTCACGATCCGACCCCCCCCCCCCCGACGCGATTGGGCACCCCCCCGCCACAATCCGACCCCCCCGACACGATTGGGCACCCCCCCCCGACATGATCCGACCCCCCCCCCCAACACAATTGGGCACCCCCCCTCCGCTTCTTACCCTCATCTGGGCACTCTTGAAAATCGGCCTTCTCCTCTGCTGGGCCTTGAGCATGCTCAGATGCTCAAGGCCCAGCAGAGGAGGAAGCCGATTTTCAAGAGTGCCCAGATGAGGATAAGAAGCGGCGGGAGGTGCCCCATTGTGTTGGGGGGGGGTCGGATCATGTCGGGGGGGGTGCCCAATCGTGTCGGGGGGGTCGGATTGTGGCGGGGGGGTGCCCAATCGCGTCGGGGGGGGGTCGGATCGTGGCGGGGAGGGGGTGCTGGTTCGAGGCAGGGGGTTGCCGGATCGCAGGGGGGGTGCCGGATTGCGGGGGGGGTGCTTGTAAATCGAGCCATGCTCGGTTTCCGAGGCACCGATTTTGCAAATGTTTTGCTCGTCTTGCAAAACACTCGCAAACCGGTGCACTCGTAAACCGAGGTACCACTGTACATATATATATATACACACACACACATATATACATATATATATGTATATATGTTTGAAACACTAAACATATATGAAACACTAAACATATCCCACTATATATGTGGGAAACACTAAAACCAAGAAATCCTAGGTTTTAGTGTTTCAAGCAAGTAAGATCCTAGGTTTTAGTGTTTTAACATAGTTTGCTTTTAAAGTATAAAAGAGGTGGGCAGGAAGACAACCAAATGAACTCTGATAAAGTATATTCAGCACTTGATTCTCTTCTCTTTAACAGACCCCCAATGGATCAGAGCTACCAGAACAACAGTGGGAATAGTTACCAGAACAGCAGTGCAGATAAAACCTTCTGGGAAACCTTTGGCAGCCAGGATGTGGCCAAAACCCACAAATCACCAAGCAGTGACAGCTGGACCTATGCAGATAACTCTGGCGAGAAGAAGAGTTCCGATAGCTGGGACGTGTGGGGCTCTGAAACAGTCTCCAACAACAAGAACAGCAACAGTGATGGCTGGGATACCTGGGAGAGCAACTGGGAAAGCACAGGGACCGAAAGCAGAGCCAAAAAAGCAGCTCCGAAGAGCAAAGGCAAAGCAACAGAACCTGAGGATGGGTGGGATAATGCCAACTGGTAGAGCTGAAGGAAAGGACTCCTCTCAGCCTTCCCCCAGAGTATCAGAAGAAGTGCACACAAAGTTGACATTGATTTGTTTGTCCTTACTGAAATGTAATGTATTCATCTCATTTTAACCATGCCGGTCTGAGAAGAAAAAAAGAAATTTTGACTTTATTCCTCCCACCACTTCAGATCTCACAGTTAACTTGTGAAGCCCTGTCTTCTTTTTACCATGAGGCATTTTAACAGGCAGCATGGTGACCATTTAATGAAAACTGAGATCTTCGAGACCTGAACCCTGCAGGGATGGCTGTAACCTGTGCACCTGGTGGTGTGCATTTGAAATTGTACATTTATTTACAGACCTACTGATGAGGACCATTAAAGCGACAGGGCATGGTGGGAGGATGGTGAGTGAGGAGATAGCTGAAACTAACAAATGAATGAAGCTTGTACTGAATGAACACCCCCCCTTCAAAAAAAAAAAGGCAAATCTCTGCTTTCCTTAACCAAGCACTGACAGTGACAAAACCTTTTAAAATATCTTCTATGATGGGTAAAATAAGTATTCCATTTTCACCAGATAACTGCAGGAAGGATGCTGTAGCCTTAGAAGAGACTAACAGGCCGAAGCGGGAAGAGTGAGTAGATGATTATATTGTGACAGTGCTGGACTGGAACTTTTTCTGGTCTGTGGACTCCCAGGTACTCAACACAGGATGCATTTTAGACTGCCTAAGTTATATGCTATTTATTTCTTAAGCACATTAGAGTTTTCTCCAGCTCAGAGTATGATGACATACATAGCAATGGAACCAGTGGCTTACAGTTCTGGTTGGAACCATCTTTTTCTTCAAAGGATATGTAGCTACAGTGCTTTCTAAGAAACTTAAGTTTATCTTTGGTTTCATGTGCTGTTCTTATCTGCCAGTGCAGTTCTTCTGGCAGTCTGGGCCTTTTTTTTTTTTAACATCCAAATTCCCACCTCCGTACCTTGAACTAGAGAGCATACCAGCAGCTCACTTTGTCTTCCTCAAGATTCCAGTACAGGCCTCATCCATGTCTCATACAGCTATTGCTAAAACTGTCAAATGAGCTTGCTGTTGGAGTAGGAATGCAGATGTAACAGAGAACAGACTATGCATGGATGTGGAGCAGTTTGTCATTCTGAACCTCTTGCAAATGACCTGCCTTACCAGTTTCAGGCTATTTTTAATTTGGTTCCTTGTAGGATTATGGGGAGCCTACACCCTAAGTTTAAGTGCATACAATTCAGTGTTCTCCCCAGAAATTTTTGGCAGCGAGATAGCACCAAGGAGTGACCAGGTGGGGGAGTGCTATACAGTATTTTAATATTTTCTGTTAGGGTGGTCAGTCCATTCAGAAGTTCCAGGGGAGGAGGATGCCATTTGTGGACTATTCTTTTGCTTCTAGACAAGCAGACAAACAGATCTCCAGCCTGTTGAAAAGCACTAGAAAATGAAAACACTTTCTGGATTCACCAGCAACGACATGTGTCATTTTATACTGTTCGGAGGCAACTTGAATTACTGAAGTTTAGTTACATCTCACAAACAAATTTGTCCTATTTGAAAGTTCCCACAAATGTCATTAACCCTAGTGAAATTGTTGATGATAAGCACTTGGTTTCCTGGGGTGCCTGTGTATGGTGGCTCTGTGCAGTCAGGCAGCTGTAAACCTAATACATATAGTCCTTGTGGATCTACAATTTATTCAGTGATTCGATAGCTGATTTTTATTAAAACAATATGCCTTTGGTCTTCTTGTAGCTAGTTGTGTTTTGCCCAGGCCTCAGCCTCTGACTGAACCGACATAGGCGAGTTTGTTGTGATGTGGACGTCAAATTTATATTAATGAACTAATTTGTGCAGTTTTTCTACCTCCGGTGATGCAGCTGCTCCATATGTTGCCTCTATCACAAGTGTGAGTGTGGTGAAAGTAGAAGTATGATATTCTGTTAATAACTGAAGATATTGGAAGAGAGATGTGCACCTTCTGCCACATTATTTATAAGTAGATGTACATATTTAGTACCCTTGTATCATGCCATGTTCTTTTGGAGAGGGGCACGTAAACATTAGAACCATGTAAGCTTTGTCCTGCAACCAAACACAGGCCCCTTGAAAGAGCAGGAACTGTAAGATTCTCTCACTGCTTGCCTGCTGTACAGGAGTGGGAAATGGGTTATGTGCATAGAAGAGCTCATTCTCTATAGAAAAGTGGTTTCTAGATCTGTCCTGAGGGAACCCCAGCCAGCCAGGTTTTCAAGATAACTCAAGAATATTCATTGCAGATATATTTGTATGCACTGCCTCAGTTACATGAAAATATAACTCATGAATATTTATTGCCAATATCTTGAAAACCTGTCTGGCTGATGAGGGGAGGGGTGGGGGTTAACAGCAGGCATCCTGCTTCTTTTACTAGTCTTTCTAAATCCGCACCACAGTGGTGGTCCTCTCTGTTCCTGCTCTGTAAGTGCTGGGAAGATGCAGTGTGACATCCCTTATTTTACAGATTTTAAATACAGACAGTTCTGAAGATTTTGTGGGAGAGACTAACCAGGATCATGCTTTTTGTTTGGCGGGGGGGGGGGGGGTTACTTTTTTGGTTGCAGATGCTTCAGGTTCATGGCTTTGAAAGTCAACATCTTCAATCTTTTCTGACAGATCCCCAGAAGAACCAAACCTGAACCACAAAATATTAACCCTCTGTGTTTCTTGTCTTGGAGAAAGCCCTCATTCAGGTGTCTTCTCTGAAGCAGTATTGTTGCTTGGTTGACTCTTGTAATTCCTGTGTTGTGATGCTGGGGCTCTGTCTCTTATGTGCTGCTTGCATGGATTACTGCTTAAGCTTAGTCCCTTCTTTGTCTCTGCAGGATGTGAACTCTTCATTTATCTAACAATGGATTTCTGATTTTTCCTATGCACACGTTTTCCAGATGATCTGTGACCTGTATTGTTCACTTACCAGCATTGAACTGTTATTAAATGACAGAATTATTAGTTAAGTAGAATTGTAAAGCTGCCTCTGTTTTACTGTTCTAAACACAAACCCAGCAGTAGTAAGGATGTCTTGGGATAGTCAATGTACTCACAAGCTCTTTTCTGACTTCCTGGCTTAGTGATTGAGAACTTTTATAGGATTCAAACTGAGACTGCTCTGGAAAGTTGGTCTTTATATGTAGAATTCCATTATGAACCATATTCTGAGTCTTCTGTAGTCAAAGTGAGAGTCGGCTCCATAAACGTGGCTCAGTAGAATGCAGGATTGCTTATAATGCATGAAGGTGTGAAGCTCTGTTTTGTTTGCTACAGTGTGATATGAGTTATAACCAGGGCTGTGGGGTCAGTACACTGAACCTTTGATTCAAACTTCTACTATGTAAATCTGAGAAATTTGATTACAGAAACATGGGATATTTCTTTATGTACAAAATTAGGTCTAATAGACTAAGAAATATATTTATTTGAAGTTTGAATGATAAATTTGCCGTATGTTGTACATTTTTTCTGATTCTACCCAAAATTGCTTCCAACTCCATAGCCCTACTTATAACATAGTCAAATAATATTTGGCCCCTCCCCAGTGTGTATTATATGGGGTCTGCAGTGTCATACATGAATGAGTCTCAGTTTTCGGAGACCCAAGGGTGTGTGCTAGATCTTGTACCTGGCAGTTAGGAGTGTGGTGAGGCTGGAATATGCTGCACAGTTTACTTGAAGATCTTCAGCTGGGTCTCAAAGTACTCGTGAGAAAGTGAGGGCAGAATGAAGATGTACAGCAGGAGCACACTGCACTGCTTATTGCTTCCCTTTTGCCCATCTTGTTTGTCGCTTGCTCCTTCACCTGCTTCCAGCATGCTCCCTTTTGGTGCAGTGATGAGACTGCTGGACACTTGCTGCTTCAGCCTCTCTTGTATGCATGGCTTTCTGTTCTTTACTTTCTGGCATCCTTTGGTTAAAGTTGTGCTTCTTCTATTACCGATTCCACGTGCTCCAGCTATCCAGTCCCACTTTTTACCATTAAGCAAGTAGTGTGATATGCAGTGTGTACGTTGAACTGTATGGATTGTTTTTATGTATGCTGCTTGTACTACATGTGAAACATGGTCATGTATCATGTCAAGTTGAATGCTAATGTTTTTATTCTCTAAATGTATATTTAGCTACTTTTTTCTTTTCATACATGACTGTAAAATCATGTTTTAATTTAAAGACTCCAATTCAACAGTGAGATATTGGCTCCTTGCAACAGGAGAAAATTGTCACCAGATGTTGACATTCATTGTCCTAGGATGGCCTTGGTGAGAGTTTTGTCTCCTTTAAAGCTTGCACAAGTAATCATGGCGAGGTTCAGTACTGCCAGGCTTTCTGGCCACCCTGTTTTTCTTTCAAAATACAAAAGTCCATTCTTTTATTTTCCTTAGCTGTTTTGTCTTTTGTGTTACCTGATTCTATCAAGTCTTTGTTCACAATGTAGGGTAAGATTAGTCCCATAAGTCCTTGCATATGGTAGCTAATGATTTGAAGCTAGAACATTGACCTTTAATTTCTAAAGGAGCTGCCTGCTTCACCATGTCCTCATTGTTTTGGAATCTGCTGAGAAGGAATGGCCCAGCTTTCTTCACCTGCCTTTTCTTTTAGTCACAGTTATACCGTACCACTAAATGTGCTCCCTTGTTCTAATTTTGATGCCATTCCCTAGGTGCTTAACCTGTTAATGGACAGCTATTTCTGTGTAGTATAGACCCTAATTGTGTGAGGTAAATCCGTGTGTATTTTTTTTTTTTTTTAAATTAAATTATAGAGAGTACACTGGGTGTCATGTCACCCCCTGTGCTTACACTTTTCAACAGCAGTGAGACATGTTCAGATATGAGGTGGGGTCTGTATCACTGACATGAGCAAACCCAGTTAGACACTAAGGCCCATAT
Organism: Geotrypetes seraphini; assembly: GCF_902459505.1. Taxonomy (NCBI): domain Eukaryota; kingdom Metazoa; phylum Chordata; class Amphibia; order Gymnophiona; family Dermophiidae; genus Geotrypetes; species Geotrypetes seraphini. Next base: position 86,963,953 of record NC_047094.1, on the reverse strand, counting down.
TCTATAAACGGTGCCTTAACTTAGGTGCCAGTAGGTGCTCTGCTGACACCTAAGTACAAAATGCTGTTTAAAAGACCTTTTAGAATAATTTTCAAAAACGTCACCAGAATCATGCCTGTGGAAGCACTTAACAACGCCGGAAATTGCATTAAGCGCCGTAAAGCGCCTCCGTCATCACGATTTCACCTCAAAGGTAGGTGCCGGAAATTAGGCCTTGGAAACCCAGGCCTACATTTCCGGTGCCTACATTTCCTGTCGGTGCGATTCTCTAAACGGATTGATGTCATGTGATTGATATGCGATCAGAGGCCACTTTTTTAAGGCCAATTAGAGAATCTGGGCCAAAATGTGTGAAGGATATTACTGCAGCCATTGCACAAAGCTGCTAGCATCTTGAAATTGTGCCTGCAGTAGTGTATCTGATCAGTCATCTTAGCTAATATAAAGTCATTGCTGAGTGGTCTATGATGCTGCTGCTGTTTACCAGAGGTATGAAGTAATGTATTACAGCAGCCTCCCTTCATAACAAATGAGCTGGACATAAACAGGGTTGCAGAAAGATTTAGCTCTAAGGATGAGTTTGGTAGATGGAGCTTCAGTTGTTATAAAGGAATCCTCCTCTGAATCAGGATCTTTTCTTGAGTCATGTGCCTAGGATTAGGTGTTATATTAAATCTGAGAGCAAATACAGTACAGTGATGCAGTTTATGAAGTTGGGAAAGATCAAACACCAATCTTCTGGCTGTCCTCTGTTAGGGACTGCTTGGCAGGATTTTGGAGCCTTCCAGTGTGTGCCACTTTGTTGGAGAGTTGTGGTAGCTGTTTCCATGGGTACCTGAGCCTACTATTAAAGTCTTTTTGCTGTACTTTAGATATTTTAATAAAGAATAATTATTTATTTGCATGTTTTGTTAGCTAAAAGTTCTATATTAAATGTCCTTGAACATGGTGCTGCATTAATAAGAGAAGGCATGCATGCCTGACAGTACTGGGCTAAGAGCTCAAAAGTAAGGAAAGCAAATTGAATTCAGCAGAAGCAGTCTTGGTGTCATTTACCCAATGCAGAATTAGCCCCAGTCCTTACCTACAGGTTCCTCCCTTCTCACACAACAAGGCTTGATCAGTGGCGTGATGTATCTGAGTTTTCTTTGATGTAGTTCTGTGATGTGCCTGGAATGGTTGTTTCGGTGCTCTGTACGTATACCTTTTCTGTCGGAGCACTGCTGCATTTGCACTGGCAGTGTTTCCTTTTATGATGTCCATTAAGAATAAAAGCAGAAAGAAATGAGTTTGTGTCTTGAGTCTTTTGCAAGCCTGTAACACAATAGTACCCTTTCTCTGTCGTCAAGAAAATGGTGAACCTGCCACCTTAATGCACAAGTCAATGGAATGCCATGAGAGGAGAGTGGATGTGGACCTGACTTCCATCTGACACACAGCATAGCTACAGTACAGTTCCTTTTAATCTTTGTGTGTTTTATTTCCTCTGCTTCCCACTACATACATTGCAGTCCAAGTGCAGAGTCACCCAGCTTGCTGAGTGCTTTTATTTACATAAGATCTGATTACTTTCTTTTTCAGTCTATAGATTCTTGAAGAGAAATGTCTTTTTTAAGATCATTGTTCCTATATGCTCTTCTCTCACCTCCAAACTAATTTTAAATCATCCATTCAACTTCATTCTGATTTCTGCCTCATGTTGTAAGAGTGGCCCATGGACTCTAGACACCTAGAACACTTAGATTTGCGATATACAGTATTTTAAAAGCTGCCTTGTCATTGGTTAATACTGTACTTGTATTCTTCGCAGATAAGCAGGAGAGATGTAGGCACACTTGAAGGTGAAATCCTCCAACTGAGCCTAAGTGCCAGTACGCTCCCCTAAGTATGGTAAAGTTTTACCTTGGTAAGCATGGTACGTTGCCTCCGAAGCCCCTCCCCTCGGAACATTAGTTTTTTCTTCTGCCGTTCCTAGCAAGTCGCAGCTCACCCCTTTTTCTAATTTAATTTTTTTTTTAAGCCAATTCCGGGGACACCTCGCTTTATCTTTAGTTTTGTTGAAAAATAAAACTAAAACGTGTTTTGTTAAACAGTAGCATTTTCTCCTCAAAATAAAATAAAGGAACAACACACCTGCTGCTGTCAGGATCCGTCTTCTTTGTTCCGGAGAACAAACTGGCAGCTAGGACCGAAAAGATATAGTTTCTCCTCAAGCACCGCGATGTCTTCAGCTTCGTCAGCACCGCTGCTGGCCAAAAGCTCTTCACAGTCTTCCAGCCTGCATTTGACATTGGAGGCTCCCCCCCCCCCCTCAGGGCCCAAGTTCAGTACCGCCGAGGGTGGGAAGCGTATTGTCTCCTTCTCACATTGCCGCTCACATACCGGCAGAGATTGGAGCAGTACCATTGAAGCAGCCGCTGTCCAGGCTATCTACTCCTTCTCAACTGGCCTCAACAGCAGCCTCAACACAAGCAGCTCTTGCCTCACAAAAAGAACAGGCTCCCCACTCCAAAGGTAAATCGGGAAAGGCTCCCGTGGGCCCAGCTCCAGCCTTGCGGTCCTCTCCTAAGATAAAAAAAAGTCATTGTTGCAATCTGTAAGTACTTCTAAATCTTCTAAAGTACTATCAAAATCTAAAAGACTTGCCTCTCAGAAGTCCTTAGCACAGGACCCTATTCCGGCAAAACAGCCCTTCCATGCCTCTTTTTGTGCCTGCATTGTCTCCCCTGGCACAGGACCAAATGGCCACTATGTCTAATTTTTTCTCTATATTTCAGCGCTTTATGCAGTACAGTGCTGCCTTATTACAGCAGCCTTCCCCTGTTCCTGACAATCTGCAATTTCAACAGCAGCAATGCCCTTAATGTGCAGACTACCCTGCTAGCCCAGATGTGTATGTTCCTGCAGCTGACTCAGTCCACCAAGGCCCTATCTGAACTCCTCACACTTCTATTTGTGCTTCTCCACCGCACACTGCCAATTTGTCTCCAAGGTGGTTTCAGCCTGCAGATTCCCCTTGCCAACAAGACCCTACTCCTCATACAGATACACCTTAGCTCGTGGAACAAGGAGAAGAATATTCTTATCCAAAATTTTTACAAAAAGTATCCACTTTACTTAGTCTTAAACAAGCTTCTGAAAAACCAGGAATGAAGGATTTTCAAGCAATTCTTCAGTCCTGCAAAGCTCCTTCGAAGGAGTTTGTAATTTTGCCAGTCCACCAAGTGTTACAAGATCTTCAACTTGAAAACTGGCAAAAGCCATTTTCTGTTTATACAGCATCTAGACGTTTAGAATTGAAATACAAAGTACAAAAGGCGCCTGGACATGATCTTATCCAACTGACACACCATTCCATAATTTCTGAATCAGCTATTAAAAAGTCTAAAGCATCAAGAAACATGACAGCAGATAAAGGCCAAAAGATCCATCTAGTCTACCCATCCACAGTAACCATTATCTCTTTCTCTCTATCACACTTCACCAGTTAAAGAATATCGTTTACTGGATTCTATGGGACGAAAGGTCTACTAGCTTCCAGAGTAATAGCTCATCAGCTTTAGAGCCTTCATTTTCATCACTCCATTTTATAACAACTGGAGGCAGGCTCACCGGATGAAGTATCCACGCTACACATTGCCCTTCAGGAATCAACATACCATCTTATCAAAACTAACTATGATGCTTATGATATGATGTCTTGTACTACGGCTGTAGCGATTACATCTCGTCGTACAGCATGGCTTAAAGCGTCAGACCTCAGGGAAGATTGGCAGATGCTTCCTGCTTAGGAGAGAGTCTTTTCAGTGAGAAAGTCAAGGATTCAGTGTCGCAACTCAAAGAAGATTCTTCAACCATACGTGAGCTTTCAGCTTCCTCTTCAGATCAATTTCAGCAATTTCACCGACCCTCTCTCTCGTCCTATCGCAGAGCCTACCACTAACAATTCTAACTTATTTATAAATCATCTGGAAATTGGAATGAAGAGTGAGGTGATTTAATTTGCATATGACACTAAACTGTTCAAAGTTGTTAAAATGCATGCAGATTGTGAAAAATTGCAGGCGGACCTTAGGAAATTAGAAGATTGGGCATTCAGATGGCAGATGAAACTTAATGTGGACAAATGCAAAGTGATGCATATTGGAAAGAATAACCTGAATCACAGTTACCGGATGCTAGGGTCCACCTTAGGGATTAGCGCCCAAGAAAAAGGATCTGGGTATTATCGTAGACAATACGATGAAACCTTACACCCAATGTGTGGCGGCGACCAAAAAAGCAAATAGGATGCTAGGAATTATTTAAAAAGGGATGGTTAACAAGACTAAGAATATTATAATGCCCCTGTGTCGTTCCATGGTGCGACCTCATCTGGAGTATTGCGTTCAGTTCTGGTCTCCTTATCTCAAGAAAGATATAGTGGCGCTAGAAAAGGTTCAAAGAAAAGCAACCAAGATGGTAAAGGGGATGGAATTCCTCTCATATGAGGAAAGACTAAAATGGTTGGGGCTCTTCAGCTTGGAAAAGAGATGGCTGAGGGGAGATATGATTGAAGTCTACAAAATCCTGAGTGGAGTAGAACGGGTAAAAGTGGATTGATTTTTCACTCTGTCAAAAATTACAAAGACTAGGGGGACACTCGATGAAGTTACAGGGAAATACTTTTAAAACCAATAGGAGGAAATTTTTTTTTCACTCAGAGAATAGTTAAAACTCTGGAACGTGTTGCCAGAGGATGTGATAAGAGTGGATAGCTTATCTGGATTTAAGAAAGGTTTGGACAAGTTTTTGGAGGAAAAGTCCATAGTCTGTTATTGAGAAAGATATGGGGGAAGCCACTGCTTGCCCTGTATCGGTAGCTTGGAATATTACTACTCCTTGGGTTTTGGCCAGGTACTAGTAACCTGGATTGGCCATGAGAATGGGCTATTGGGCTTGAAGGACCATTCGTCTGACCCAGTAAGGCTATCCACGTAGATGCTTTGTTCCTTACAATAGACCACCTTTACAAAGATCACAAGGTTCTTATCAGCAAAAGTCACGTTTAAAGGACAGGAAACAATCGGCTATATCCCAGCTTCCTCCACTTAAGCCTAATATTAGTTTTTGACCAATTACCAGTGGGGGGAGGGGGAGTTGTGTAGGTGACTCAATTTTCCTCAGCATGGCAGCAAATTACGACAGACAAATGTGTCCTAACCATCATATCTCAAGGATACTCCCTTAACTTCCTCTCTCACTATCCAACCACCCAACCTCCTCCACCGTCCATCATGCCTCCTCAGCACACTCTACAACTTTCAGTGGAGATGTACTTCTTCGATGGCATTGGATTGAAGGAGAGATAACACCATCTAGGGTTCTATTCAAGATTTTTTCTAATCTCAAAGAAGACTCAGGGTCTCCGTCCTATTCTTGACCTTCGCCCACTAAATGACTTCCTCAAAAGAGAAAAGTTCAGAATGATTTCACTTCCAGCTGTTCTACTGCTCCTCAGAAAAATAACTGGTTAACTGCCCTGGACCTCAAGGATGCCTACACCCACATCCCTATTCATCACACTCAGTGGAAATTCTTTCATTTCAAATTTCTCAAAAACCACTACCAATACAAAGTGTTGCCTTTTGGCCTTTCTTCAGCACCTCAGGTCTTCACAAAGTGCCTAGCTCTAGTAGCTGCCTATCTGCGGAGGCACAATCATGCAGTGTTTCCTTACCTAGATGACGGGCTTCTCGTAGCACATTCTGAGGAACAGTTGGAACACACAATCCACTTCACGGTTCAAACCTTGCAAGATATCAGTTTTCTCATCAACTTCAAAAAGTCATAACTCATACCAGTTTGCTCCCTCATGTACATTGGAGCAAACATCAACACCATTACAGCGAAAGCTTATCTGTCAGAAGATCGACATCATACCATTATCAGGTTGGTCTCCCATCTCAGGCAGTCATCTTGCACCACAGCAAGAAACATCTTATGCCTCCTGGGCCATATGGCTGCATCTCTGACGCTGGTGCCCCATGCAAAACTCCATATGCATTCTCTCCAATGGTACCTCAAGTTGCACTGGAATCAGCATGTACAACCACTTTCCAAAAATATCTCTTTCTGTTATAAAAGAGCTAAGATGCCATCCCCTGGCATCATGGGAGCACATAAAGTACACACTATGGCTTCCTCGGTGGCACATCTTCAATCCATCCCCATTCAGGACATTTATTATGCTGCTACATGGTCTTCAGTACATTATTGCTTAGACCAAAGCTCGGCTCATGATACTCAATTTAGACAATCTGTACTAAGACATCTATTTACAATCTAAAAGGCTCCACCTCTTGTCTTTTTACTTAAGCTTGGGACTCACCTTCAAGTGTGCCTGCATATTCCCTGCTTGTCTCCAGAGAAAGTGCAATTGTTTACCTATAACATGTGTTCTCTGTAGACAGCAGGGGAATGCAGCCACAGTTGCCCGCCCTCCTTCCCCTCAATCATACGTTTTTAGCTAGAGGACAAAACTAACGTTCTGAGGGGAGGGGCTTCAGAGGCAACATACCCTGCACATGCTCACTAAGGTAAAACTTTACCATACTTAGGAGAAAGTACCGTTACTTAAGCTCAATTGGAGGGCTTCACCTTTAAGTGTGGCTGCATTCCATTTCTGTCTACGGAGAACACCTGTTACAGGTAAGCAACTGCACTTTCCCTAGCTAACTGATAAGCTGATACGCTTTCCTTAGCTAACTGATGGGCTGATGCTCAAAGGTATGTGGTAGAATCAAATTCTACTTGAATCTTGCACAACAAAGTTACTGTGGCATGCTCAGAATGATGAGCATTCAAATTAATTTTGCATTAAAATCATGGTAAGGCACTGACAAGAACACTACCAAAAAGAAAAAATGCATGCCATTGGCCCTCGTCTGAGTTCTTCCCTCCCTGCCCTTTTAACATTGGGTCTGAATTCTCTCCTATTTAAAAGCAAAAATGTTGTTGTGGTCCTGTGGTCCCTCCAGGCCCCCTTACAAAAGGCCCTGATGAGCCAGTGGACCCTGACCTCTCCCCCAAACCTCACCAAAGCCTTAGTGGCTAGAGTAGTCTGCCCTCCGTTCTGACATATCTTCACTAGTAGTGAGGGAGGGAATAGATATCCCTCCTGGGTGGTGTCATCAAAATGGTGTTGCCCAGCCCTGCCTGGTGCATTCTGGGATTCACTGAGTAGGACCTGTGCTGGAACCATTAGAGCATCAGGTGGCACACTAATGCTGGCACTAGAGAATGACAATGACAGAATTCATCACTGTTCCCATCCCTGTGGATAACTGCAGGAAATCATCCTGTGTCATTTTTTAATGTCTATCTCAACCTCTGTCCTACACCAGCATTTTTTTTAATGCAAGGCTTGAGGGTCAGTAGCTGTGCACTTTCATACTCTGATACTTCCATCTCTCCTTAAAGAATGACATGGGGATGGTTTCCCGCAATTATCTGTGGGGACAAGAATGGTGATGAATTCTGTAATCGTGTCATTCTCTAGCTGGCACTAATAACCTTAAGTGCCGGGGCTAGGTTTTGAGCATCAGTCCATGAATTTGTTTGTTGGAGGCAAAAAAAGCAGTACCTAATCTTTAATGGTGTATCTATTAAACAGAAAGTCACATAAGAAACATTGTCATAATCCTATTGAGATTTCTGTATGGAAAATGAATGTGAGCATTTCAAACTGTAATTTTTTTGTGTTGTGAGGGATTAAGGGATTTTCCCTGAACCAATGCTACAGTTGTGCCACTAGGCAGCAGGAGGTTCTAGAAGGATGTGGGGGAACTACCAGTCCCAAAATGCACTTCTTTTGCAGCTTAGTGCTGAGAGACATTGAAGAATGCAACCCTGCTATCAGAGGAGTGGGACTCAGGCAGGGAGGAGTAAATCTGCCCCAAAATGCAATCATTCAGAGAGGTCCTTGAGAGTGTGACTTCCAAGAGAAAGATCTAGAAAGGAGAGGTATCTGGAGAGAGCAGGATTCCCTTCCTATGAGCAGAGGAGAAGCCCTGGGAAGCAGTACAGCCTCAAGTGATTATGAGAGAGACGTTCAGGAAAGAAACAGCTTGGGAAGGAGTGGGGGGAGAGCGAGACACACAAATTGAATGTCAAGGTGTTTAAGGTGAGCAAATTGTAGATATTGAATGGACTGTTGCAGCTGGGATTTAGAGCCTGGCACGTATTGACCAAAGGATTGTTTGGGGGCCCTGTGAACTTTATGATATGTAAAGAATTATGTTGTTGAACCAAACTGCTTAAGTTTGAACTGAGAGTAATTTTCTTCCCTGAGCCTGTGAGGGAACAGACTCGGGGTCCTGTAAATAAATAAAGGCTTTTTGTGGCATTTTGAGTGTGTCTGTGCAGATTTACCCCTGCAATTCATCAAAAACCCTTCACAGTATTCTTTATAACGTTGACAAAGATCACATGGCAGTATTTCTAGTACAGTAAGTGAAAATGGGAACAACAGGCCTAGCTTTTCTTGGGCATATGGCAGGAGCTGTGCATCTCACTCAGCCTGTGTTTTACACAGATGCCACCTGTTACTCATGCTGTCAGCACCTGGAAAGCTGGTGGGCACAGCCATGTTCAAGGGGTCCTGAGCCAAAGAGAAAACGGTGTGCACTGGGTTGTAGACCAGTTGCCATTACCTTCTCAGTTATCTATACTTCCCCCTCACCATTCGCGATTTCGGCAATCGCAATTTCACATATTAATGTGATTTTTTGGGGAGGGGGAAAAAAAGAAAAAAAAAACATCGTTTAGCCTTCCCCCCCCCTTGGCGTCCCGGCCTTACCTGGTGGTCTAGCGGGCTTTCGGGGCAGGAGCGATCTTACGTTCCTGCCCCGTGTAGATCGGTTTCAGTTATTTGCAGTGTAAGCTGAATACCTTAATATCTTACTCTTCTTTCTGGTTCTGTCTGATGTGGAGAGTTGCGTGGGGACAGAAATCCCCCCCCCTCCATTCCCATCAGAATCCCCTCCATCCCCCCATCCCCCATAAAAGTTATCTGTCCCCATAAAAAGCAGCAGACTCTAACTCAGTCTCACACACACACACACACCATACTAGGCTGCACTTGCATTTTTCTGTCTTTGGCATTATTTTGCATTCATAGAAGAGCATTATCTTATAAAAATGTGATTGTCCCTATGAATCAAGGGAAAGAATGTTTAGTATAAGGAGTCATGACATAAGATCAGATGCCATTTTATACAATAGGACCTATTTTTTAACAACATATACAAATTTGCTAGGTGCGTTTAGCATGTCTAGCCCTAAGTGAGAAGTCTGTATGCTGTCTAACCAGGATGGTGGAATACAAAGTGGAAAAATAAAAGACTAGCCGGAAGAAGAAATAGTCACACTGAGTGGTTAGCATCTATAAAGCTTTACTGAATTGATCAACTAGTCATTGCCCTCATTTAACATAAGAACATAAGAATTGCCACTGCTGAGTCAGACCAGTGGTCCATCATGCCCAGCAGTCCGCTCACGCGGCGGCCCTCTGGTCTAAGACCAGCACCCTAACTGAGACTAGCCCTACCAGCGCACGGTCTTGTTCAACAGAAACTTGTCTAACTTTGTCTTGAATCCTTGGAGGGTGTTTTCCCCTATAACAGCCTCTGGAAGGGCGTTCCAGCTTTCTACCACTCTCTGGGTGAAGAAGAACTTCCTTACGTTTGTACGGAATCTATCCCCTTTCAACTTTAGAGAGTGCCCTCTTGTTCTCCCTACCTTGGAGAGGGTGAACAACCTGTCCTTATCTACTAAGTCTATCAACATAAAGGTGACTGTTAGCCTAATAACCGCCCACTTTTCCCTGCTAAGTGAAAACGATAATTGATCATTCAAGGTACCACATGACAGCGGATGGGGGCCCCCAAGCATTCCTCAACCCTCAGTCGAACTCCAGGATTTCCCCTCAACTCTATCCCTTCCTTGCCCTACTCGCCTTGCCCTTTAGGTTCAATACGTAAATGGCACTATCGGACATGATGCTGGATTCAGCTGCTGACACAACACATCCTGCGCTTCCTTCTCTCTTTAGCCCTTATCACTACGTCTGTTACTTCACCATAGCGATGTGTATGCTCCGGAAGATGAGCAAACTTCTGTTTCACTAGTGATAATGGCGCTTCCTTCTCTCTGTAGCCCTTATCACTACGTCTGTTACTTCACTATAGCGATGTGTATGCTCCGGAAGATGAGCAAACTTCTGTTTCCAGCCAGGCTTTTCTATAGCTGTGTGGGCCCAATCGGCAGCAACGCAGTGAGCTCAGCACGTAGTCACACTGAGCGCCTACTTGCTGAGCTCACTGCTCTGCATGACTGTTCCCGCCGCGGCACAGGTCCCAGAACGGTCTCATTTTGAAAATTTCAACTGGATCAACATTAGGTAGGCCTCAGAATGGGAACCCCGGTTCCATCCCCGTGGGAATCCCGTCGGCTTTGGAGGGGTCTCCGTGGGAGTCCTGTTGACTGGGGGGATCCCCGCGATCCCCGTTCCCATGCAGACCTCTAGTCTGATGTAGAGAATGACATATAGAAACATGATGGCAGATAAAGGCCAAATGGCCCATCTAGTCTGCCCATCCACAATAACCATTATCACTACCTCTCTCCAATCTCCGTAAACTCTACCACCCCTGTCCCTGCAAACTCAGTCTGATCCCATCTGCACAAGTCTCAAACAGTTATGATTTTATATTTAATCACTTAAGTATGAAAAGAAACTATTCTATTCAACTGTCTTCTTTAATTGTCTCTCCAAACCGCCACAGCTCTCTGATGGGTTATGGTTCACCATGACCGACCAGCAGGTGGAGACTGAGACACAAACTTTTGGCTGAAGTACAAGTGGGCTGTGCTTTTGCAAATATAGTCTGCTCTCAGTCTCCAGCAGGTTGAGGTGGTAAGTCTTGTGCAGTCTTTCCTGGTTTAGTTTAGGCCTGTTGGATTTTGTTTAGGGCTACTTGTCCTCGTCTGTGGTGCCTTGATGAGCTTGGGGACCCTTTTGGGGGTCCATCCAACCTCAGGGGTCGAGTCCCTCCCCCATCTACCCAAACTTTTTCATTAGAGGTGCCTTAACTTTAAGCCTTGCCACCGATACCAGTAAGGCATATAGCTTTGAGAGTCAGTGGGGTCTGTTCAATTGTCCCTTACAGTTATATTGAGAGAGAAAAAAATCCTGAGGCAGTGCAGGTCTTGAGGTAAATTGCATTTATTTGCTAACCGACACTTTTATTTTTCAGCTAGTTGCGGTTTTCGCAATGAGCACTTTTAAAGAGACAGAGTGCTCACTGTGTTCCTACCACGAGGCTTCTGTTCATGATGTGCCGGCTGGGGGAGTATCAAGAAGAGGCACTGGAGACGTCACAAGCAGCGTAGGAAGTCAAGTCTTTTATTAAAACAAAATCATGAATAATAACAAACAAAATTTACTAACAATTCCATCTCTTAAGGTTATTAACACAAGACAGCAATTTATTTTCTCTGTTACCGCACCTCAAACTTGGAACGCCCTTCCCATTTATTTAAGGGAAGAGCGCAATCTGGAGAAATTCAAAAGTAATTTAAAAACATTTCTCTTTAGAGATGCCTTTGGTAATTAACTAAACAGTTCATAGGTCAAATTATTTTTATTGTATCATATTATAGCTTTTATTTGTTTCCCTTTTTGTACTTTTCCCTTTTTGTTCTACTTTTCTATATTGATTTTGTATTTCACCTCCCTTCTTTCCTTGTGTTTATGAGTTTGTTAAGTTAAACTTTTAATCCCTTATGTCGTTATACATAGTTTTTTTGTATTGTATTGTCTCCCAGTTATTGTAATTTTAAATTGTTCATCGCTTAGAAATACGATTAAGCGATTAATCAAAATAACCATTAAACTTGAAACTTGAAATCCCAACTAGGACCCAGTATCGGCGACCACGTTGCCTTCCTCAGGGTACAATGTTTATCTAAAAAAATACATGACCAAAATGTACATATAAATCAAATATACAAATAAAAACCAACAATAAAAAATAGCATGAAGGAACATATAAAATGGTGCAGTGTAAATGTGTTTTGATCAATATAAACTAACCATTTTAAGAATTAAAAAGTAAATGGTACGTAGTCGCTGAAACTGGATCCTAGTTGGGATTTTGTTATTATTCATGATTTTGTTTTAATAAAAGACTTGACTGCCTACGCTGCTTGTGACATCTCCAGTGCCTTGTCTTGCCACTCTCCCAGCCGGCACACCATGAACAGAAGCCTCGTGGCGGGAACACAGTGAGCACTATGTCCCTTTAAAAGTGCTCATTGTGAAAACCGCAACTAGCTGAAAAATAAAAGTGCCTCTTCTTGCCACTCCCCCCGACAGCATTTCGAGGCTTTGTTTCTTCTTTTTTGGTCTTTGTCATGGTGTGCCGGCCACCACAAAGGAGAATTCTTGTCGGCGAGCAGAGGTCCCTTTCGCAAGTGCTTCACACGTCAGCAGCAGCCAGAGGGACCCCTACCACCCACGCAAGGATTTTCCCAGCTGACGACCATCAGGGAAAAAAGGTTTCCCATAGCACAGATAGTACTGGGGACTCCCTTACTGCTCCTGCTAACAGAATACCTCGCTCACACACAGAACACAAATGCAAAATATTTAAAACAAGACAAAAAAAGATAAATATAGATTAAACCAATATCCTAAGAAGCCACACCTTACATGTAATACAACATCAAAGAAAGATCCATTTCTTCCTATACTATGTAAAATATAAAGATCACATATGCTAGGGATGATGTCATGAGTTGGGGAGTGCAACTAAGGAAACTGTTGCCTGGTCAATGAGCCCTAAACCTGGTGGACTGAAGGTGGCATGGGCTTTAGGCCAAATTTCTGCCCCCCATGTCTAACACTAGAACCGGCAGGATAAACATTTCAATTCTGATATATTCCAATCACAAAATAGAAAATAAAATTATTTTTCCTACCTTTTGTTTGGTCATTTTTTGAAGTCGTATTGGTCCCAGTCTCTGGTTTCTGTTTCCTTCTGTTACCTCCCACCCACCCCTTTTAAAAAAAATAAAAATAAAAATTTTTTACAAAGCCATGTTAGGCTTTTCTGTACATTGCCGAAGCTATCACTGCTGTGGCCAGCAATAATTTTTTTAAAAGCCTAATGTGGCTTCGTAAGGGGGGGGGGGGAATTTAATACCAGGGTTTCCTGCTCATTTGACATTTCTTCTTTCTCTGTGCTCACCATTCATCTTTCATCTCTGTATACTTATGTTTTATTAAAACTTATACCACTTATTCTTACTACAGATCCAAGCGGTTTACAAATACCAATAAAAATATAGAAAAGAAAAAGAACTCTATTAAAAACAGGACGGATCTAAACAAGATTCAGACAAAGCTACATTGACAATACTTACACATTCATACATACCAATCTTGTCCCTACTCTCTTTAAAAAGAAAGACCCTTAATTTCATATCCGCAGTATCCCAGTTAAAAGACCTGTTTATCTTTCCCTTCTCTGTGTACCCTATATACTTCCCTGTCCAGCATATCCCCCTTAAGCCCTCTTCCTGTATCTCTATGTCTCCCAAGTTCAGCATCTCCCTTCTGTGTTCCTATTAGCCCCCATATCTAGCACCTTCCCTCTTTGTCTATATACCCCCTCCCATGTCTGGTATTGCAACTCTGTCCCTGTACTATTCCTATGCAGCATCTCCCTTTATGTCCCTGTCTCTATTCTCTCCATGTCCATTACTTCCCCTCTGTTTCTATATACCTTCCTGTGTGTGTCTCCTCTGCCTGTACTAGTGCTGCCCGATTCAGGAAAAAAATTTTCGATTCGATTCAGCCTATTGAATCGATTTTTCAATTCGATTCGATTTTCCTGCCCAATTAGGTGTTTTTTAAAAACATCCTGATGGGTTTATTTTATACCCTCTTCACCCCCTTTGCCCTCTCCTAACCACACTGGCGCTGTGGTGTAAACAAAATAAACAAACAAAAAAGACTTTTCCTCTCTGTTAAATCCTAACTCACGTTTGCGGTCTAACACCAGCTCTGACAGGATACATGTTTCAAATCTGACATATTGTAATCACAAAACAGAAAATAAAATTAGTTTTTCTACCTTTTGTTGTCTGGTCATTATTCAAATCTTGTTTTGATAACTTGCTTGCCAGGATCTCTTTCTTTCTTCTTTCTCCGTGCTAACCATCAATCTTCCATCTCTGTCCTCCCCCTTCCCTCTCCCAGAAGTCTGGCATCTTTCCTTTTTTTCGTCTCCATTCACAGATCCACCTCTCAACTACCCTTTCATCCAGCATCGCTCCCACCTTCCCCACCACCCCAGGGTCCACCATCTCTCTCTTTCTGTTCCTTTCATCCTTAAATCCCATTGACCACCATCTCTCTCCCTCTCCTCTGTTTTTGACCCATTATTTCTTCCCCCAAAGTCCAGCATATGCACATCTCTTTGAACCCCCCTTCCCTCCCTCCGTGTACTTCTACACCAGGGCCGCCTCCCCTGAACGTCTGTACCCCCCTGAAGGCCTACACCCCACCCCTGAAGGCCTGCATGTCCCCCCTGAAAGCCTACACCCCACCCTTGAAGACCAGCCTGTCCCCCGTGAAGGCCTGCACTCCCCCGGAAGGCATGTACCACCCCCCCCCGAAGGCCTGCACCCATCCCTTGAAGACAAGCCTGTCCCCCCCTGAAGGCCTGCACCCCACCCTTGAAGACCAGCCTGTCTCCCCCTGAATGCCTACACCCCACACTTGAAGACCAGCCTGTCTCCCCCTGAATGTCTTCACCCCCACCTGAAGGCCTACACCCCACCCCTGAAGACCAGCCTGTCACCCCTGAAGGCTTGCGCCCCCCCCCCGGAAGGCATGTACCCCCCCTGAAGGCCTACACCCCCCTTGAAGACCAGCCTGTCCCCCCTGAAGGCCTGCACCCCCCCTGGAAGGCATGTACCACCCCTTCCGAAGGCCTACACCCCACCCCTGAAGGCCTGCATGTCCCCCCCTGAAGGCCTACACCCCATCCCTGAAGACCAGCCTGAACCCCCCTGGAAGGACTGCACCCCCCCTCAATGAAGGACTACACCCCCCTCCCCCCAGAAGGCCTGCACCCCCCCACGAAAGACTACAACTCCCCTCCCCCCGGAAGGCCTGCATGTTTAATTTATCTAAATTCAGCAGCCTGCCCTGCAGAAGAAGATCGCTAGCTCTAGCGATCTTTGTAAGCTGCCATAGGTTGTTTGAGTTGTCTTCTCTCTGCCGCGGTCCCGCCCCTTCTCAATTTTTTTTCCCATTTACCACAGGAACATGTCACTGTGCCATTCTCTAGTTTAATGCACATGATTAATCTGTTTTCACCTGCGGTACCCATCCTGTATAATTCACAAACAATTGCACTGGATTAATCAAAACCAGTGTAAGTGGAACAGGTTCCAACTATTCCACCTAAACTTTTTCTGAGTGTTATAGTTGTTTAGTTAAACATTATTTTAAAAGTAAAAGTTTAACATTTTTAGAGAAAATAGGAGTAGTCCGTATTTAGTTAAAGGCAGCTAGGGTCAGAGCTCCTGGGCATAGTCTGTCCACTGTGAAAGATTCTGATTTGCTCTGGGTCTGTCACAGAATTGTACCAATGTGAAATTCCTCTCTCGTTAAGGTATCCCTGTAGATTCAGAGAGAAACTGAGTGGGAGCAGGAGCTGATTGGTTATGTGATGTGACCTCTCTTGCCCCATACAGCAATAAGGCAGGATGAAGGCACTAGTTCTGTAACAAATATTTGTATTTGATTCTGCCCTAAATGCATTATGGGGCTCCTAACTGAAAGAGAAAAACGTCCAAAAACCGGCCTGTCAGCACTTGGACAAACATTTCTCAAATACGTCCAAGTGCCGATAATAAAAACGGGTTTTGGACGTATTTCATAGTGCCGCTGAACGACCAAAGCTAAACGGGGTGTTTTGGGAGGAGTGTCGAGGCGGGACATGGGCCGGCTTAGACTTAGCCGTACAGCATGTATAACCGAAAGTTATAGAAACATAGAAAAATGACGGCAGAAAAGGGCCAAAGCCCATCAAGTCTGCCCACTCTAGTGACCCTTCGCCTTGATTTTGCTCACCGCCCCCTGCCTTTACATCATTAGAGATCCCACGTGAATATCCCATTTATTTTTAAAATCTGCCACGCAGTTGGCCTCAATCACCTGCAGTAGGACTTCGTTCCAATGATCGACCACCCTTTCGGTGAAGAAATACTTTCTGGAGTCACCATGAAATTTCCCTCCCCTGACTTTCAGCGGATGCCCTCTGGTGGACGAAGGTCCTATAAGACGGAAGATATCCTCTTCCACCTCGATACGGCCCGGGATATATTTAAATGTCTCAATCATGTCCCCTCTCTCTCTTCATTCCTCAAGTGAGTACAGCTGCAATTTATTCAGCCTTACTTCATACGTGAGATCCTTGAGCCCCGAGACCATCCTGGTGGCCATCTGCTGAACTGACTCAATTCTCAGCACATCTTTCCAGTAATGTGGTCTCCAGAATTGAACACAATATTCCAAATGAGGTCTCACCATGGATCTGTACAGTGGCATTATGACTTCTGGCAGCCTGCCCACGATCGATGGAACTTGGATGTTGTGACTTAGACCATGTAAAACATTGGTCTAAGTCACAAAAACCTACCTAAAGTCACCAGATAAGCACTGAAAACACATAAAACAGACCCCGACACACTACCCCAGTTATCCCTGACTCCCCTCCCCCACCCCCATAAAAATATTAATCACACCTTTAAAATTCAGCCTCCAGACCATCATCAACTGGCCGCCTGGCATAGGAAAGCCTAGTCCACTGTCCAGCATAGAGGTGGCTTAAGCCATTTTGGGGGTGGATTAGGGACTCATGCAGAGGAGGACCCATGTCCTTAAGCCCCTGTAATCACTGCATTGATACTTAAACATGTGCACTCCCCTATATACCCCAAAACCCCATTTTTACTGGCATATTAAGTGGCTCATGCAGCCATGAGGGCTATTGGGGTGGTAGATAAGTGGGTCTAGGGGATTCTGGAGGTGGTTTGGGGGGCTCACCGTGACCTATAAGGGAGCTGTAGGGAAGAGAAGACATGGCACCCTTTTTGTGAAGTTCACAGCAGTGCCCTGTAGGGTACCCCACTATTTAGGTGCCATGTCTGGGTGTTTAGTCCATCACGTTGTAGACCACTCCCACGTCCAACAGGGCTTGTTCTAAGCGTTTTTGACTTGGACGGAAATGTGGTATAAAGATGGACGATTTAGCGGCTTGGACGATCAGATCGGCAGGACGTATAATTAGACAATTTTTTTTTGTAAATCTTTATTCATTTTTATACATACAATAAGAGTGATAATACATAAAAACATTTGCACATTGAGAATATTACTTAATATTCAGCAATAATACCAATCATAAAATCTTATCTCCCTCCCTTCCCACCCCTTCATAACAAGTAATTAAATTACTTTATATAAGATGTCATACTTAAAATCCCCCCCCCTGAAAAATGAACTTTAAGGATTAAGGGAAAAGTAATCATTACAAAATTTTGTTAATGGCTTCCACACATCTTGAAATTTCCAAATATATCCTCGCTGTGTTGCTATTACTCTTTCCATTTTATACATATGACATAATTCCACCAAAAATTATAATTTAGTCTACTCCAATTCTTCCAGTTATAAGTAATTTGTTGAATGGCAACCCCAATCATTATGAGTAATAGCTTGTTTGATTATATTTGATTATATCTGACTCTTTTTCTCATTTGACATACCAAATAATACAGTATCATATGACAGTGCCACTGGATTTTCTAATAAACAATTAATTTGGTCCCAAATTGATTTCCAAAAAGTCATAATAAATGGACAATAGAATAATAAATGATCTAAAGTCCCTGCTTCGAGATGACAATGCCAACATTTATAAGACTAGAGCTATCCAATTTTTGTAAACGAACAGGGGTCCATAATGCTCTATGTAACAGAAAAAAATATGTTTGTCTCATAGATGCTGACACTGTACATCTCATCCTCCAAGTCCAAATTGTGGCCATTGAGACGCAGAAATTTAATGCTTGATCTCAATGCTCCAAATGTCTCTCAGACCAGTGTTTGGTTTCTTTTTAATAAATCCAGTCAGCAATTTAAACCACTGGGCAGCCTGGTGACCCAGGAAGTCCACCTGAAAGCATAAGAACTCCATACTATATTGATTATTAAGGTTTTTCCAGTCAGGGAACCCTGCCTGAATGGCCTGCTTCAGTTGAAACCATCTAAAACTTTCTGATTTATTGAGGCCATATTTATGTTGCAACTGTTAAAACTCAAGCAGTTTACCATTAGAGATAATAACATCATCCAATAAACGTATTCCTGCTATCATCCAATGCTTCCAGATGAGCTTTTCTCCGCCAATTTGAATCTTGGAGTTCAGCCATATAGATTGATTGGTAGATTTGTGAATTGGAATAGTTGTTAAATTACTTACATATCGCAATGTTTTCCATGTATCAACTAATAGTCTGTTATCTTTACAGTACCTAGGCATTTTGTTACTGAGAACATGGCATAGAGGTATAGGAGACATGAGTTGCCATTCTAACCACAACCAATCTGGGAGTTTTTCCATGAGCTCTGGGAGGACCCAATACATAAATCAATAATAAATACGTAGGATCTAGAGAGAAATAATCTTGTAACTAAAACTAATACCTCTCTGTGCACACTTTATAACTTATACTATAGACTAGTGTTCAATGTTCTACACCAGGGGTGCCCACACTTTTTGGGCTTGCGAGCTACTTTTTAAATGACCAAGTCAAAATGATCTACCAACAATAAAATTTTAAAAAAACACAACGCACACTGTACGCATAGAAAATGTTAATCATCATTCCTATTCCAGGGTTTTCAAAGAGGTCAAAGCAGATGACTCTATGCACTATCACCTCAGTAACAACCATACAAAAATAGACAAATAAACCCCCCTCCCTTTTTACTAAACCACGTTAGCAGTTTTTAGTGCAGGGAGCTGCGCTGAATGCCCAGCGCTGCTCTCGACACTCCTAGGCTCCCTGTGCTAAAAACGTCTATTGCGGTTTAGTAAAAGGGGACCTTAGTGTAAAATATAGACAGCAGATATAAATTCAGACACATTTTGATCACTAAATTTAAAATAAAATCATTTTCCCTACCTTGTCTGGTGATTTCATGAGTCTCTGGTTGCACTTTCTTCTTCTGACTGTGCATACAATCTTTCTTCCCTTCTTTTAGCCTGTATGCTTCCTCTCCTCCAGACCTCATTCCTTCCCCCAACTTTTCCTTCCTCTTCCCTGCCCTTTCTTTCTCTCTGTCTCCCTTTCATTTTTTTCTGTTTCTCTTCTTTCCTTCTGTCTCCCTGCCTGCCTTTTTTCTTTCTTTCTCCCTGCCCTTCCCCAAGCCACTGCCACTGCCATTACCATCGGGGACCAGGACCCAAATGCCACCAATAACAGGCCCCAAGCTCTCCCTGCTTCGGCCAACCAGCATTCCTCTCCCCGACGTCAATTCTTCCGTCGGGAAGAGGAAGGCTGATCAGCCCAAGATCGTGATCAACCTATTGGGGGAAATGCTGCCGGGTTCTGCCTTCGCGGAAACAGAAAGTAGGCAGGACCCGGCAGGAAGAAGAACAAATGCTTCACTAACCTGTCTCCCGCATTAGCCCGTAGCGAACGCTTGCTTCAGGGCTCTCAACATGTGCGTGCCGGCTTCCCTTCTCCCTCCACCCACCCCCCCCCGGACATAACTTCCGGTTTCGGAGGGAAGAGAAGAGAAGCCAGCATGCACACATTAGAGCCCGGAGCATAAGTTCGCTACGGGCTGAAATCTCCAAGCCGGTTTTTTGTTCAGCAGCGGCAGATGACAGCTGGGCGGATCGCCCAGCTAAAAGGCCCTAGGGAGAACACTGGAGAGGAAGGCTGATCGGCCCGTAGATCAGGACGGCAACACGAGTCTATCACAGAGCCCAGGATAGGCTCCGCGATCGACTCGCGTTGCCTTCCTGAGCTACTGGTCGATCGCGATCGACGCGTTGGGCACCCCTGTTCTACACACTAGCCCAATCCCAACTTAAATGTGATACAGTTCTTATGCTAAGAGGAGGGGCCTCAGATCCCCGTGTGCTGCCAGCAGTCTGCTTATCAGCCACACTAGAAAGGGAAACTACCACATTGGCCTCCCTCCCCCTCCTGCCTGGTGATATATAACAATGAATGTTCAGATGAAAAAGGCTGTCTTTGCCTTTGTGAGCTAGTGAATTCAGCCGAGAGTCCACCGCCCTGACGCAGCCGTTGTAGCGAAACGTCGGCGGGACTGGGCAAGCGAGGACAACGTTTAAAGAGACTTGATGATTTTTTGAATGAAACCCTGCCTGAGCTAAGTTCTTCTATTTTTTCATCTGAACATTCATTGTTATATATCACCAAGCAGGAGGAGGAGGGAGGCCAATGTGGTAGTTTCCCTTTCTAGTGTGGCTGATAAGCAGACTGCTGGCAGCACACGGGGATCTGAGGCCCCTCCTCTTAGCATAAGAACTGTATCACATTTAAGTTGGGATTGGGCTAGTGTGTAGAACATTGAACACTAGTCTATAGTATAAGTTATAAAGAGTGCACAGAGAGGACCCAATACCTACCCTGGCACAAAATATAGGATTGGTGGTACCTTTAAAAATTGGGAAAATTTACCCCTCCCTCTGAAATCGGCTTTTGTAAAGATACCAAAGCAACTCTAGGAGTTTTACCCAGCCAAATAAATTTTGTAAGAATGCTATTTAATTTTTTATAAAAGGACCCTTGAAAAACAACCGGCAACATACCCATCTGATAACAAACCACAGGCAAAATCATCATTTTAATAGTTTGGACTCTCCCCCACCACGAAAGATATAAAGGATTCCATTGCTCACACATTTCTGTTACCTTCTGTAATAAAAATTTCTCATCGAGTTGAATGGACCTTCATGTATCAAGCGTTGGAGTGATTTGGTATAGGTTCAGGATTTATACAAATGGTTCAAACATTGTATAGCTCCCCTGTTGCTAAACTGTATATTAATAATAATTTTTCAGAAGGATTTAGGTTGCAGAGGGGAGTTAGACAAGTTGTCCCTTATCTCCTCTGCTTTTTGATATTGTATTAGAATCCTTGTTATTAGCTATTCAGCAAATGAAGGAGATACAGGGTATTCCTCGTAGAGATCGGGAATATAAAGTCTCTGCTTATGCAGATGATATACTGCTTTATTTGAGAAATCCTGAGACAACCATTCCTTGCTTACTTGAAATGATTGAGAAATTTGGAAAATTTTCAGGATACAAGATAAATTGGAGTAAATCAGAAATTCTTCCACTTAATGTCATGTACAAAAGGTTTGTTTGATTCATTTCCCTTTCTTTGGAAAGAAGATGGAATAAAGTACTTAGGCATTTGAATTAAAAATACGATGGAAGTAACAATAAAAATAATTTAGACGATTTTCGAAACAAAAAAATTTTGGACGTATTTTTCGAAAATTTGTCCTAGGCTGTTTTTTACTTTGGACGGCTTGCAACTTAGACGCAAACGGACTTGGACGTCCTTTTCGATTATGCCCCTCTATTTGTATTTGGGTAAATACTGATTTAAATTTTAATACAAATAATCTAGGGCTCTACTCCGCTCAGGATTATTTGTTTTCAAATTTAAATTACTATTTGATCTCTGATATTATATTGCTTCTTTTTATTATTTATTATATTAAAACTTAATAATATTTTTCATTATTCACATTTGACCAGATATTAAAATATACTTTTTGGCACATCTCGAGAAGGCACATCATGTTACCTTCTCCTGCCATTTGGTACTGAATGCTACTGTGAATAAAAATCCATTATCCTAAAAGTATAACCTGCTTTATCTACTATTCTGAGTGGTTTACAACAAAACATACACAATTATGTTTTATTATGTATGTCTAGTAGCTCTATAGAAATGCTAAATCCTATTATCCCTAGTCAAGCAGGCATCATATTCTCACATGTGGGTGATGCCATGTATGAACAGCTTTAAAAGTGCATAGTTCTAAGTCAAATAGATTCTGGCACTGTCATCTTGATATAGGGACCCTGGATCATCTGCTCTTCTTTTGTCCCTTGATACTTAAATTTTGGCGATCCATTTGGGATCAAATAAATAGAATACTAGAAGTTCCATTGGCATTGCATGTCTTCCCTGATTGTCAGGGAAGACATGAAATCTGCAAGCCAAGTGGAGCAAGCTTCATCCAAAGCAAAGCAAATCATAGGTTGCATATGCAGGAGTTTCGTCAGCCTTAAACCGGAAGTCATTATGCCACTGTATAGATCCACGGTGAGACCGTACCTGGAGTACTGTGTGCAATTCTGGAGGCCGCATTACCGCAAGGATGTGCTGAGACTGGAATCGGTCCAGAGAATGGCCACCAGGATGGTCTCGGGACTCAAGGAGCTCTCATACGAGGAGCGGTTAGGGAAGTTGCAGCTCTACTCACTCGAGGAACGTAGAGAGAGGGGAGATATGATCGAGACATTCAAGTATCTCACGGGCCGCATCGAGGTGGAGGAAGATATCTTCTTTTTCAAGGGTCCCGCGGCAACAAGGGGGCATCCATGGAAAATCAGGGGCGGGAAACTGCACGGTGACACTAGGAAGTTCTTCTTCACTGAAAGGGTGGTTGATCGCTGGAATAGTCTTCCACTCCAGGTTATTGAGGCCAGCAGCGTGCCAGATTTTAAGGCCAGATGGGATAGACATGTGGGATCTATCCGCAAAGATAAATAGGGAGGGTCATTAGAGTGGGCAGACTTGATGGGCCGTGACCCTTATCTGCCGTCTATTTCTATGTTTCTATGTAGTGCTGTTTGGTACGTTATTGATGGCCATGGGCTCCTTTTACAAAGGTGCGCAAGCATTTTTAGTGCACGCACCGGATTAGCGAACGCTACCCCAAAAAATTATCACCTGCTCAAGAGGAGGCAGTAGTGGCTAGCGCACACAGCATTTTAGCACGCTCTATTCCATGCGTTAAGGCCCTAATGCACCTTTATGAAAGGAGCCCCGAGTCCAATAACTCCACATAACAATAGACTACTTCTCATCATGACGGGAGTTGCCATACAACTTATTTTGAAAAATGTGAAAAATTGGGACAGGTTAAACTTTAGTTTTGGGTGGGAACCTTTGTGCCAAACATAAATTTGAACGTATGAGTGCAATACAATTGGAATTGGAATACTATTAGAAATTCAAAGAAATTTGGGACCCATTAACAAAATTTTGTAAAGATTGAATATTAGTTTTGCCCGTTGATTATACACATCCAAGAAGGTGGGGGGAGGATATGTACTTAATTTATTTTTGAATTGCAATTTGTTTACCTTGATCATCTGTATTACTCTTGATTGTTTTTATACTGTATGAAAGGGTGGGTGGGGGGTAGAGATATGTACTTATTATATCAATTGATGGAATTGAGTGCTGTCTATTTTGTTAACTGTTTGATATTATGTTGCACTTTGTGTTGGTTCTTAAAATTAATAAAGATTTGGAAAAATAAAATAATGACAGGAACCAGCACTTATCTTAAACTTTTTCCGCTGGTTCTTCTGTCATATGTTCTTGTAGCCTTATTCCTGGCCCACGGGGACCCATTTCGCCAAGTTATTGGCTTCTTCAGGGGTCTATGTTAATGTGAACAGCTTTGCTTCCGTTCATAAGCAAAAATGGCGTTGGAAAACTAGGAGGACTTTTTCCATTGTTTGTTGATTATTGTCTCAATAAAGCCATCATCTTGGACATCGACTCTCCACAATTTTTTTGTTTTCACAAAATAATTCACCATTACTGTGTTCTAACTAAGGGCGAATAGCATGTAGTCTTTCTTTCTCCTCATTCACAAACTAAAATCTGGAACAAGCACCACAAAATAAAGTGAGTTACCTTAGTCAAGAAATATAAAAGTCTACAGACCATCAGGCCTTTCACAAGGCAGGGACTGACAACACCAATGCCTAGGGATGCTATCTATGTTGGTTTGAAAGGGATATTTTTAAGTCATTGATTTCAGGGATAACTTAACCAATAGGCAACAGTTTCTGATGGTGGCAAAGATCAGCTGCTGTCAAAACAAGAACAGATCCTAACAACCACATACTTAAATAGGCATATACAATAGCGGAACCCATGCACAGTACCAGGTAGAGCTTTGGATTCTTGCCCAGAAATAGCTAAGAAGAAAAAATTAAAATTGAATCAGGTTGGGCAGACTGGATGGACCATTCGGGTCTTTATCTGTCGTCATCTACTATGTTACTATATCATCTGGTTACATACCTTTAAACTCTTTAGATCAGTGTTTTTCAACCTTTTTACACCTATGGACCGGCAGAAATAAAATAATTATTCTGTGGACCGGCATTGGTCCGTGGTCCGGCGGTTGAGGAACACTGGGCTAAGTCGTGGGCCAGACCCCACCCATCTCTACCCAATCTTCACCCCAGCCCCCACCCCCATAATAGTACTAATTGCACCTTGCACGTCCCGTGCCTCATCTGGAAGCCTTCCCTTTGACATTGCAATGTTGGAGAGAAGGCTTCCGGTTCAGGCGCAGGATGCCCGTAGGAGCCACTGCCCGTGGCTTTGTGCACTGAATCAGTTAGGAAGAGGGAGCTGGCTCGAAGATAACGCCGCATCTATCGCACCGTGGACCGGTGGTTGAAGAACACTGTTGGGCCTGATGCTCGTGCTGGCCCTGTGGACCAGCAGGAAATTTCTGTGGACTGGCACTGGTCCATGGACCGGTGGTTGAAGAACACTGCCTTAGATCCTCTGCTATAACGCAATCCTGCTATTTTTTATTGCATAGGGCATTCTGGACACCATACAGGCTTTCCAAATTGTCCTAGGAAGGAAATAACAGATGTTGGTCCTGTAAATTGGATGTTGGGACTCTTGACCACACAATTTATTACTGTCCCATCATATCCAAATATTGGTCCCAAATTTGGGACTTTATTTCTCAAATTTTACCAATCCAAGAAACCATATCTTTAGCGAAAATACTTTTTGGTGAGTTTGCTCTGAACTCTACTCTGTCTAAACATCATATTGTTCTCTTCCAATCTCTAATTATGATAACTATCAAAACCATATTAAATGATTGGAAACATCCTGAAAAACTGTCATTTGCTGCATGGTGGAATCTTGTCTGCAATATTGTACAATATGAGGGCATAACTGCCAAAAGGATGCATATATTCCACAAATTTATGCTTATATGGGATCCAATCATTAGATATTGTAATTCACATCTGACTTCTCCTTTATCTCAATTATTTCCCTCTGATCAGTCTCACTCATAATGGTATAGCTTGTAATTTTGATATATACATTTATGTATGAAACTACCCAATGATAGCCTGATGTCACCCTTGATGGCTTTTCCCTAGAACTTGGCCCTGGGACATTCCTGTTTAATCCTGGCGATGCAAGTCTATAATGCCACACTACCTTATTTGTCAATCATATTACCAAATGCTCATGTATCGATAGTATACCTGTGTAACCTGTTATACCTGTGTTACTCGTCATACCTATGTTAAAGTTGTTGTATAACTTTTCTTATTGTTTACTACTATAAAACAATAAAAATATTGAACAAAAAAAATAGGTTTACCTTATCTGCCAGGAGAGCGGCAGTTTTCAGATATAGCCCATTTACTCCTACGAAATCACTGATGGGTGTGGTATATATGTATGCTATATAATAAAACCCTAAGCGCCCATGCACACTTAGGGTTTCGTATTCCCTGCCGCTGTGGTGAGTGATCTGTGGCCATGTTCCATTTTAGAACCCGGCGGCAGGGAACATTCTGGCCACTCCCCTCCTCCCACCCTCACTCACCATTTGGAAGCTCTCTCCCTGCCCGTGTCCTCAGCAGGGAACACACCTCCCGCCCTCGCTCACCGCTGCTCCTCCTCTTCAAAGCAGCCTGCGATGGTGACCAGCTTTAGCGAACCTCGCAGGCCGATCTCCAACCTCAGTAGCATGTTCCCTCTGACGCACGGGATCCGAGTTGGAGAGCGGCCTGTGAGGTTTGCTAAAGCCGGCCACCACGATCGCAGGCTGCCAGGATGGAGGGAGGGTAAGTAGGGGATCAATACAGGGGGCCATGGAGAGATAGGGAAAGGGGGTACTTTGGGGGGAGGGGTGTGCTTGGGGCAAACAGCTTTGTTCTGGAGGGGGGGGAGGCAGAAGAGGGCCATGGAGAGACAGGGAGAGGGAAAGGGGGCTGCTTTTTGGGGAGGTGTGTGCTGGGGCAGACAGCTTTGCTCGGGAGGGGGGGGGGAAGACAGAAGGACACAGAAAGAAACACAGACAGACACATCTATTCTAGCACCCGTTAATGTAACGGGCTTAAAGACTAGTACAGTATATTTATCTACCTACGTACGACAGAAACAAAGCTTAATACAGTATTTAAAAGCAATGTCTGGTTGCATCAGGGCGAGGTAATGCTGAGTTTATCAAAGGCTGGGAAGCTGCTAAGGAGCCTGAAAATTAATCGACCGGGGTCTACAGCTGATGTTTTGTCTAGTAATAATAGATAAATACCCTCGTCCCAGTTCTGATTTTTTTTTTTTTGCTCTTGGTGTCTGTCCAGTTATTTTCTGATTCCTGACGGTGCCAACAGCAGTGTTGGGCCGTGCTAGGGGGGGGGTTGTAGAGTTTCCCGGGAGGTCCCCGTTTACGGACAGAAACTGTTGGCGTGCAGCAGAGTCCTGGGCGCCACCGTGAAAAGTTCGGCCCAAGTAGTGACGACACGCGAAGGTCAGAAATAGTGCTGGATGTAGACGAGGCTTATTTCACTGGGACTTGACCCGAGGCTCGGGCTGTTGGTCCCCTCCCCCGCCCAGATGAGGCAGCCGAGGTTTCCCTCCTCGCTAAGGATCAGGTTACGGGCTAAGTCCCGCCTTCCCGGCCGCATAAAAACCTCTCCTCCTGTAGCGGCTCCAAGCTGTCACCTGGCAGGTGTGGGACGGAGCCGCCACAGCGAAGCGTCGGGGATGGAGAGCGTCGGCAGCGGCGTGAAGAAGAAAGCGGCGGAGCGGCAGCACCGAGCCGAGGTTCTGCTGGCCGGGGAGCAGCTCAGGTACCGCCGCCTCGCCTTCGTCCGACCGGCCCGGCGGTCTCGTGCAGGGCAAGGGGTGGCGAATAGCTGGGTGGGCAGAGCCTCCACGGGGTTAGGAAGCCAACGCTTTTTTGGGGGGGAGGGGTTAGGAAGCCAACGCTTTTTTTTTTTGGGGGGGAAGGGAGGGATTAGGAAGCCAACGCTTTTTTTGGGGGGGAGGGATTAGGAAGCCAACGCTTTTTTTTTTTTGGGGGGGGGAGAGATTAGGAAGCCAACGCTTTTTTTTTTTGGGGGGGGAGGGATTAGGAAGCCAAAGCTTTGGGGGGGGGGGGGGAACGGCTCGGACCGCTTACTTCCTTTGGCCCGGATGTCTGGATGCGGGGGCTCGTCGTGCATCAGCTGGCCACTAATCCAACAGCTGGGCGCTTAGGCGAGAACATGGGCCTGTAGATGATGTCGAAGGGCAGCAGGTGTGTTGGCAAAGGCGGTCTAGAGACGCCGCGCGTGTTGCTTTTCATGCACATTCAGGCGTGTGGCTTTGGGGTTTTGGTTTTTTTAATAACAGCCACACACCTTATCCCCTTAGGTCTCGTTTTCTCTCTCTCCCTCTACTTCATATGCCTAAACCGTTTTCACCAATTCATTGTACAGAAGTCTCGTGACGTTTCCTCCGTGTCTCGAACCGGTGGGGCTGGTAGATGGGCCATGCAGAGATTCTGTTTTAGGTCTATGATGGTTCCTCCTTGGACAGCCCAGCTTTTATTTATTTATTTTTTTTTTTAGCTGCTGTTGTCGTTCTGAGTCCTTGAGCTTGAGGTTTTCTTTTTAGTTTCATTAGTTCTTTTTAGTTGAGCTTTGAAAAGCTCGTTACAGCACAGAATGAACACTTTCCTCTCTTCCTCCGTGCATAAACAAAGAAGTTTTCTGAAAATATTCTTTAACCTGTGACGTTCTCTCTACTGTCACCCCCCCCCCCCCTCTTGTTAACAAGCCTCTCTTGGGTGGTTGTTTCTGTGATTAAATAGTCCTCAGTTTGATATTGAGGATCATAGTATGTGGAAACTGACGTCACAGAGACTGGATTGTGAAGGAAATTAGGCAGACATGGTTGATGGTATTACAAGTGGACTTGGTTTTGGGTGAATGGCAGCACTAGAGGCTTGCACATCTTCACTGGGCTTACAGGCAGGCTCTGCATTTCCTTCCTCTAGGTACAAGCTGGAGCTTTTCTGTAAGTGTCACCCCACTAAGGCAGTGTTTAAATTGCTGATTTGCTCATGGCTTTAATAAGTGGCATGTCGCCTTGGTAATATAATAAATGTTGGCGGATAAAGACCTGCATGGTCCATCCAGTCTGCCCAAGATGGCTAGAGTTGTATCTGGCACTACTACTACTATTTATCACTTCTGTAGTGCTAAAAGGCATATCCAGCGCTGTACATTTTAATATTCAATAGATGGTCTCTGCTCAGAAGTGCTTGCAATCTAATTTGGACAGATGGGGTTCTCAGGTTTGGGGAGTATCTGGTAGAAGGAATGTTACAATGGGTATAGGTAACCATTAGTGGGTAGGCATTAAGAGCTGAAAACAGCTTCAAAGAAGTGGGTTTTTAGTTTGGATTTGAGTACTGCTAGAGATAGAGCATGATGTATTTACTTTGGCAGCCTGGTCCAGGCATACAATGCTGAAAGAAAGAAGGGACAGAGTCTGGAGTTGGTGGTGGAGGTAAAGGGAACGTATAAGAGGAACTAAGTTACCTGATGAATGGAGCATAGAGGGAGATAGTGAGGAGAGAGATTATGGGGCTAAAGAGTGAATGCACTCTACTTCTTCACAATTAAATACTGATATAACTAAGCTCTCTCTGATCCAGTTCTGGGATACAGACCATAGAAGTCTGCTCAACACTGGTCCCTACTTTCCAACTGTTATAATTGCTATAGTAGAAGCCCACTCCAACCTTGATTCTGATATGCCTTCCACATTTACAGGATTTAGACCAGGGGTGTCAAAGTCCCTCCTCAAGGGCTGCAATCCAGTCAGGTTTTCTTCAATGAATATGCATGAAATCTATTAGCATACAATGAAAGCAGTGCATGCAAATAGATCTCATGCATATTCATTGGGGAAATCCTGAAAACCCAACTGGATTGCAGCCCTTGAGGAGGGACAGTCGGGTTTTCAGGATTTCCTCAATGAATATGCATGAGATCTATTTGCATGCACTGCTTTCATTGTATGCTAATAAATTTCATGCATATTCATTGAGGAAAACCTGACTGGATTGCAGCCCTTGAGGAGGGACTTTGACACTCCTGATCTAGACCATAGAAATCTGCCCAGCATTGGTTTTAAGTACCAGCCTCTGAAGCTGCTCAAACCTATAGTCATTTAAGTTTTTGTTTTTGATTAGATTCATACTTTTCTTCAGAGATGCTCTGATTTATTCCAATGCATTCTTGAATTTGTATGCATTTTTGTCTTCAGCATACTCTGGGAGGCTATTCCAGGTATCTTATCATCCTTTCTGTGAAAAAGTATTTCCTGATGTTGCTCTTAAGTATCCCACCTTGTAACCTCGCTTCATGACCTCTAGTTTCTACTCTTCTCTCTCCTCGATCTCTGAAAAATATTACTTTGCAAATAAATATCTTAAGTATTTAAACATCTGAATAATGTCACCCCTCCCTTCCTCTAGGGCAGGGGTAGGCAATTCCGGTCCTCGAGAGCCGGAACCAAGTCAGGTTTTCAGGATCTCTACCATGAATATATATGAGATGGATTTGCATGCACTGCCTCCTTCAGATGCAAATCTATCTCATGCATATTTATTGTGGATATCCTGAAAACCTGACCTGGTTCTGGCTCTCGAGGACCAGAATTGCCTACCCCTGCTCTAGGGCAGTTCCCAACCCTGTCCTGGGGGATCACCAGGCCAGTTGGGTTTTTGGGATGGCACTAATGAATATGCATGAGAGAAATTTGCATATAATGGAGGTGACAAGGCATGCAAATCTGCCCCATACATATTCATTAGGGCTATCCCAAAAACCCAACTGGCCTGGTGATCCTCCAGGACAAGGTTGGGAACCACTGCTCTAGGGTATACATATTCAGGTCTTCAACTGTAGTGTGACCTCGGTGCTTTTGACCACTTGCAGGTGGCTCTCTTTTACCTCATTTTAATGACACTTATGTCTGGTTCCATAAGAAGCACTGACCTCTTTCTGTTTCTAGAATGACCCTTGCAAAGTTACTCTAAGGATGTCCCAGGCTTAGAGATTAAACTGAACAGTAAACTTGTCAGATAATGGAAATACTCAATAAGTAATGTAAGATATTAGAAAATTCTGTGGCTAAAAACCTGAAATGACTTTCCATTATAATCATTCTAATTCCCTTACTTGCTTCACTAGCATAACCTCTTATTCTCCCCCCCCCCCCCAAAAAAAAAAGGGAATGTGAAAAATTACGTGTCTTTCCTATGTGGTACAAACAGCACCTTCTAGAGCTCCTCCCCCTTTTTTCAAATTTGGCCTCTTAAGGCGTGAGTTAAACCCCAAATCCTTTTCCTTTTTGTGTAGGTCTAATAGCACTCACAGCTTGCTTTACTCCTTCCCATGTGTCATCAAGGTGTCGCTGGGTAGTAGGTCCCTCTTTTTATTCCCCTTAAAGACATCCTCTGATAGAATAGGATGCATTCCATTCAGAGGCAAGTCACTACTACTCTTCTCTCATGCTGTTTCAGGGGATCCATATAGATGTACCCCATCTATACACCTGAGTGCACACTAATTGGGAAGTATATAGACATGGTATGCAGTCACATACATTTAAAGCATGTCTGCAGCATGGATAAGAAATGAGTCTAAGAATCTGAAATGTGCACAGTACTGATAGCCAGGAGAAACAGCGAGGGCTAAGATTTGGGAATTCTTGTTTTTTCTTTCTGAGAATGTTTTGCAATGTGGTGAAAGTAAGAATGAGCTGGAATTCTGACATGGTGATTACGCTTATCTACAGTTGTCACCTCTGGAGATCCAGTGGGTATTGAACTTTCTTTTAGAGTTGACTATTTTTCCTTCTTTCAAAGTGAAGAAACAGGCTGCGACTAAGTCCCGAAAGGTTTGACTTTAAAGAAGGTCACAGAATGCAGACAAGGAGTCTGTGTCCTTGCAGACACAGATTTCTTTATGTAGGAGCTGCAGCCAAAATAAACCCAGCTCAAGGCAGTCCTGATGAGTGCCAGCACAAAGCCACTTTTCAGGGTTTCCTGCTCACAGGCATGCATGTGAATAAAGGAGGGGATGTCTCTGTTCTACTAAAATAATTTAAACCCTTTTTAATCTCTCAGCCTAAGGCCATACAGTGTGTACATTCCTTCTTATAGGTAGATTTCAGTGACCATGTGGCCATTAATAAAGTTTGTTTTGCCATTAATATGAGTACTTTAATACATTTCATGTACATAAAACAAATCCCTACTCTAAGGAGTTGACAGTCCAAGAGAATACTTGAAGGCAATGGGAAGAATGTGAACCCTTGTTTTTGGTTCCCTGCTCATAGTAACATAGTAGATGACGGCAGATAAAGACCCGAATGGTCCATCCAGTCTGCCCAACCTGATTCAATTTAAATTTTTTTTTTTTTTCTTCTTAGCTATTTCTGGGCGAGAATCCAAAGCTTTACCCGGTACTGTGCTTGGGATCCAACTGCCGAAATCTCTGTTAAGACTTACTCCAGCCCATCTACACCCTCCCAGCCATTGAAGCCCTCCCCTGCCCATCCTCCTCCAAACGGCCATACATAGACGCAGACCGTACAAGTCTGCCCAGTAACTGGCCTAGTTCAATCTTTAATATTTTCTGATTCTAAATCTTCTGTGTTCATCCCACGCATCTCCACCACCTCTCTCGGGAGCGCATTCCAGGCATCCACCACCCTCTCCGTAAAGTAGAATTTCCTAACATTGCCCTTGAATCTACCACCCCTCAACCTCAAATTATGTCCTCTGGTTTTACCATTTTCCTTTCTCTGGAAAAGATTTTGTTCTACGTTAATACCCTTTAAGTATTTGAACGTCTGAATCATATCTCCCCTGTCTCTCCTTTCCTCTAGGGTATACATATTCAGGGCTTCCAGTCTCTCCTCATACGTCTTCTGGCGCAAGCCTCCTATCATTTTCGTCGCCCTCCTCTGGACCGCCTCAAGTCTTCTTACGTCTTTCGCCAGATACGGTCTCCAAAACTGAACACAATACTCCAAGTGGGGCCTCACCAATGACCTGTACAGGGGCATCAACACCTTCTTCCTTCTACTGACTACGCCTCTCTTTATACAGCCCAGAATCCTTCTGGCAGCAGCCACTGCCTTGTCACACTGTTTTTTTCGCCTTTAGATCTTCGGACACTATTACCCCAAGGTCCCTCTCCCCGTCCGTGCATATCAGCTTCTCTCCTCCCAGCATATACGGTTCCTTCCTATTATTAATCCCCAAATGCATTACTCTGCATTTCTTTGCATTGAATTTTAGTTGCCAGGCATTAGACCATTCCTCTAACTTTTGCAGATCCTTTTTCATATTTTCCACTCCCTCTTCAGTGTCTACTCTGTTACAAATCTTGGTATCATCTGCAAAAAGGCACACTTTTCCTTCTAACCCTTCAGCAATATCACTTACATACATATTGAACAGGATTGGCCCCAGCACCGAACCCTGAGGGACTCCACTAGTCACCTTTCCTTCCTTCGAGCGACTTCCATTAACCACCACCCTCTGGCGTCTGTCCGACAGCCAGTTTCTGACCCAGTTCACCACTTTGGGTCCTAACTTCAGCCCTTCAAGTTTGTTCAACAGCCTCCTATGAGGAACTGTATCAAAGGCTTTGCTGAAATCCAAGTAAACTACATCTAGCATATGTCCTCGATCCAGCTCTCTGGTCACCCAATCAAAAAATTCAATCAGGTTCGTTTGGCACGATTTACCTTTTGTAAAGCCATGTTGCCTCGGATCCTGTAACCCACTAGACTCAAGGAAATACACTATCCTTTCTTTCAGCAACACTTCCATTATTTTTCCAACAACTGAAGTGAGGCTCTGTAGTTTCCCGCTTCATCCCTGTGACCACCTTTATGAATAGGGACCACATCCGCTCTCCTCCAATCCCCAGGAATCACTCCCGTCTCCAGAGATTTGTTGAACAAGTCTTTAATAGGACTCGCCAGAACCTCTCTGAGCTCCCTTAGTATCCTGGGATGGATCCCGTCTGGTCCCATCGCTTTGTCCACCTTCAGTTTTTCAAGTTGCTCATAAACACCCTCCTCCGTGAACGGCGCAGAATCTACTCCATTTTCTCGTGTAACTTTGCCAGACAATCTCGGTCCTTCTCCAGGATTTTCTTCTGTGAACACAGAACAGAAGTATTTGTTTAGCACATTTGCTTTCTCCTCATCACTCTCCACATATTTGTTCCCAGCATCTTTTAGCCTAGCAATTCCATTTTTTATCTTCCTCCTTTCACTAATATATCTGAAAAAATTTTTATCTCCCTTTTTTACATTTTTAGCCATTTGTTCTTCCGCCTGTGCCTTCGCCAAACGTATCTCTCTCTTGGCTTCTTTCAGTTTCACCCTGTAGTCCTTTCTGCTCTCCTCTTCTTGGGTTTTTTATATTTCATGAACGCCAACTCTTTCGCCTTTATTTTCTCAGCTACTAGGTTGGAGAACCATATTGAGTTCAAAAAACTTTTATTGAATTTTACAGGTTACATAAAAAAGATAACCAGAAGTAACAGAATTCAAAGTGTACATCACCAATAGGAGAAAGCATGTACTGAAACATCATATATATGCATAGAAATAGAAATATTGATAAGTAGATTAAGCAGTTCAATAATACAATGAAATGAAAAGCAAAAGGTTAAGCATTACAGAATTGAAGAAGAGGTTTCCAGACAGCAAGAAATCTATCCATCGTGTTAGATTTTTCAGCAAATATTCTTTCATACTTGCCCGTGAGGCACAGAGCATTCCACCACATATGGAAGTCCACCCTAGTGAGGTCCTTCCAGCAGAATAAAACTGTCTGAATCGCTAAAGTCATCATTATAGTGAACAACCTGGATTCATCATTATCCATGGGTTCTAAAAGAGCTTGAGACATTACAATGATGATGGGATAGGACAAAGTATCAGATAGTTCCAGAATGTCACAAGTGACTGCCCATACTTTACTCCAATAGACCTGTACATGTGGACAAGAAAAGAGTAAATGTTCTAATGAACCAGTCGCTTGAGAGCAGGACCAACATAAGGAAGACATAGTAGGATTGATTCTATTAGACAGCACAGGGGTCCACACTGCTCGGTGAAGGAGAAAGAAAATAGATTGCAAGAGTGAGGCCGATCTAACAGCTTTGAAGAAAGTCAACCAAAGTGCAGACCAGTCAATAGCATCAGAGGGTAGGTTGAGGTCTCTGCACCATTTCACTTCAGATTCTAGCGGGCTCGAAAAATGAGCACGCTGGAGCAATTTGTACCACATAGAAGCTTTGGAGAATCTCCTGGGAATGGTGCGAAGTAGTATGTGTAGACCAGGCTCTTCTAATCACATTTGAGTTTTGGGCAAAGAATGTGTAATGCAATGACGTAACTGGAGCCAGCTAAAGTATTGAGAGCCAGCAACACCCCAGGTTTCCGAGAATTCTGAGAAGGACATCCAGTCTTCCGCTTTCATCAAATCACGAACCAGCCAGATACCCCGGTTTTGCCAGTCCCGCCATGACACACAGGAGTCTGAGATTTTAAATAAGTTATTGTTCCATAATGGGACCAAAGATGAATCTTTCCAGCTGGATGTGAAGGTGGAGTCAATATTGTCAACCGCAGTCTTATAGGCTAAGAGAATGTTGTCCCGCTTGTCAGATTTAGACAGAACAATGCCAGCCATATATTTCAACTGTCGTTCTCCATATAATGCACATTCAAGTGGGAACCAGGCAGGAGTATCATAAGTATTAGAGAGGTGGTATCCTAAGACCCACTGGCGCATGATGGTAGTGTACAAAACAGGGGAAATTCACACCACCTGAACTGCGAGGTGCCTTCAACTTAGCCAAAGCTATGCGGGGTTGTTTGTTTTTCCATAAAAACTTCACAAGGATAGAGTCCACTGATTTGTAAAAAGAAGCTGGTAAGTGAAAAGGAAGCATGGATAAGATGTAATTAATCTTGGGGGCGATCATCATCTTAATGGTTTCAATCCTACCCCACCAAGATAGGGTCAGCGGGGACCATTTGGCGATTGATGTCTTGACAATATCCAGCATATGATCTACATTCAGGTGCATGGTTTCTTCAATTGTAGGACCAAACAAGACTCCCAAATATTTCATGGAGCTGGCCGTCCACTTCACACCATGTACCATTATATCTGATTCCGCTGCCGGGCAGTTTAAAGGCATCACCTCTGTCTTGCTCATATTTAACTTGTAACCAGAAACTTCTGCATATGCCGCAATGTCAGTGAGCAGGTGAGTGAAAGAGGGAGGCGTGATGTATAATAGGATATCATCGGCATACGCCGAAATCTTGATCTCCTGAGGTTGTTCTCCAAATGTGAATCCAGATATATGCGGATTAGCACTGATGCGCAGTATCAGGGGCTCTAACGCAAGGTTAAAAAGTAGTGGTGATAGAGGGCAACCTTGCCTGGTGCCTCTAGTAGGGTGAAAGGCTGATGACAACGAACCATTGATGTATGTTCTAGTGGTGGGCATAGAGTAGAGTACCTTGATTTTGTTGATAAAAGCTTCATCGAAGCCAAACCAGCGTAAAGTATGGAAAAGGAATGGCCACTCAATCCGGTCAAACGCTTTCTCAGCATCGAGCCCGACCGCTAATAGTTCATGCTTC
The DNA here is from genome assembly GCF_902459505.1 of Geotrypetes seraphini. Lineage (NCBI taxonomy): Eukaryota > Metazoa > Chordata > Amphibia > Gymnophiona > Dermophiidae > Geotrypetes > Geotrypetes seraphini. The sequence goes on along the minus strand of NC_047094.1, from coordinate 86,927,736 downwards.
TGACTGTGCACTTGAGCGATGACGTGAGAGAAAATCCGAGTATTGTCATTAGAAAAACGTCCATTAATGAAGCCACTTTGGACGGGGGAAATGAGTTTGGTGATGACAGCTTGTAGTCGTGAGGATATCAACTTGGCATAAATTTTTGCGTCCACATTTATTAAAGATAGCAGTCTATAGTTAGTGAGACATCGTGGATCCTTGCCAGATTTAGGTAGTACTATGATGTGAGCTTCGGTGAAAGAGCCAATAACCTCGCCAGAAGAAATTAGGTGTTCAATAAACGGTAAGTAAAAAGGGATCAGTACATCCTGAAACTCCTTGTAGAACTCTACCATCAATCCATCTGGACCCGGAGCTTTCTTAAGGTTCATAGAATGAATCACCAATGAGATTTCCTCAGAAGTTATTGGATCATTTAGTCGTAGGTTATCATTCTCGTCCAAACAGGGATGTGGGATGTCGTCCAGAAACTCTTGAACCCGATGTGGGGATTGCAATTCAGAAGTATATAATGATTTATAGTAAGCCATGAAAGCTTGTGAGATGTCAGAGGTCTCATTAATTTCTGTACCAGAATCCAATTTGATACAAGTGATAAGTGCTTTTTCTTCTCGTTTTTTAAGGAGATTGGCCAGCAGGTGCCCACATTTGTTATTCTCAGCGAAATAGGATGCTGATTGTAGAAAAATCGCATGGGAGGCTTTGGTGCTTAAGATTGAGTTATAGTGAAAGCGGGCCTTATTCAGACGTAATAACAGTTGGACATCACAAGGCGTTTGTTGATGTTGTGCTTCCAGGACTCTAATTTCATTTTCGATACGAGTGCGGTCTGATTTCAATTGTTTGTGTTTAGCAGCTGTATGGTTGATTATAACACCCCTGATAAAAGCTTTAAAAGCATCCCAGCAGCATGTCCATGATGTCTGATCTGGCGAATTGAATTGGAAGTATTCTTGGATCTTAGATCTTATTAAGTCACAAAACTGCGTATCCAGTAAGAGAGCATTGTTAAAACGCCATTGCCTCGTGCTCCGAGCAGCAGCTGAGCCTTTAATCTGAATAGTAACTGCAGCGTGATCAGAGACAGTTATTGGTAGAATATCAGCATCCATAACTGAAGAACTCAATGATTCACTTATAAGAAAGAAATCAATGCGTGAATACGATGAATGAGGGGGAGAGTAGAAAGTAAAAGCCTCCGTATCAGCATGTTTGTGTCTCCAGATATCTTGTAGGTTGACATTTTTAATAAGATCTTGTAATGCATACCAAGATTTGGTTTTTTTATATGTGCATTTAGATTTTCTATCTTTGGTAGGGCTTAAGACCATATTAAAGTCGCCCGCTACAATCAATTTTGCAGTAGTGTCCTCCAACAGTGATTCGGTAATGGCATGAAAGAATTCAGGTCGATCCACATTCGGACCATACAAATTAAATAAACAGAATTTCTCCCCAGCATAATCAATCAGGACTTTTACCCACCGGCCATTAAGGTCATTAGCAGAGGAGATGACAGCAATATTGCTATTTTTCCTGATGAGAGTGAGTACTCTGCCTTTCCTGTCTATGGCAGGGGAATAGTATGGGGGTAAAGCCCATGGTAAGTGAACTTTAGCAGATGTATTGCTGTCCAAATGAGATTCCTGTAACATAATGATGTCAGGGTTATGGTTATCTAGATAAGCTAGAATCTTCTTCAATTTGACTTTGTTATTGAGACCTTTTGTATTCATTGAAATGAGTTTAAGAGACATTATAATAGAAGAAAAGAATGTTCAGGAGCGTGAGTGAGTGAATAGTACAAAAGTGTGTCAACTGCAGGGACATAGAAAGACATATCAAAAAATAAGTCAGTACAAGCTGAATAAGACTGGGTTTAAGAAAAACAAGTGGTGCACACCATTAATTAACTGAAGTGGAAAAAAAACCACTTTTAAACCATAACAGTGTGAGTGCGGCTGAGGTAGCCAGAAGGCAGGGAAGAACCCGAGCCCCCCTCATCATGTAGAATTCCATAAACAGACATAACTAAGTTTAAAAGCAAAGCGAAAACACAGCCAAAGTGCAAATAGATCAACACAGACATAGTAAAGCCAAGCTAGTCAAATAAAAGCAAACATAACTGAGCATCTACTATATAGAAAAGTACATATTTTTCCTGAGGTGCCTGAGACCAAGATGTTCACCGCTCTTGTATTCAAACCTGATTGATTGGAGTTGGTGCATGTTGTTCAATAAAGGTTGCCAGCTCTTCCGGGTTGAGAAAGTCTTTGGTGGAATTATTTAGGGTCACCCTCAGGATATAGTAAGCCAAATCTTGCATTCAAAGCTTTCAGCTGCGGCCTGTAGGAGAGAAGTTGTTTGTGACGACGGGCTGTAGATTTGCTCAGATCTGGAACAAACAAAATGGTGGAGCCCTCATGCTTGATCGGGGCTCTTAGCTTAGCCCGCTGCATGATTTCCAGGACATGTTGATATCTGAGTATCTTTAATACCACAGGTCTGGGCCGCCGGTCACCAGCCACGAGGGAGGAAGGGACTCTGTGTGCCCTCTCTACCTCAAATTCCCTTTGAAAGGTAAGATCCAGGAGTTGAGGGATCAGTGATTCAAGGTGCTTGATGAGCTCGCTATCACGGCCATTCTCCGGGAGCCCTAAGATGCGTATGTTACAACGTCGGGACCGATCATTACTATCCTCCAGGTCCCGTTCCAAAATGGCAATACGATCTGACCTTTTCCGGAGCTCAGACACATGCATCGTGGTCGCCTCCATTTTAGTTTCCAGCGTGCACACTCTAGTCTGCAGTTGAGCAAAGTCTGCTGACATGCTTGTGATTTTGTCATTTATTTCCTCTGTGCATGCTTTGGTTTCAGTGGCCAGTTCTTTGAGTTCTCTTAGCTCAGCGAGAATCTCGCGATTAGTGTCCCCGGAAGAGGCAGGTAGCGGCGCTTTTGAGGGGGAGAGTGGCTCAGGTTTGTGCCTCTTGTTTACTTTTTTGTCCGACGGCGCGGCGGAGGAGCGAATATAAAAAAAAGAAATGAAAGAAAAGAATAGTAGAGCCCTACCGGCGGCTGTGCTCACGCTCCGCGTGAAGTTAGACGTCGATTCAGTTATGCTGATCCACACACATGGAGGGAGATTGCGGGAGCTCGAAGTTCAAGCCGCCATTCCGCTCGGGCTCCAGCCACGCCCCTGGAGAACCATATTGGCTTCCTTTTTCTCTTGTTTTTATTGATTTTCTTCACATAAAGGTCCGTAGCCATTTTTATCGCTCCTTTCAGCTTAGACCACTGTCTTTCCACTTCTCTTATGTCCTCCCATCCTAACAGCTCTTTCTTCAGGTACTTTCCCATTGCATTAAAGTCCGTACGTTTGAAATCTAAGACTCATTATTTTGAAACTGTTTATTAAGGAAAAACTACAATTATCAACCCCCACAAAAATAAACAAGTCACATGCATGATTCCATTCACTGTTGTGACATGTGACTTTTTTTTCTATATTGCAAATGAAGGCATCTCTCCTGCCCCCCTCCCCCCCCCGAACTATCATTTCTTTTTTTTCAAGTAGAATGGGTAAATCAATCCTGCTGCTAGCTTTTCTTTCCAAGTTGAAAATGTGTAAATAGCCTTTTATAGGCAAATAAGCACTTTGGGACCATTTGAGACTCTGTGGCCCTGTCATCTGTTCAGGAGGCAGCAGACCTAGACTTGCTGCCACTTCATAAAGTGACTGCCTTCATTCAGTATATTGGTGCTGATTATAATAGTTCTATCCTTCGCAAAGAGATATGCGTAACAGACTAGTGTCTAAAGGGGTGACATGTGGTATTTCTGGGGTTCAAATGACATGTGCTGGCAATCTGTTCCAGGCTCCGACTTCATGATGGGAAGCTCATCAAGGATCGGCGTTACCATCTTCGCACATACCCAAACTGCTTTGTGGCTAAAGAACTGACGGACTGGCTGGTGGAACATAAGGAGGCGCCAGACCGGGAGACTGGTATCCGCCTGATGCAGAAGTTGATGCACCACAACATCATCCATCATGGTGAGTGCATACATATATCTGTGTGCCTGTGAAAGGCTGGCTGCATGCTGGAATTTGCCAAAAGGGGAGGGGGGTCTACTTAAGTTGGTGGGTGGGAAAGGGAAGTGACCTCTAGATTAGAGAATGACACGGTGACGGTTTACCCGCGGCCACCGCATTTAAGCCGCGGGTCACCGCCGAAAACGGGGAAGAAAACTAGCAGTCGCTGCGGTGACGGGGACAAGGCCATTCACCGACCGCGGAAACGGTGAACAGGTTTGTCCCCGCGGGCCAATGTACCCCCTTCTAGGAACCGCTATTTCACCGTGCTCCTCATTTGTCAGATCAACCCTTCCTGCCAATCGCAGCAGAAGGGTACCCAACCCCTCCTGCCGGTCCTCCCAATGGCCTCCCCTAAGATCGCCGGCAGGAGGGTACCCAACCCCTCCTGCTGGACCCCCCCAACGAACCCTCCCACCCCGGAACCCCCTTAGTCTTACTTTCCAAGTTGGACCGGACAGCTCCTCGCTCGTCTGGCCAGCAGGCCTGCCTCCGTCCAAATGAGGCGGGCCCGCCCCTCCCCTCCCCTGCCTCCCAATGGCCTCCCCTAAGATCGCCGGCAGGAGGGTACCCAACCCCTCCTGCTGGACCCTCCCCCAACGAACCTTCCCACCCCGGAACCCCCTTAGTCTTACTTTCCAAGTTGGACCGGACAGCTCCTCGCTCGTCTGGCCAGCAGGCCTGCCTCCGTCCAAATGAGGCGGGCCCGTCCCTCCCCTCCCCTGCCTAACCCACAGGATCCTAGGGCCTGATTGGCCCAAGCACCTAAGGCCCCTCCTATAGCGGGAGTGGCTTTAGGTGCCTAGACCAATCAGTCCCTAGGATCCTGTGGGTTGGGCAGGGTAGGGGCGGGCCCGCCTCATTTGGACGGAGGCAAGCCTGCTGGCCATACGTGTGAGGAGCCGTCCGGTCCAACTTGGAAAGTAAGACTAAGGGGGTTCCGGGGTGGGAGGGTTCGTTGGGGGGGGGTCCAGCAGGAGGGGTTGGGTACCCTCCTGCCGGCGATCTTAGGGGAGGCCATTGGGAGGACCGGCAGGAGGGGTTGGGTACCCTTCTGCTGCAATTGTCGGGAGGGCCGTTGGGGGGGTCTACAGGAGGGGTTGGGTGCCCTCCTGCCGTGATCGCTGGGGGGAGGGGAGACTTGCAGCCGTAGCCGCGGTCACTATGCTAATCATGGCAGGGAGATCTTTGCTGCGATTAGGTACAGCGGCCGCGTCTAATTACCATATAGGCTAACATTGTAAGCATTTAAATTACATGTCGTGTTTGTTTTTACATTGCTATCCCCAGGGGTGGTGGAAGATTAGTGATTGAAAAACTGTATGAAAAATAACTATTTTAAATTTAGATATCAAAATGTGTCAGTTTTGAGAATTTATATTAATTAATTTTTTCTCTGCGTGTTTTGTTTTTGTATAGTTATTAACTAATATTTAACTAAGTTTTAAAGTTTTAAAGAATGTTTCCTTTATACGTAAATAAAGAAAAGTGAATGGGATTGCAGTGGCGGTGACGGGGCGGTGAATGGGGTGGCAGTGGCGGTGACGGGGCGGTGAAGAGGATGGTGAGACGGGGACGGGGCGGTGACGGGGATGGTGAGACGGGGACGGGGCGGTGACGGGGACCAATTTTTTCACCGTGTCATTCTCTACTCTAGATACCCTGGTGGAGACAGTGAACATCATTAGAAGCTGTAAAAGCTTCATTCCTGTTCCACACCTGTCATTTCTTTTTCTTCTGTGGATATTGGCCTAGTAAAGAGTTCTAGTCCATGCTGAGCAATATTTTGGGCTATACCACATAGTGATACCAAAGACACAAACTGGGGAAATCTTGGTAGAGTAGTGCTCACTCTGTATATCTAGGGATGTGCAGACACAAACCAGTAATGGCTGCCCCTCCCTCAAAAAAACAACCTCCTTCCTCTCTTACCCCCCTTCCCCAATCCCAGCCCCAGCAGAAGTAATGCTATCTTGTGGCTCCTGTTCAGTGCCATGCCAGGTTTATAATGGTACATTTGAACATTCCTTTTTGGCAACTTGACCTCTAGTGATAGTACTGCAAGGTTACTGCTTGGGGTCGAGGACACCATTATAAACCTGGCACAGCAATGAGCAGGAGTGACTTGAGGATCACTGCTGTTTCCATGGGCACTAGGGACTTGGGGTGTGAGCTGATGCTAAACTAAACTAAGCCTTAGGTTTATATACCGCATCTTCTCCACTGAAGTGGAGCTCGACACGGTTTACAAAGTTTAAAAAATATGGGAAGAGAGAGTTCACAAAGCATAAAAAGAGGGGATATAATCGGGAGAAGAGATTATTATATGCTAGAGAAAAGCCAGGTTTTCAGTTGTTTTTGGAATAGTTGGAGGGAGCCCAGATTCCGCAGCGGGACAGTGAGGTCGTTCCAAAGGCCGGTGATTTTAGAGAGGAGGGATCTACCCAGTTTACCTGCGGGGAGGATGCCGTGTAGAGAGGGGAAGGATAGTTTGTCTGTGGGCAGATCTGGTGGTAGTTGGTGTCGGGGCGAGGAAGGATAGAGGGATTAGGGGCGGAAGGATGCCGTGAATGATCTTGAAAGCCAGGCAGGAGCATTTGAAATGAATTCTGGAAAGTACTGGGAGCCAGTGAAGATTGGTAAGTAGAGGGGAGACGTGGTCTTATTTGCGTTTAGCAAAAATCAGCTTAGCCGCAGTGTTCTGGATAAGCTGGAGTCTGCGAAGACTTTTTTTCATTAGGCCTAAGTAGATGGCGTTACAATAATCGAGTTTGGATAGGATGATGGATTGTACAAGGACAGTGAAATGCTTTTGGTGAAAATAGGATCTAACTTTCCTCAGCATGTGGAGGCTGAAAAAACAAGATTTTGCCAGGGAATTCAGGTGATTGTTGAGGGAAAGGGAGGAGTCGATAGTGATGCCAAGGATCTTGCTTGAGAACTCAAGGTGTAGAGCAGGGCCTGTGGGTAGGGTGAAGAGGGCGGGCAGGTGAGCTAATTTTGGGCCGAGCCAGAGTAATTTTGTGTTTGATTCATTTAATTTCATCTGTACTGAGAGGGACCAGGCGTGAAGTCTCATTATGCATGATGTGATGTTCTCTTGGAGGTTTGTAAGGTTTGGATCTGTTTCGATGAGGATATCGTCTGCATATGTGTAAATTGTTTCAAGGGGAGATAGTTTAAGGAGCTTCAGGGAGGTCATATACATGTTGAAGAGAATAGGGGATAGGGGAGAGCCCTGTGAAACACCACAGGATGGTGTCCATGAAGCGGATTTGGAGCCGTTTGTGTTGACAATGTAGGAACGATCGCGAAGGAAGTTTGAGAACCACTTTAGGACAGAAGAGTCTATCCCAATCTAGGAAAGTTGGTAGATTAGTATGTCGTGATGCACGACGTCGAAAGCCACGGAGAGATCAAACTGTAGGAGAACAGCAAATTTGTTTCGGGCGTGTAGTTGTTGCACCTTTGAGATTAGGGAAACTAGGAGGGACTCGGTGCTGAAATTGGGCCTAAATCCGTATTGGTAGTGTTGGAGAATGGAGAATCTCTCTAGGTAAGAGGAGAGCTGAGTGGCGACTAAGGTCTAGAAGTTTTGTTAAGAGGGATGTTTGCTATGGGGCGATAGTTCGATGGTGAGGAAGGGTCAAGATCGGGTTTTTTTTCAGAAGAGGGGATAAGGCAATGTGTCCCATTTCAGTGGAGAACAGGCCCGATAGTAAGACTTTGTTTATGAGGTTAGTAAGGGAAGAGATGGCCTGTGTAGGGATTTTTTTCGTAAAGGTAGGATTGGAAGGGATCTAGGATGCACTTGCAGGATTTAAGTTTGAGGCAAAGTTTAGAGATCTGGGTCTCGGATACAAGTTCGAATGTAGTCCATGATCTGTCGGAAGGGATAGCGTCGGAGTCTTTCGGGGGGAGAGAGTTGTAGGAAATAGCTGAGGGAAACGAGCTCTTTATGGTAGTGATCTCGTTGAAAAATTTGGCTAGGTCATTTGGAGAGGGGAGGGGGCGGAGTCATTTTTAGAAGTTAGGTTCCGCCAGATGTGGAACGGTGTACTGTTTTGGTTTTAGCTTTTTTTAGTACGGAGTTGTAGGATTTGATGTTTTCTCTCCAGGATTGCTTATCTAGGGGGGATTTTGATTTTTTCCATCTCCGTTCCAGGGCCCGACATTTCTGTTTTAATTCTCTGTGGTAAGGGAGGTACCAGGGAGCCTTGTGAGAATAGGAGATGGGTTTAGTGGTTAGAGGGGCAAGGGCACGGTACGTGGATTCGGAAAGAGTCACCCAGTTGTGCCAGATTGAGTGGGAAGGGGAGGGAGTTTGTTGAGAAACTGGGACCAGAATAGTTCATTTGAGATCTTTTTGCGGTAGGTGATGGAGTTTGTGGCACGGGTTGGGGTATCAAGGGCTAGCATGAAGACAGGGAGGCAGAAAGAGCCTAGGAGGTGATCCGACCAGGGGACATGTTCCCAACGGGTCATATCTGGAAGTTTTATGCTCAGTCAGGTCAAGAAAGCTAATGATGTCAATGGAGTGCCCCTTTTCATGGGTAGAGGTGGGCGGGGAAGCAGTGAAGCCTAAGAAGGTGAGGAAGTCTTTGAACTCAGTTGAGTCATTGTTGGTGTTGTCTAGGTGAAGGTTTGTCACCTATGATCAGTAGTCTTTGGAATTTTAGATAGGCCTTTGTTATGGTCTCAAGAACAAAGTCAGAGGATTTATTCCAGGGGTTGGGTGGGCAGTAAAGTAGCAGGATGCCTAATGGGTGGGGGGAAGTTCATCGTTTATTGAGGCTAGCATGAATTCCAGGGAGGGGTGACTACCCTTTTCTAAGAGCTCAACATTAAAGAATGATTTGTAGAGAAGGGCTAGACCTCCTCCTTTTTGATTTAATCTAGGAGAGAAAAGACCGTGGTAGCCTGGGGGACAGAGTTCATTTTGTGTGAGTAAGTCATCTTTTTCGATCCATGATGCACAAAAAACCCGGATCAAAATCCTCAAGTAAATCTTTTACTATTTGGGTCTTATTTCTGACGGACCTGGCATTACAATAGAGAGTAGGGACTGGGGTGAGAAAGTCAGAGGTAAGGATGGGCAGGTTTGCTGGGGGAACAGGTTTTAGGGAGGAGAGGTTTACACCTCAGTGCTTTTTGAAATGATGGGGTCTGGAGGATACTAGCATGGGAATTCTGAGCCCAGGACAGATGTTGTTGGGGAATGTAGCATCGGGAGAGTTTGGGGAAGAGGTTTTTGGGAGTGGGAAGTGTTTGAGGGAGCAGAGAAGGAGGATAAGAGGCCAGAGTGAAGGAATTCGGGGGCGGAGCAGGGCTCCCACGCTGCCCGAAGTCACCGGGCCGAAGAGAGGAGCAGCCCCGAAGGCAGGGAGCTGCTTCTGAGGAGAGCGATGAGTCTCATGCTGATAAACCTTCCTCCTTCTGTATCCCCCAGGTATGTTAACTTGGGGAGGAGGCATTTGAGTGACTTGCTAGCCCTGTAGTTTGCATTTTTTAATGACATAGGTGACTTTTTTTTTTCCCGTCTCTTTAATTTTAAGAGAATATGAAACATTGTCCCCCAGCTTTATCACTTAACTTGTTACTACCACTTTTTTTTTTTTTGCTTTATCTGGTTTCTTTGGGCTCCTTAAACCTGTCGGGTTTGGGGTGGGCATAGAGAGCTGCAAGCTGTGTGTGAGCACTGCATATAGCAAAACGTTACCTGAATGACTATTTAGAAAGACAGCCTGACGTAAGAGTGGAATAGTGAATCTCAGGAGCTCAAGCTCAGGCAGTTAATATAATTTCAACATTTATAGTCTCAAATTTAGTTTCAAAGCAGAATACAAAAAAGCAAAAACGGAGTCATCAAGCATCAGGAAGTTTACAAACAAAACCTAAACAGCCAAAATTTTAAGCATAAGTAGGCCTTCAGCAGTTTTTCTGAAAATGGAATAGTTGACTGAAGCATGTTCCATAGTCACACAGTGAGAAAATATAGAAATGACTAAAAGTAGTCTTAAGCCTAACCTACTTAATTGAAAGGAATTAACGTAGTGTATCTAGATTTTTTTTTTTTTCTCTCTGAAAGCTTTTATCAAAGCTCCTCATGAGAGGCTCCTGAGGAAAATTAGTTGTGGGATAAGAGGCAATATTTTGTTGTGGGTTAGTAATTGGTTTTTGGATAGAAAACAAGAGTACAGTTAAATGGGCAGTTTTCTCACTGGAGGAGGGTAAATGGAGGGATCTGTTCCGAGACCAGTGCTATTTAACATTTATAAATGATGATGGAAATTGGAAAAAGTGAGGTGATTAAATGTGCAGATGACACTAAACTGTTCAGATTTACCCCTGGGACTTTACTGCCTTTTTGGAATACTCTCTGGAAGTGGTTACCCTTCGGGACATAGAAAATCTTTTTCTTATTATAAAGTAATGAAAATCTGAAAACTTAATTCCCCAAAAGTTTGAGTGCAGACAAAACTTAATGTTTATAGGGATCTTCAGACCAATGCTCGAGTACCATAACATTAGAGTTGCTGCACTCAAAAACTTTTGGGGAGTGAAGCTTTCAGATTTCCATACCCTTAGGAACTACATTGCTGGTCACCTTTACTTTTGAACTTGACTGTAACAATGTTTTGAAACATTGCTTTAGACATTTGAATTCTCAGTTTCTAGGGTTTAGAACAGGGGTGTCAAACTCCCTCCTCGAGGGCTGCAATCCAGTCGGGTTTTCAGGATTTCCCCAATGAATACACATGAGATCTATGTGCATGCACTGCTTTCAATGCATATTCATTGGGGAAAACCCGACTGGATTGCAGCCCTCGAGGAGGGACTTTGACACCCTTGGTTTAGAATAAGACTATTTCCTGACTTGGCATGAGATACACAGATAAGGCGAAAAGCCTTCTTGGCCCTTCGGGCTAGGGTTCAGGCTTAGGCTTTATCTGCTAACTGTGTTAAGATTTCCTTGTAATTGTTAAATTGTTATGAAGGCAATGTCAATTTTTTTTTTTTTTTTTTTTAATCCTAAGTGGCTTAAGAAATTTAAGTGCTAGAGAAGAAATTAATGTTATACGTTAGCTGTAGACTGGCTGGGGGCAGGGTCTCGAACAACCTTTTTATGCTTTTGTGTTCCTTTATTACTTATTGTGCTGACTAAATCATACTACTTTATACAGCTACAGCTCACTGTATAGTCTTTTTCGGGTTTTTTGTGCTGAAAGTAAGGACTCCTCTTGAGTTATTGACCACACTGTAAGAGGTTCCTATTCAGCCAACCCATTAATTCTGTAATCTTGGTGTCACCAGCCAGACCCTAAATTGACTGAACAGTTTCTTTAATAAATGAAGCAAAACAAACTAAGTCGGATGGATTCAATGTAGTTCAAGCCTGTTAAATATCTTCTTACTCTACCAGCATATCAATTATGCTGGGAGTTTCCACTTTGTGGAGATGACACTATTCTCCAGACTTAGAAATAAACCTAATCTGGGTTAGATAGTTAAAAACTAAAGGGTGTGTAAACCTGGTGGGAGAATACTACACTCATGTTCTCATCTAGCTATATGCTCTGCAATATGGCAACTGCTCTCAGACTGGAGAAGGAGGAGGCAGGTTTATGTTCTGTGGAAGCAGCCTAGCTCTCAGCAGGGCTTGATTAACCAATAGGCCCAGTAGGCACATGCCTAGGGCCTGAACTTGTCAGGGGGGCCTGCTGAAGAAACAAGTAATAAACTCCTGAATTTTTTGGATTTCAAACAGCGATGCCCCCCCCTGGGGAAAATTGGCAAAGCCGCGCCCCCCCCCCCAAGAAAACTAGAGGTAACCAGTGGCAACCTGCACAAGGCACGATCACACCATCCCAAGCTAAGCCCTAGAAAATTCACATGCATGCCCGCTGCAGTGCAGTCTGTTGCAAGCTGGGTGTGGCCACTACCAGCCCCCGTTGGTTGCCTCAAGGGGGCTTGTCAGGTACATCATCACTCTGATTCCATTGGTTCCCGCCCGCCCATGGCCGCTGCTCCACGTCCGCCTGCTGCTACCTGCCGCTGCCACAACTCAAGGAAGGTAAGGGCCCCTTCTTCCTCCCTATGTCCCCAGTCCGTGCCATGTCCCCCTCACTGCCTTCCAGCCATTGTCCTCCCTCCATGACTGCCTGCTGAAGTCTGCCTTCCTCCCTCCCTCCCTTCCTACCAAGCTGAAGCCTGCATATCCGCCGCAGATCCTCCTCCTCTGCCCCCAGTCCTCCACCGCTCGGTGCATCTCTAAGAAGGTAGGGAAATGGCCAGCATGCAGCAATTGCATGCCACTGGACCACAAGCCTCCTCACGATGTCAGTTCTGACGTTGGGGGAAGGATCATTTAATAAAGAAGATATAGATATATTTAATAAAAAGCATAAACAAAACAGGTAAATGGGGGGTGGGCGGGGCATGTCCAGGGGGCCCATTGTACTTATGTGCCTGGGGGCCCTCGAAGAATTAATCCTGACCTGGCTCAGGGACAGAAAAGCCCTCTGGGGAATTTAAGTCCACAGAGCACACATTACTTAGACATCTATTACAAACACTTGACTAGTTCTTATACAAGAAACTGAGCAAATGTCCACATAACATGGGGATAGAACAATTATTAATATTTACTTTTTCCTAATTTTGGATCACAATTACCTAAATGTGTGCAAAAGATGTTTCTTAAAGTATTTTCAGCTATATTTCAAAAATTTCTGTTTGTCTCTAAAGTATTGGTGATATAAAATTGAAAATGAACAAAGAATTAATGTAAAACTGTTGAAGTTTATTAACACATGCAGACTGTAAAAATGCAGGCAGACCTTAGGAAATTGGAAGACTGAGCATCCAAATGCCAGATGAAATGTAATGTGGACAAATGCAAAGCGATGCATATTGGGGAAAAATAATCCAAATCCTAGCTACCAGATGCTAGGGTCCACCTTAGGAATTAGTGCCCAAGAAAGACAATACACTAGAAACCACATGCATAATGTGTAACAGCAGCCAAAAAAGCAAACAAGATACTAGGGATTATTAGAAAAGGTAATTTTAAATAAAACTAAGAATATTGTAATACTTTTATCACTTCATGGCATGATATCACCTGAGTATTGTGTTCAATTCTGGTTGCCGTATCTCAGATAATAGTGGAATTAGAAAAGGTTCAAAGAAGAGCGACTGATAAAGGCGATGAAATTCCTTTTGTATGAGGATGATAGACTAAAGAGGTTAGGGCTCTTCAGCATGAAAGACAGCTGAGGGGAGATGATTGAAGTCTACAAAATTCTGAGTGGTATAGAATGGGTACAAGTGAGTTAACTTCTACTTCATCAAAAACTACATGCTTTGAAGTTACAGGGATATGCGTTTAAAACCAAATGGAGGAATTATTTTTTTTCACTCAAGCATAATTTAAGTTCGGGAATATTATAACTTATATACCTAAAGAGACATATGATCACAAAACTTTTATTTTACTTTTGTGATTATGATACCAACACACCAAGGGCCTCAAAATAGTACCTGGCGAGCCGTGAGTTTGAGACCACTGATTTAGAGCATGAGCTAAATTACTTGCAGCATAGTTAATAGATGTCTGCAACCGGTGTCTATGGAACACCATCCCATATTTCATCCCTACCGCCTTGTTTCCTCCCTCTCCTTCTCTTGATGATATGAGCAAGGTTTGTGGGGGTAGTGCAGGAGGTCTTGTTGACTAACAGTTTTTTTGAAATGTTGCCTGTTTCCATAATCTTTTTAGCTTTTATAGGCTTGGGACTGGCACTATCTAACACTGCATCAATTGATGACAGAGTGGCATATGAGAAACAGAATACTAATACTTTTATTTGTTTGTTTTATTAAAATTTGATATGCTGTCTGGCTTATTCAAGCCACGGTGGCATACAATCATTACAGCAATATAAAAATATAAGAGCCAAGCAATAATAATCCATTTATACCCAATATTGGAAACCACATTTTCAAAAAGATATAAAAAGGAAGGAGTCGGTATAGAGGAAGGCTACTAAAATGATGCATGGTCTTCGTCATTAGGCGTATGGGGACAGACTTTGGAGGAAATGCAGGAGAGGGGAGATATGATAGACGTTTAAATAACTACTTGGCATAAATGTGTACAAGTTGAGTCTCATTTGAAAGGAAGCTCAGGAATAAGAGGGCATAGGATGAAGTTAAGAAGTGATAGGCTCTGGAACGTATGCAGGTAGGGCTAGTCTCAGGGCGCTAGCCTTTGACCAGAGGGCCGCTGCGTGAGCGGACTGCTGGGCACGATGGACCACTGGTCTGACCCAGCAGCGGCAATTCTTATGTTCTTAATGCATTGCCAGAGGATGTGGTAACAGCAGTTAATGCAGATGGGTTTAGAAAAGGTTTGGATAAAATTTCTGGAGATGAGTCTTTAGTCTGCTATTGGGACAGACGTGGGGAAACCAATGCTTGCCCTGGGATTGGCAGCATGGAATGTTGCTGATTGCGGGGTTTTGCTGGGTACTTGTGACCTGGATTGGCCATTGTGGAAACAGGATGCTGAGCTAGAAGACTGCTAGTCTGACCCAGTATGGCTATGATGTTGTGGAATTAAGTGTTTAGTCTCAATTCAGAAGAATACAGCAGATTTACCAAAGAAATGGGCAAAGGCCATTAAGTGTCTTTTTTTTTTTTTTTTTTTAAACATCCTGCCTTGAAACTATGCAAGACCTTACCAGAAACCAGCAAAGGGGTAACATGATCAATATGAAATTTTTAGTATATCAGTCTCACAGCTGTGTGTTCTAAAGAAACTGATTAATTAGAAGCTTGTATTCCTAAATACAAAATAATTCCATAGTTCACCATAGATAAGACAAAGTTGAATTATAATCCTGTAATGATTAGGGAGGAAATAAAGAGTGAAAAAACCCATAAACATAAACAATTCATATGTTACGAACCAAGGTGTTAACCTGGGGCTCCATTGACAGAGGAATTAAGAAGCGTACGTAATACTTGGAAGTCTTAATATTTAGATGCCATCAAAATTCAAGTGATCTTGGTATACTATAAGGATTCATACAGAACCATAAGATCTTGGTTTTATCAATGTTCAACTTTAAACAAACTGAGGTAGTCTAGTATGTTTTGAAAACCATTTTCTAAAT
Source organism: Geotrypetes seraphini (assembly GCF_902459505.1). Classification (NCBI taxonomy): domain Eukaryota; kingdom Metazoa; phylum Chordata; class Amphibia; order Gymnophiona; family Dermophiidae; genus Geotrypetes; species Geotrypetes seraphini. The sequence continues at coordinate 86,912,459 of NC_047094.1, read as the reverse complement.
TCCCCTAGTGATCTCAGTCAGGATAAACTGGAACTAATACAAATCATTAGCATAGGAGAAAAGCTTCTCGGCCAAGTTTAACACAATTTTGACCTAATGAAATCATGTAAAGATGAGGAGATAGGAGACCCTTGTAGAACATTGCAAGGAAGGACTTGCAAATAACTTCTGCTTCCTTTCCAGAATTTTATTCAAATAACTGACTCTTTCCTTTGTGCAGAAAGGATGTGCCATTTGTTCTACTGTATGATGTGCATCATGTAGCTGCAGTTTGGGTTACTCTTTTCTATCCCCCCTTTTTACTGAATCACAATAGTGGTTATTAGCGCAGGGAGCCACCCTGAATGCTCCGCAGCTCCTGGCGCTCATAGGAACTCTGAGCATTGGGAGCAGCACAGAAAATTCAGTGCAGCTCCCTGCACTAATAACTGCAATTGCAGTTTAGTAAAAAGGGGGGGAGGGGGGTATATGCATCACTTTGCACATGCTCACATTAACCCCTTCTTAAGCACAACCTTCAGAGCTGTGCTTAAACCCTTGTATCTTATGGATTCTTAACTCTCCATACTCTCCATACAAAGCCATGCTAGTGGTTACCGCACAGTAATGGCCCTGAAGCCCATAGAGATTTACAGGGCTTTGGGACTGGTGCAGCTTTGTAGAAGAGGGGGTAAGTTTATCATCTGACATTTGGATGGCCAGTCCCAAAGAACAACTTCAAATAACTTTGCATCAACAAATCTATCTATCTATCTATGTATCTATCTCTATCTAGCTCCCTGCACTAATAACTGCAATTGCAGTTTAGTAAAAAGGGGGGGAGGGGGGTATATGCATCACTTTGCACATGCTCACATTAACTCCTTCTTAAGCACAACCTTCAGAGCTGTGCTTAAACCCTTGTATCTTATGGATTCTTAACTCTCCATACAAAGCCATATCTCTCTCTCTCTCTCTCTCTCTCTCTCTCTCTCTCTCTCTCTCTCTCTCTCTCTCTCTCTCTCTCTCTCTCTCTCTCTCTCTCTCAAAAGTGACACAATATAACTTTGAAATTTTGTTCTTAAGTACTATGTCAACGATCTATACACAATAGGATTGGACAGGGCTCCATATTCTGTCAGGGGTGGCAAAGTCCCTCCTCAAGGGCCATAATCCAGTTGGGTTTTCAGGATTTCCCCAATGAATATACATGAGATCTATTTGCATGCACTGATTCTATTAGATGATAATAGATCTCATGCATATTCATTGGGGAAAACCTGACTGGATTACGGCCCTTGAGGAGGGACTTTAACACCCATGCTCTAAGTAATGAACTAATAAAAAGGTAGTTTTCAGCAATAACATTTTTCAAATTTAGAAGTTATGCATACAGTGTTCCATCATACAATTCCTCCTTAGCTAAGTTCTTCCCACAGTGCTATTATGCTGCACTTTTTGTAAGATCTGAAAATAAAGATTTTAAAAAATTATATATTTTATTTTCAGATCTTACAAAAAGTGCAGCATAACATGCATGTCATATCCATAACAATTAAGCACTTTTAAACATTCGGAATCAGTTTATCAATACACAGTGGCGTACCAAGGGGGGGGGGGGGGCCGTCTGCCCCAGATGCACGCTCCAATGGGGTGCACAGCCGGCCGGATCCGGAACCTCCCATGCTGCTTCAAACCGTACTTCAGCACGGCTGCCCTACTTAGAGCAGAGTCGGCAGCCGCGCTGAAGTGAAGAAGGTCCCACGATAACTGGGAAGCGGTAAGTGATGGGGGGGGGGGGGGGGGGGGGGGGCAGGACCGGCAGCCACAGTCATCGCAGGATCTTGCCGTAACTAACTGCGTCTGCCGGCCCAGCCCCCTCCGATGTCACTTACCTCTTCCATCAGAGCAGAAGCAGTCATCGTGGGATCTTTGGGACGGAGAAAGATAGGTTAGGGTGACATGAAAGGGTGTGGCGGGTGATAAAGGGGGGTCAGGGTGCTATGAAAACATGGTAAAGGGTGACAAAGGGGGGTCAGGGTGCTATGGAAACATGGTAAAGGGGGTCAGGGTGGTATGGATGCGTGGTGGAGGGAGAGAAAGGGGCAGATGCTGAAGGAATTGCAGGGAAAGAGACATAAGGGGGAACAATACTGCATGGAATTGGATTGTAGGGAGCGAAAGGGGGCAGAGGCTGATGGAAGTGGGGAGAGAGAAGAGGGCAGATGATGGAAGTGGGGAGAGAGAAGAGGGCAGATGGAAGGAGTGGATAAATAAAAGGGTACATGATGGGAAAAGGATTGAGTTAGGGAAATACTGGAGGGGGTGAGGGAAAGAGGTGGCGAGCTGTAGGTAGACAGTAAAAAAGGAAATTGATGAGAGGGTAGTAAGAATGTAATCTAGATGCAGAAAATAAATCGAAAAGGAAAATGAGTGAAGAAAGGGATTGCAGAAGAGAGGTGTGGGAGAGGGAAGGAGAGGAGAGAGATGTCGGACCAATGGGGTGAAAGGAGAGATGGAAGGGGGAGGCATACAGTTTCTGGAAGGGGCATAGAAGGAGAGAAGATGCCATATGGGGGCAGAGAGATGGCAGACGGTGGATGGAAGGAAAAGAGAACAAGAAGATGAGGAAAGCAGAAACCAGAGAAGACAAAGGTAGAAAAATTTTTCTATATTTATTTATTGCTTTAGGAGACATGTCACTGTTTCTGTGGTGTTGCATTGTATGCAGAGTCCAGCTTCTTGCTGGTTCAATTTAACCTTTTGTCTATATTCCTATTTTATCCCCCCTTTTACAAAACTGTGGAGCGTTTTTTAGCACCAGCCATGGTGGATACCCAGAATTCTATGAGCGTCAGAGCTGTTACCACTGTGGCTAATATCCACACTACAGTTTTGTAAAAGGGGGAGGGGTTAGTTTGTGATTACATATTCCATACTAGGCAAAGGTGTTTTCTGTGTGTTCGGAAGACATGGTTTTCTGTTAGGATTGACGGCGTAGGATTGATCTGTACTAGTCTGGCTTGTTTAGTTTTACAATGGGTGTATTGATGTTGTACTGATCACTGCATATGTAAGGTGCTGCCTTTTCCTAGGTTCTCATGTGACATGTGGCTTGTTACTAAAAATCATGTTTTTCATACAGATGTGGGGGGGGTGCCAAAAAATGATGGGCCCCGGGTGTCACATATGCTAGGTACGCCACTGTCAATACCCAGAAATACCCTCCTCCCATCCCAACCATCAAAGAAAAGACCAAGGAATCGGATATACCCACCCTCCCATCCCTGGATGTGCAAATACTATATCGGCAAAAATAAAACTACAACAATTCTACAAAAGACATCAATGGACCCCACACTAATTTGAATATTTTGTGTTCCCTGACAAATCCATATTTTTTATAGCCAGAAACAGCAGGATATTGAGCAACTGAGCATTGGGTTCAGACAGTGAGCGAGGCCCTGTTGTCCAAGAATAATTTTAAGATGTAAGGGTTCCTGGATGTTTAATATGGAGGATATGGTGTTCCAAACTTTGTCCCAATACAATTTAAGATGTGAATGTTGATATATGAGGCAGTGTACCTTCAAATTTTCCACAGGACCAGCATAGATTGGAGCCTTCATTAGAAAATTTAGTGAGTGTCTGTGGGATCTATGTAGGAGAAATTATATTGATTGAAGGACTGGAGCTGATCGAGTAAATTTAAATACTCTGGTCCAAACTTTCTGCCAAAGCTCATCAGCAGTAATATCCAGGTGCCATGCACTTATCAATTCATTTATAGACACCGGAGAGGTTTGTCTTGTCAATGCATACCATCTAGAGGATACACCTTTAAGTGGGGCTATAATATGTTGAAGAAGATCAGGCATGGATTTCAATTTTAATAGATCTGGTATTGAAGCACAAACAGTCTTTCAATTGAAGCCAATTGATATATTGATTGGCTGGTAAGGTGAATTTATCACATACTTCAAAGGATAACCAACAATTACTAAGAAGATCTTGTAATGTTCATATCGCATTTTTGCCAGATAGACCAATTCAAGGTGGTGATATTGTGGGTTTTTTTTTTTAAGTATTACTATATATACTCAAATATAGGTCAATCCGAATTTAAGTAGACGCCCATTCCCCCCCCTCCAAAAAAAAGGAGGAAAAATGGTTGACTAAGTCGGGGGCTTAATATTCAAGTGCCATGCCCTGCCAGGATCTGCACCCAGTGTCCCCTCCGTCACACCTTCCCCTGCAAGGTTCTGCAACAAGCTTCCTTCCCTCCCTTCCCTGCACTCAGTCCTATTCCCTACCAAGATGTGAACCAAGCCCCCTTGCCTGCCAGGCTCTGAACACTGTCCCACTTTTCCTTCCTGTACCCTCTTCCCCCTAAAAAGAGCTAACCTTATCAGTGATAACACAATGGGCTTGATTGTGCCATACTCCCCTCTGTCCTCTAACCCAGCCAGCAGATTACTGGTAACCATTCCCCTTAACTTAAACCACATAGTGGTAGGCCGGGACAGGAGGATCCCTTCCATCTCCTGCCCCAGCCAACACTAACAATTACCACCCTCATTCCCTCCCTCATGTACCTGTTTGTTCCTTGGTGGTCCAGCATGTATCCTGTGCTGAAATCCTCCAGAAGATTGTAAAGGTAAGTAGTCAGCGGCACACCCAGGTGGGCACACAGCAGCAAGCTTTTCGTGCTGTCCATCAGCCCTGCACCGCTCCTTGCTAGGCTGCTATGAGAACTTGCAGCAGCCTCAAGGAGCAGTGCAGTGCCGGCCCGGGTGCACCGCTGGTTACTTACCTTCACAATCTTCTGGAGGATTTCAGCAGGGGATACATGCTGCACCACCAGGGAATAAATGGGTACATGAGGGAAGGGAGGGTGGTAATTGTTAGTGTTGGCTGGGCAGAAGTCAGGAGGGGTCCCTCCTGTCCCGGCCTAAGGCAGGCCTGCAGGAAGTCCAGGAGGGTTTTGGGTGGTCACTGAGGAATGACCCAAAAATAAACCAGGACCCCCATTTTTGGGCCAACTTTTTGGCCCCAAAATCCCGGTTTATATTAGAGTATATACAGTATTTTTCCATAGTGAAATTAGAGTAGTATCCTTTCATCTGATCTTAATTGCGAGAGGAAGCCGAAAATGAGTGCTCCCTGCTGGAACCCTTGAGAGAGCCTGTTTTGGCGAAACGGGTCCCGTCAGGCATATAAGCATTGGGGCAAGCATACTGCATTACATTAAAGGATAAGTAAAGAATGACACAAACCTGGCTCGTCATCTTTGTTTTCAAATATTCATTGACCGTTACTTATGCTGATCTTCATTCCTGATAAGTGAGGATTTTTGTGTTGTGTGGAGTTTTCCTTAACACCTCACTTCCTATCTTCTATCTTTTTCGTCTTGATGCTTCGGGGGAGCACAGGGGGCACATGGTGTGCGAGTGAGAATCCCTCATACCATATCACTGCTGTTTGTTTTGAGTGTTTTTTTGGGGGGTGGTATCCTTCCTGCCAATTTTCTTTTTTTTTTTGGGGGGAGGGGGGGTTCCCAGTGCTGAGTCTGTTGATTTGCCGGGAAGGGCCATTATTGGTGGGTAGGTGCTGCAGGTTTTTTTTTGTGTGTGTTTTTCCCCAACAGGACAGATATTGTGCATGTATAACATGCACAGCATTTGGTCTTTACCAGTTGCTTTTTTGGATCCCTTTTTTAGTGAATTGGGAAGCTGTTAGAGCATCAATTGCTCTAGTTTACATGGCATTTTAATAATAATAATTAGGTTATTTGCATGGTCGGATCAGGGAATGAACAATCATGCAGAAAACCAGGTGGTGAACTGTTTTCTGCATCGGGTCGGCAAATGTGATTGTCACCAAAGCTTTTAAAACAGGTTTAGCGACCATCGCCTCTGGACCTGAGTATGTGATGCTATGCTGAAATTTGACTATGAACTCCCAAAAGTAACAATTTCATTTCTGAGGGGAATTGGTTATTCTCTACATGATTTTAGAAACTAGAGCTACCAGACGTGACATGGACTATATTCCCTCTAAATGGAGTGCGTGATCAATTGCTCATACAAAAACAAATGTGGGCACACTTGATCAATTCTTATAGGGAGCATTGGACATGGAATATACATCATACAGCAGCTTCCAGTGGTTTCCTTCTACTATGACAATTTAGGTTTTAAAAAACTTAAGGGCATTTTTTTTTTTAAACATGACCTAAAATGCCCAGCAATAATATGTAGCCTTATGATGAGGAAACTCCCACTGTTGTGAAATGGAGATCATATTGTTATAGGGAGCACAGCTACTGTACACAACTACAGGAATGGGCCTACTTTAGAAACTGCATGATCTCCAACAGCAGAGGAAGCATCTCCTGCCTGGGTGAGGGGGTGTGCGGGAAGAACTGTGTGGCAAGGTTCTCCTGCACGATAAAAATGCAGTTCGCTGTGTTAAGAGCATCTGTTCTTGCAGTGACTCCTGTATGTGTGTTAGTTCTGAGGTTGAGAGATTAGCTGAGATTAATTCTGGGTTAATGAATAACGTTTGGTGCCGATTATTTACAGGCAACAGATTTCCTGCTCCTTTTGGTTCCAAACTCCTTGCTTATTAAGGAATTAATGGATATGGAGAAGGGCAGCAGGTTGGTGTGTGAAAATCAAATGCCACCAGATACAGGAAAATTTATACACATTTATTTCCCAAAAAAATAAAATACATGTCCTTTCAATATACCGTATGGTATGTAAGGCTCTAAGAACATAAGCAGTGCCTCTGCTGGGTCAGACCAGAGGTCCATCGTGCCCAGCAGTCCGCTCTCGCGGCGGCCCAACAGGTCCAGTACCTGTGCAGTAATCCTCTATCTATACCCCTCTATCCCCTTTTCCAGTAGGTAATTGTCTAATCCTTTCTTAAACCCCATTACTGTACTCTGCCCTATCACGTCCTCTGGAAGCGCATTCCAGGTGTCCACCACACGTTGGGTAAAGAAGAACTTCCTAGCATTCGTTTTGAATCTGTCCCCTTCTATCTTTTCCGAGTGCCCTCTTGTTCTTTTATTTTTTGAAAGTTTGAAGAATCTGTCTCTCTCTACTTTCTCTATGCCCTTTATGATCTTGTAAGTTTCTATCAAATCCCCTCTAAGTCTCCTCTTCTCCAGAGAAAAGAGACCCAATTTCTCCAATCTCTCAGCGTATGAAAGGTTTTCCATACCTTTTATCAGACGTGTCGCTCTCCTCTGGACCCTCTCGAGTAACGCCATATCCTTCTTAAGATATGGTGACCAAAATTGGACGCAGTACTCCAGATGCGGGCGCACCATCGCCCGATACAACGGCAGAATAACTTCTTTTGTTCTGGTCGCAATACCTTTCTTGATTATACCAAGCATTCTATTCGCTTTCTTGGCGGCCGCTGCACACTGTGCCATCGGCTTCATTGTTGTGTCCACCATTACCCCCAAGTCCCTTTCCTGTGTACTCTCCTTCAATAATATCCCTCCCATCCCTCCCTCTACGATAAGATTTCCAACTCGGGGACCCTGCTGCTATGTGGCAGGCTTTGTCATTCAGTGAATAGAAGTTGTTTGTAGTACAAATACACAATATTCAGTCCAATATCCTGAATTTCTTGGGCTGGTTAGGGCTGGATCTTATGCTGGTAACAGTGACTTATGTGCACTATTTCAATATGTATTTCAGTTTGTGATGAACACTCGGATTACAAGGATGCCAGGCTCCTGTACAGATTCCGGAAAGATGACGGCACGTTCCCACTGGACAAGGACATCAAGGTGTTCTTGAGGGGACAGAGCCTGTATGAGACGTGAGTAATGTTGCTGGATGTGTGTGTGGTCTGTGGGTGGTATCCTTTTGAGGTCTTAGGTTCCTGTATGAGAAGCAGATGCTACAGCTGAATTGTACATGTCATGTGCTGGCTTCTTGAAGCTGCCAAGTCCAGGCTTTTTGCACTTGGTGTCTTTAGATTTAGGTATCAAAAGGACAGGCTGAGTAATTCTTACCCTGCACATGGAGACTTCATCCTGTCTTAATGCATGTGTATGTATGAATTTATTTTTTATTACATGTAAGAATGAGCTGTAATAGGATAAACCAGGATAGGATCTGCAGCTTACACAAGGGGTGTACAATTGCACATCTTGAGACCAAGCCACAGCCTGCTTAATGGAATCCCTTTTTTTTCCCTTTAATGTCCTCTTGCTCAAAAATGATTTATTTTAAAAATCTGTAATTTCTTTCCTCCGCCATTCCTCTAAACAAAGTGGAATTTATTTTTTTCTTTTTGAATCCTTGCTGGTCTCATTTCTGAATTTTTGCAGCATTCATTCTTTATCTGACTATAAGGAAACCTATTGATAACGGTCAGAATGAAATTCAGCACTGTACGAACATCAAATGACATGGAGTGAAGTGCATCTTGCTGGCGAATAAGTGGGGCTTTGGCTCCCCCTGCTGACACTGCACTGCAAATCCTCTGCATGACATTAAAATGGTTTAGTGTACCTAGGTTAAATACTAGGTAAACTTGCAAAGCCCAAGAAAGGAATTAACTGAAGCAAGGGAGGTTTGTGCTCCATGTTTAAAGAGTAATGCCGCCTAACACTGCAGGAGGTGCTTGAGTGACATGTCTGGTCTGTTTCACCTCCAGACTGGTCAGTATAGAGGACTCCATCTTGAAAGCAAGGGAGGAGAACGGGGTCACGTATCAGCGGACCATCTTTGGTTGTGAGCTGATTGACTGGCTGATTCAAGAGGGGGAGACGGGAAGCAGGAAGGAGGCTGTGGAGCTGTGCCGGTTGCTCCTGGAGTATGGTATAATTCAGCATGGTGAGATTAGCTGGGATCTGGGGATGCTGATGTCTCTGGGGTCTGACGGCATGGAAAGCTTTCTGTTAGCTTCCCTTCCTACTTTCTCCTATCTTAACTTTGAAATGGGGGTGGGATGGGGTAGAATTGTGGTTAACTTCTCATAAGAATGTATTGCTAAAGTTTTTTTTGCTAAAATTTACTAAAATTTAATTAATCTGCCCTTCAGTCTTCAGATAGCACAATGAAGATAATATAGAAATTGGTATATTTATAATTTTAAAAAATTTGAAAATTTTAATGCACACAAACCCAGATTTAATTTTCAAAATAATGCTGCAAAGAAGAAAATGCTCCTTGTTCAGGAATCCTGTTATGGAGGGGGTGAGAAGTGAAAATATTTTTGAATGTCTGTGCAGGTGAATGTGAATGTTACATAGATGCACACATTTTCAGTGCTTTTTCTGTGCTGCTTTGACTTTACAGTCTTGAACAAACACCATTTCTTTGACACAAAGCTGCTCTATCAATTTTGCATTAACTTCCGCCGGCGGCGGAGACTAACTGAACTGCTGAATGAGGAAACATTGCGTTCATTACCTGAAAGCCCAGACAGTCCCTTTTGTCTCCGCAAACTAAGCTCTGAGCAGAGTGCTAGCTTTCACTCAGGTGAGACTGGGGCAAGGGGCAAAGTATTACACACTACTTTTCTTTTTTTTTTTCTTTTTTTCACAGCTCTACAGGAGGTTGAGAGCATATACTAAAGACTTTAAAGGAAGTTTGGGGGAGTTAGAAGAAAAAACTTGTGATGCTATAAAAGGGGTTGAAATGGTAACTAGGAAGAATGGGTTCTGTAAATTTTTTACAAGTCCAGTGATAAGAACATAGTATGTTGCCTCTTATTTGATGTGATGACATTCAGCTTCACCTATGGGTACAAGATATAGGGAAGTGAATGAAATGCATGTGTAATTTTGGTTTTTTCTTTTTGTAGAGGTGGGCAATTAAGTAAATATTTTAATGAAAGATTAATCATGTAACTTTTTTAATCCATTGATTAGTCATAGTAATATATATTGATAACATATAAACAAAGTTTCAAACAGGCCCACCCAGCAGTGGATCAGCTGTGATGTGGCTGACCGATCAGGTTTCTTAAATTTGACATACCGCCTGGGGAAGGGGATTCTCTCTAAGCAATTTACATAGGGGGTGAAGAATTTATGTGCACAACAGAAGAGTGGGACTTGGGTGTGATTGTATGTGATGATCTTAAGGTGGTCAAACAGGTTGAAAAGGTGACGGCGAAAGCTAGAACCATGCTAGGATGCATAGGGATGGGTATAGCCAGTAGGAAAAAGGAGGTATTGACTTTGAAACCTCATTTAGAAAATTGTGTAAAATTCTGGAGGCTGCACCTTCAAAAAGATATAAAAAGGATGGAGTTGGTCCAAAGGACGGCTACTAAAATGATATGTGGTCTTCATCATAAGGCGTGGGGACAGACTTAAAGATCTCAATCTGTATACTTTAGAGGAAAGGCAGGAGAAGGGAGATATGATAGACATTTAAATACCTACATGATGTAAATGCGCATGAGTCGAGTCTCTTTCATTTGAAAGGAAGCTCTGGAATGAGAGGGCATAGAATGAAGTTAAGAGGTGATAGGCTCTGGAGTAATCTAAAGAAATACTTTTTTACAGAAAGGGGGATAGATGCATGGAACAATCTCCCAGAAGAGGTGGTGGAGACACTGACTTCAAAGGGCCTGGGAAAGGCACATGGGATCTCTCAGTGAGAGAGATAATGGTCATACCTGACAATATCGCTCCCTATGTACCCTAGCATCCTTCTAGCTTTCTCCATCACCTTTTCAACCTGTTTGGCCACCTGAAGATCATCACATTCAATGCTCAAGTCCTGTTCTGTCATGCACATAAGTTCTTCACCCCTAAACTGTACCGTTCCCTTTGGTTTTTGCAGCCCAAATGCATGACCTTGCATTTCTTAGCATTAAATTTTAGCTGCCAAACTTAAGACCATTCTTTCTTCATGTTCATTTATATTGTTCACTCCATTCTGGGTGTCTAATCTATTGCAGATTTTGGTATCATCTGCAAAGAGGTCAATCTTACCTGACATTCCTTCAGCAATATCATTTATAAAAATGTTGGAACAGGTCCAAGAACAGAACCTTGAAGAACACCACTGGTAACATCCCTTTCCTCAGAGCGATCTCCATTGATCACTACCTTCTGTCGCCTTCTACTCAACCAGTTCTTGATCCAACCCATTCCGAGGGCACTCTATTTATCAAACACCTGTGTAAAACAGTGTCAAAGGATTTGCTAAAATCTAAATACACCATCTAGTGCACTATCTCTATCCAATTCTCTGGTCACCCAGTCAAAGAAATTGATTAGATTTGTCTGACAAGACCTATCTCTAGTGGATCCATGTTGTCTCCGGTCCTGTAATCCACAGGAATACAGAAACTTCACCATTCTCTGTTTTAAAAGCGTTTCAATTAATTTGCTTACCACAGAAGTCAGACTTGCCTGCCTGTAATGCCCTACTTCACTTTTGTGGAGAGGGACCACATCTGCCCTTCTCCAGTCTTCTGGTACCACTCCTGACTCTAGAGACTCATTGAAAAGGTCATTCAGCAGAGCCACCAAAACTTCCCTAAGTTCCTTCAGCACCATCTGGCCCTATTGCTTTGTCTACCTTTATTTTAGCTAGCTCCTCATGAACACAACCCTCTGAAAATCGATCACTGTCTACTACTCCTCCATCCCTATTAATGTTTGTCTTCTGTGGTCCCACTCCCTGTGCCTCAGCTGTAAACACAGAACAGAAATATTTGTTAAGCAATTCAGCCTCTTTATCAGCTTCTACATATTTCTCCTTCACCTTTGAGTCTCACAATGCCACTTTTGCATGTCTTCTATCGCTAATATCTATAAAAGTCTTGTTTTATCGTGTCGGCTATTTTTTCTATCATGTTGGCTATTTTTTCTTCCATTTGCATCTTTGCTTTCTTGACTACAAGACCAGCCTCAACTTTTCCAGATATTTTTTGCCTGTCTTCCACTTTCTGTGTTCTTTTGTAATTTATGAAAGCTAACCTCTTATTCCTTACCTTCTCAGCTACTACTTTAAGAACCAAAGCAGCCTTCTTTTCATCTTACTTTTGCTTACTTGACTCGCACAAAGGATTGTCACTTATAATTACTCCTTTCAGTTTTGCCACTGCATTTCCACTCCTTCCAGATGTTCCCATCCAGACAATTTCTTGACGTAATCCTCCATCTGAACAAGGTTAGTTGTGGGTTGTGTTTTTTTAAAGTCTAGAACCTTTGCTTTTTGAATGAGTCCTCTATACCCATTTTAATATTAAACCATACCATACCAAGCAGTGATCATTGGCTGCCAGATCACCCACTGTAACATCATAAACACTTTCCCTGTTTGTAAGCATTAAGTCCAGTATGATCCACCCCACATGAGTTCCATTACCAACTACTGAAACAGTAGTTTTTGTAGAGAATCGAGGAGGATCTCCCTACTAGGGATACCCCAATCAACATCCAGCAAGTTAAAATCACCTATTGTAATAAAATTTTCTCTATTTTAGATATATTCTGAATGTCTACTATTAAATCTCTGTCCACTTCTTCCAGCTGTGAAGGAGGCCTTTTATCACACCGATGAAAATAGTGGAATGAGGAAAGCAAATGGGATACAGCACTGCCAGGGTACAAGCTCTATCGCCAGGACAGGTCAGGGCAGAAAGGAGGTGGAATAGCCCTATACATAAAAGAGCATACAATCGACAAGAATGGACACAGCAGACGACCAACATGCTGGAATCGCTATGGGTTAAAATACCGGGTAGGAAAGGACATGAAATAAAGATGGGCCTATACTATCGTCCACCCAGGCAAACCGAAGATTTTGATAGAGAAATGGAAACCGAGATGAAGCGAGAATGCAAAAGTGGTTACACAGTTATTTTGGGAGACTTCAACTAACCTGGGATAGACTGGAATCTTGGAAGCTCAAGATGCGCTAGAGACATAATTCCTGGAGGCTATACAAGATTGTTTCATGGAGCAGCTTGTTAAAGAACCGACGAGAGGAAATGCCACTCTGGATCTAATTCTAAATGGGTTAATGGGCCCTGCAAAGGAAGTGGAAGTAGTGGGACATTGGGAAACAGCGATCATAATATGATAAAGTTCAAAGTTGAAGTAGGAATACCAAAAGGAAAGAGAACCATAGCTTCAACTTCAGGAAAGGAAACTACAAAGCGATGAGGGAAATGGTAAGGAAGAAACTTAGGAACACTTCCAAGAAATGGCAAATGGTAGAACATGCCTGGTTTGTTTTTTTTCAAGGACAGTGAGCGAGGCGCAAAATCTGTACATACCCAGATTCAGAAAGGGGAGCAAAAAGAGTCAAACAAAAGACGCAGTATGGCTGACTAAAATAGTGAAGGAAGCGATAGGCAATAAGAAAAATTCATTCAGGAAATGGAAAAAGGACAAAACTGAGGGGAACTGGAAGGAGCACAGGAAGTGTCAAAAAGAATGTCACTGTGTGGTTCGAAAAGCCAAGAGTATGAAGAGAGGCTAGCCAGGGAGGCACGAAATTTCAAACCGTTCTTCAGATATGTTAAAGGGAAACAGCCAGCTAGGGAGGAGGTGGGACCGCTGGACGACAGACAGGAAGGGAATAGTGAAGGAGGGGAAAGAAGTTGCAGAAAGACTTAACATGTTCTTTTCGTCTGTATTTACAAACGAAGACACAACCAACATACCAGAACCTGAGCAATTCTTCAATGGAAATCAAACCGAAAAATTAACATCCATGGAAGTGAGCCTTGAAGATGTACCCAGACAGATAGAAAAACTAAAAACTGACAAATCCCCGGGTCCGACGGAATCCATCCAAGGGTTCTGAAGGAATTAAAGGAGGAGATAGCAGAACTACTGCAGCAAGTTTGCAAACTATTCCTGAAAACAGGCATGATCCTGGAGGACTGGAAGATAGCCAACGTTACACCCATCTTTAAAAAGGGATCAAGAGGTGACCCGGTAAACTACAGACCGGTGAGTCTGACCTCTGTTCCAGGGAAAATGGCGGAAGCGCTGATAAAAGAAAGCATCAATGAACATTTGGAAAGAAATGAACTTCTGATACCAAGCCAACATGGTTTCTGCAGATGGAGATCATGCTTAACTAACTTATTGCACTTCTTCGAAGGAATCAACAAACAGATGGACAAAGGAGACCCCATAGACATCATATACCTAGATTTCCAAAAAGCCTTTGACAAGGTGCCTCAAGCATCTACTCCGGAAACTGAAGAACCATGGGGTGGACGGAGACGTACAAAGATGGATTAGAAACTGGTTGGCGGGTAGGGGTGAAGGGCCACTACTCAAACTGGAAGAGGGTCACAAGTGTTGTTCCGCAGGGCTCGGTGCTTGGGCCGCTACTATTTAATATATTCATAAATGATCTGGAAACAGGGACAACGTGTGAGATAATAAAATATGCAGACGACACCAAACTATTTAGTGGAGCTCGGACTAAAGAGGACTGCGAAGAATTGGAAAGGGACCTGAACAAACTAGGGGAATGGGTGACAAGATGGCAGATGAAGTTAAACGTTGAGAAATGTAAAGTACTGCATGTGGGAAGCAGAAACCCGAGGTACAACTATACGATGGGAGGGATGTTATTGAATGAGAGTACCCAAGAAAGGGACTTGGGGGTAATGGTGGACATGACAATGAAGCCGACAGCACAGTGCGCAGCGGCCGCTAAGAAAGCGTATAGAATGCTAGGTATAATCAAGAAGGGTATTATAACCAAGACGAAAAGTTATCCTGCCGTTGTATCAGGCAATGGTGCGCCCGCATCTGGAATACTGCGTCCAATATTGGTCACCATACCTTAAGAAGGATATGGCGTTGCTCAAGAGGGTCCAGAGGAGAGCGACACGTCTGATAAAAGGGATGGAAAACCTTCCATACGCTGAGAGATTGGAGAAACTGGGTCTCTTTTCCCTGGAGAAGAGGAGACTTAGAGGGGATATGATAGAGACTTATAAGATCATGAAGGGCATAGAGAGAGTAGAGAAGGAAAGGTTCTTCAAACTGTCAAAATAATAAAAGAACAAGAGGGCATTCGGAAAAGTTGAAAGGGGACAGATTCAAAACGAATGCTAGGACGTTCTTCTTTACCCAACGTGTGGTTGACACCTGGAATGCGCTTCCAAAGAACATAATAGGGCAGAGTACGGTACTGGGGCTTAAGAAAGGATTGGACAGTTTCCCGCTGGAAAAGAGGATAGAAGGATATAAATAGAGAATTACTGCACAGGTCCTGGACCTGTTGGGCCGCCACGCGAGTGGACTGCTGCGCATGATGGACCTCGGGTCTTATATTCACCATTCCCTCTTTCCAAATTGATCCACAGTGCCTCTTCCTTGCCCTATAGATACTGCAATTGTGTGGCTTTAAAATGATCTTTAACATAACGCTACTCTCCCACCTTTACTTTCTATCCTCTTTCCTGAACAGGTTATAGCCCGGTATAACTACATCCCAGTCATGGGTCTCTGATCACCACTGTATCCAACTCATCTTCTTCCATCACAGCTTCTAAATCCAGAATCTTGTTTCCATACTTCGAGCATTAGTGTATATACTGCTTTAAAGATATTGCCCCCTTTCCCATCCTTAGCTATGCTACGGCTGCCACGTAAATGTAGTACGAGGTTATTTTATATTAAATTGAGCACTCTGAGCAATTCTCCTATAATATCAGTGATTTTTCTATCCTCGTGACAATTTTTTTGTGGCCAAAATTTGCTGACGGGTCTGAGCTGTTGACTTTTTCTGATCGGTGTCTGAGCACTGATTTGACTGTCATTGATGGGAAAATAAGACGACATCTCGGACCTGTCAGAAAATGTCACTGTCGAGCAGCACCTGACACTCCCCCCCCCCCCCCTCCCTGCGTGCCCTGATGCCTCAAACAGCCATCCTTCCCCCCTCACCTTGTTTATGATGGCTGGCTGTAGGGATAAGAACATAAGAATAGCCTTACTGGTCAGCCCTTCAAGCCCAGTAGCCTGTTCGCATGGTAGTCAATCCAGGTCACTAGTACCCGGTCAACACCAAGGTGTAGCAATATTCCATGCTACCGATATAGGGCAAGCAGTGGCTTCCCCGTGTCTTTCTCAATAACAGACTAGACTTCCACCAGGAACTAGTCCTAACCTTTCTTAAAACCAACTACGCTATCCGCTGTTACCACATCCTCTGGCAACATGTTCCAGAACTTAACTATTCTCTGAGTGAAAAAAAGTCCTCCAATTGGTCCATTCTATTCTGCTCAGGATTTTGTAGACTTCAATCATATCTCCCCTCTGCCATCTCTTTTCCAAGCTGAAGAGCCCTAACCATTTTAGTCTTTTCTCAGACAGGAGGAGTTCTATCCCCTTTACCATCTTGGTTGCTCTTTGAACCTTTTCTAACACCACCATATCTTTCTTGAGATAAGGAGACCAGAATTGAACACAATACTCTAGATGAGGTCACACCATAGAGCGATACAGGGGCATTATTACATTCTTAGTCTTGTTAACAATCCCTTTTTAAAATTCTTCCTAGCATCCTATTTGCTTTTTTTTGGCCGCTGCCACACATTGGGTGGAAGATTCATCGTATGGTCTACGATGACACCCAGATCCTTTTCTTGGGTGCTAATCTTCAAGATGGATCCTAGCATCCGGTAACTGATTCAGGATATTCTTCCCAATGTGCATCACTTTGCATTTGTCCACATTAAATTTCATCTTCCATTTGTACCCCCAGTTTTCCAATTTCCTAAGGTCTGCCTGAAATTTTTCACAATCTGCATGTGTTAACTTTGAACAGTTTAGTGTCATCTGCAAATTTAATCGCCTCACTCGTCGTTCCAATTTCTAGATTATTTGTAAATAAGTTAAATAACACCGGTCCCAGTACAGACCCCTGCAGCACTCCACTGTTTACTCTCCTCCATTGAGAAAAATGACCATTTAACCCTAACCTACAACTTAACTTTGCCACCTATCCCATGATACTTAATTTTCTCAGGAGCCTCTGATGAGGAACTTTATCAAAAGCTTTCTGAAATTCTAGATACATTATATCAACCGGCTCACCTTTATCCACATGTTTATTCACACCTTCAAAGAAGTCAACAGAGATTTGTGAGGCAAGATCTCCCTCAGCTGAACCCATGCTGACTCTGTCCCATTAAATCATGTTTGTCTACATGTTCCACAATTTTATTTTTTTTATAATTGTTTCTACCATTTTGCCTGGTACTGAAGTGAGGCTTACCAGTCTAACTTCCCGGATCTTCCCTGGAGTCCTTTTTAAATATCACCGTAACATTGGCCATCCTCCAATCTGCAGGTACTACAGATGATTTTAGTGACAGGTTACAGATCACTAACAGCAGGTCAGCAATTTCATGTTTAAATTCTTTTAATACCCTGAGATGTATACCATCCAGTCCTGGCAATTTATCACTTTAACTGTCGATTTGGCTTAGTACATCTTCCAGATTCGCCAAGATTTTTCAGTTCTCTGCATCACCCTTGACTACTCCCTCTAGCCAGCAGGCCCACCTCTTCAAAATGGCGACCTTCCCCTCTCCAGTGCATCCTGGGAGGCCCACTTCTTCAAAATGGTGACCTTCCCCTCCAGTACATCCTGGGAGGCCCACTTCTTCAAAATGGTGACCTTCCCCTCCAGTGCATCCTGGGAGGCCCACCTCTTCAAAATTGCGACCTTCCCCTCCCAGTGCATCAAGTTTCAAGTTTATTTGTTCTTAATGAATCGCCTATTTAAATTGCTAGGCGATGTACAACATCGTAAAATATACAAATAAAAAAATTGGTGTTAACATATAAACTAACATTTGCTATGGGTTAAAATTTAACATACAAAATACATACATGTATCAATCTTTGTTATGGGTTAAAACGTACAAGAATTGTGAGGATAAGTAGGGGAAAAGTTACAATGTTTAGATAGGAAAGAGAAAAACATAAAAGGGAAGAACAAAAAAGGAGGGTAATTATAGTTACTTAAATAAAAATCGAAAGTTGACATACTAGGAATATGCCACAGAGGGGCTTAAGTCTCTGGCCCAGGTTGTTTAAGACCCCTCCTATAGGAGGGGCCTTATTCACATTACCTCCTGAAGTTGCTTCATTGGCTCTACATCCATTTATGAATACAGTTCAAAACTCCTCTTATTGACCTTACAAGTGAATTCACTCTGTAGGCCCTGAATCTCTTCTCACTCATCTCTCCCTCCCCCCCACCCCATGAATTCTGTTCATCAGGTAAGTCTATCTGTACCCTCTACCTCCAGTGCCAACTCAAGACTTCTTTCTTGCCAGAGTCAATACATCATGCTCTTTCTAGCAGTATTCAAATACAAACTAAAAGCCAACTTTAAGCTGCTTTCCATATGCCCATTGTATTGTTCCTTCTACCAGAAACTCCCCAAACCCAAGATGTTCTATCTGTCTTTCTATATTAGATTGTAAGCTCTTCTGAGAAGGGATAGTCTATTTAGTATTAAATGTACAGCGCTGCATACAGCTTTCAATGTATTGGAAATAAGTACACAGTAGTAGTCATTTTTCCCAGACCAACTGAAAACAAAATGGAATTACGTCAAGCATTTTCCCCGTCTGTCCCAGTGGGGTCGCAATTTATACCTGGGGTAGCAGAGGATTAAGTGACTTGCCCAGGGTCACAAGGAGCAGTGTGGAATTTGAACCCACAATCTCGGGTTGTATGAAGCTATAAAGCAAGAGAATGGGATTGGCATATACTGAAGAAACTTCTGCTCAAAACATAACTTCTCCCTCTGTATTAGCGGTGGATGCGGGCGGAACATAGCCGCAAATATGGAGAAACTGCAAATAACTTGTTCATGGTTTTTTGGGTTTGTTTTTTTTGTAAGAGTCAGCATTTTTACTATTGAAACCGCAAATAACTTCAACAGTTATTTGAAGATTTTAGTGCTTATGGCAGGCAAACAGCGATTCCCTCCATGCAAGCTGGGAAGCAACATTTTTCCCTGTGCACACTGGGAAGCAAGCAATTTTCGTGGTGAAAGATTTGAAGCAGCGATTTTCAGAATGAATGTTGGTAAACGCAAACTTATCAGAGTAAACACGTTAATCATGATTTTTGGGGCGGAGTCAGCATGCGAAAAATTGCGAATAAGCAAAACTGCAAGTGCTGAAACCACACATACAGAGGGAGAAGTGAGTGGCAGCTAACCCCTAATTACTGTATTGGGTAGACCTGATGAGCTGTGCTGGCCTATCTACTCATTTACCATATTGCTACACTAGTTTTCCACTTTTTGGGGGATTTGTGTGGCTGCTAGGATCTATATTGTTTGACTGCAGCTGCTCACTGCTGTCCCTTCCCAACACTCCCCCCCCCCCCCCAAAAAAAAAAAAAAAAAACCAACTTTCTTCCTGGGTAATGATAAAGCCAGCCCTGGAGCCCCACTTTTCAGGATCACCAAACCCATGAATATTCATATCTCACTCCTGCTCATCCCCCTTGGAGCAGCAGTGAGATGGACTGTATAGTGTCTAATTAGTACAGGGCAGCAGAAGGTAACATTTTTACCAGGGTGGATGTAGATAAAATTATTGTTCAGGAGGAAGAGTGGATGTGGGATAAACTGGGAGCTCATGTGTAGAGAATGACATAGGGGCAAAGTTCAGCACTGTCTGATCCCAGCCACTCAAGCCTCAAACAGTTATGATTTTATATTTAAATCATTTCTTTAAAAGTATAAAAAACTATTCTGTACAACTGTCATTATATAAATCACAATACATTAGAAGGATCAACAAAACCCCTGCTCCTTTCCCACTCACAAATATCCCTGTCGGGGAAAGCTGAACAAACCAAATTACTCTACAACATGCTTTGTAGAAAACTCATGCTAACAATACTTCAGTCACACAAAACACAAATGACAAATACATATCCAAAAATGATACACACAAAGTTAAACCAAAATCCAAAGAAGCCACGACTTCCTTGTAGTACAACACCAAAGAACTAAAGAGATCTTTTCTCCTACACTGTGCAAAAATATAAAGATTGCATATGCCAGAGGATGATGATAGAGGAATGCAACTAGGGCAACTACCCTCTGGCAAGAGTCCTAAGCCTGCTGGAAACTGAAGGCATGGGCTTAGGGGTCCCCTCCCAAATTTCTGTCCTGGGCCCCCAGCCAGAGCGACATTGGACAGTTCAAATCTGACATTTTATTTCTTTTTTGTGATTTACAATTTTTTCTACATGGTGGTTGGTGGTTGTTGAAATCATGTGTTTGTCCCAGGCTCTGGTTTCTGTTTTCCCTTTGTCTTTTCTTAATTCACTTGCTAGGTTTTCTGCTCATTTGATAGTTCTTTTATCCCAGGACAAGCAGGCAGCATATTCTTGACTGATGGGTGACGGCACCGACGGAGCCCCGGTACGGACAATTTTAGAGTGATTGCACTCTAAGAACTTTAGAAAGTTCTAGCTAGGCCGCACCGCGCGTGCGCGAGTGCCTTCCCGCCCGACAGAGGCGCGCGGTCCCCAGTTTTCTTAATTCCGCGGAGCTAAGAAGACGCGTGTTTCCAACGGCTGTTGGAAGTTTTTTCCTAAACTGTTCACTTGCCTTCCCGCTCGCGCGTATTTTTCTCTTCATTTTATTTCTTTCTTATTCTTTTACCGTTTGTAAAAAAAAAAAAATTGTTTTATTTTTTTCACTTTTTATTGACTACCCCGGCGGGGCCTGTTGGCACCATCGAAGCCTCCGGCTTCGATTTTGCTACAGCGGTTTTTCCCTTCATGCCCCCGTCACCGGGTTTCAAAAAGTGTCAGCGGTGTGCGCGCCCTATATCTCTCTCCGACCCGCACAAGTGGTGCCTTCAGTGTCTGGGTCCGGACCATAGGGCTGACACCGGCACCCGCTGTAGTTCTTTACAAAAAAGAACTTTAAAAAACCGACAAATTCAACAACGAATTCTGTTCGGCACCGACATGGAAGTTGCACCAGTATCGACATCGGCAACTTCATCCAAATCGGCACCGACTGTCTCGGCACCGACAGATACATCGCCGACGTCGATCCCTGTAGGTAAGCCGGCTAAGAAGCCTTCCCCTACTGTCCTAGGGCCACCAGTCGAGCATGCAGTGAGCCAAGTCCTGCAGACTGAGCGCCGGCCCCGTAAACGCTCCGCTCCCATTGAAGTCACTGCCTCGTCATCGGCATCGACTTCACCCGAGCGTCGAGCGGCACCGAAGGTACCGAGCAAGAAAAGACCGGTACCGGTGCAATCGGGACCTACGTTGGATGAGCGCATTGCCTCTATCCTCCAGGTCCAGCTTAAACAGCAACTACAAAAATTGCTCCCGGCTCTGTTGACACCGAATCCTCCAGTGTCGGTACCCAGTGAGCCTTCGGTGCCGACCGTCGATCAACCCCTTTTATTGACATCGACTTTGTCGGCACCGCACAAATCCATGTCCATGCCTATTCTATCAGCGGAGCCGAAACGACGTTCTGCTCCGGACACTTCTGAACCGGTACCGTTCTCTGAGCCCCGTACCGTTCTACACTCTCCTGGTACCGTCTCCAACCGTTCGGGGAAATCGGTACGCAAGACTAAACATGTTGGCACCTCGACTCCACTTTCTCAGGGCCGTCTCCAATCGGTACGGGACCCTGACTTGTGGGATGACTCGGATGATCACCTCGGTACCGAGGAAGATTATTCATCTGAAGAGGAGGATCTATCTGTGCAAGACCCTGCTACTAAGCCAGAGCACTCCTCCTTTACCAAATTTTTAAGGGAAATGTCAGACACCCTTTCAATTCCTTTGGAGTCTGATTCTAAAAAGTCCAAGGCATTCTTAGATGCCTTGGACTTTGATCATCCTCCTAAGGAGTTCTTAAAGTTGCCCCTCCATGATATCTTGAGGGAAACTTTCTATAAGAACTTGGAAACTCCCTTAACCATCCCGGGAGCCCCAAGAAAATTGGAATCTCTTTATAAAGTCATTCCAATTCCAGGATTCGACAAGCAACAACTTCCCCATGAATCCTTGTTGGTGGAATCAACCCTGAAGAAGTCTGTAGGTGCCAGTGTTTACGCCTCTGTTCCTCCTGGCAGAGAAGGAAAGGCCATGGATAAATTTGGAAAGCGCCTTTACCAAAACGCCATGCTGGCCAACCGTTCAGGTAATTACGCATTCCACTTCTCGTTTTACCTGAAGCATCTCATTCAACAGGTGACCTCTTTTCAAAAGTACATTCCGGACCGTAAACTTCCTGCTTTTCAGCAATGTACTTCTAGTCTTTTGCAACTAAGGAAGTTTATGGTCCGTTCCATTTATGATACTTTTGAACTGACGTCACGGGCCACTGCTATTTCTGTAGCAATGAGAAGGTTGGCATGGCTACGGGTCTCAGAATTGGATGTAAACCATCAAGACCGACTGGCCAATGCGCCTTGTCTTGGGGATGAGCTGTTTGGGGAGTCCATGGATACCGCCACACAAAAGCTCTCCGCGCATGAGACTAGGTGGGACACCTTGTTGAAAAACAAGAAGAAACCTCCTCCTCCTCGTCCTTTCAGGCAACAACCTTCTTATCAAAGAAGGTTTTCTGCTCGCCCAGCTCAGACTCATCCTCCTCAACCTCGCAGGCAGCGTCAACAGCAGCAACAGGCTCGTCAACAACAACAGCCTGCTGTAAAACCGGCTGTTCAACCTAAGTCTACACAGCCCTTTTGACTCTCTTCTCGAGAACATTGCCAGTCTTCCTCCCTCATGCCTTCAAACTCAGCCCATAGGAGGTCGACTCCAGGTTTTTCTGTCTCGATGGGAAGCAATTACCTCCGACCAGTGGGTACTTGCTATCATCGCTCACGGATATGCCCTGAACTTTCAGACTCCTCCACCGTTAAGTCTACCAAAAGAGTCTGCTTCCAACAAGGCTCAGTCCCTCCTTCTCGGTCAGGAGGTTCAATCCCTCCTCCTTCTCAATGCCATCGAACCAGTTCCTCTAGACCAGCAAGGCCTGGGATTTTATTCCCGGTACTTTCTTGTACCCAAAAAAACCGGAGATCTCAGACCAATATTAGATCTCAGAGATCTCAACAAATGTCTGGTCAAGGAGAAGTTCAAGATGTTATCTCTTGCCACCCTATACCCTCTTCTCTCTCAGGAAGACTGGCTATGTTCCCTCGATCTAAAGGAGGCGTATACTCACATTCCAATTCATCTGATGTCCAGACAATACCTTCGCTTTCTTGTCAACCAACATCATTACCAATACAAGGTGCTACCCTTCAGCTTAGCCTCCTCTCCCAGGGTATTCACCAAATGTCTGATTGTGGTCGCAGCTTATCTCCGCTCCCACAATTTTCAAGTCTTCCCTTATCTGGACGACTGGCTCATCAAGGCTCTTTCTCCTCAGTCCGTTCACATAGCCACCAATCAGACAATTTCCTTCCTTCGACTGTTGGGGTTCGAGATCAATCTACCCAAGTCACACCTCATTCCAACTCAGCGACTTCAATTCATTGGAGCCATTCTGGATACTGTTCAGATGAGGGCGTTTCTTCCTCCAAACCGCCTTCACACCATCCTTCATCTCTGTCAGCAGGTATTCCAGAAAACTTCCATCTCAGCAAATCAAATGATGGTACTTTTGGGGCACATGGCATCCACAGTGCATGTCACCCCCTTTGCACGTCTCCACCTGCGTACTCCTCAATGGACCCTAGCGACTCAGTGGTCACAAGCGACGGATCCTTGTTCACAACACATATCTGTGACCTCGTCTCTTCGACAGTCGCTTCTTTGGTGGTTGAACTCATCAAATCTATCCAGAGGTCTACTGTTCCATCTACCTCCTCATCAACTAGTCATCACCACGGATTCCTCCCCCTATGCATGGGGAGCTCACTTGAACGAGTTCCAAACTCAGGGGTTTTGGACCACCCAGGAAAAGAAGCACCACATCAATTTCCTGGAACTCAGAGCGATATTTTACGCCCTCAAAGCTTTTCAACATCTCCTCTTTCCTCAGGTTCTTCTCATTTGCACAGACAACCAAGTTGCAATGTATTACATCAACAAACAAGGAGGGACAGGATCCCGTCCTTTATGTCAGGAAGCTCAAAGGATTTGGACATGGGCGACTGCTCGTCACCTATTCCTGAAAGCAGTCTACATCCAAGGGGAACAGAATTGCTTAGCAGACAATCTCAGCAGAATTCTTCAACCTCACGAATGGACTCTCGACCCCTCGACTCTCCAGTTCATTTTCTCTCAATGGGGCACTCCTCAGGTGGATCTTTTTGCAGCTCCCTACAACCATCAACTGCCCCTGTTTTGCTCCAGACTTTACTCTCCTCACCGTCTGGAACCCGATGCATTTCTTCTGGATTGGACCAATCTCTTCCTTTATGCATTCCCTCCTCTTCCGCTCATGCTGCGCACCTTATTCAAGCTCAAGAGGGAACAAGCCACCATGATCCTCATCGCTCCACGGTGGCCCAGACAGCATTGGTTTTCCCTTCTACTTCAACTCAGTTCCAGGGAACCCATACCTCTTCCTCTGTTTCCTTCACTACTTACACAGAATCAGCAAACGCTTCTTCATCCCAACTTACAGTCTCTGCACCTGACAGCTTGGTATCTCTCGGGCTGACTGCACCTCATGCTCTCCTTTCTCAGCCTGTCCGTTCTATTATTGATGCTTCCAGGAAACCGTCTACTCTTCAATGTTACCAGCAGAAGTGGTCTCGGTTTTCTTCCTGGTGCCTGTTACATCACCATAATCCCATATCTACAGCAGTGGGATTGGTGTTGGACTATCTTTTGTCCTTATCTGACTCTGGTCTTAAATCCTCTTCGATAAGGGTCCATCTTAGTGCCATTGCAGCTTTTCATGAGCCGATCCATGGAAAACCCCTCTCAGCTCATCCCTTAGTCTCAAGGTTCATGAAAGGCCTTTTCAATGTAAAACCACCTCTTAAGGCCCCTCCTGTTGTATGGGATCTTAATGTGGTTCTTTCTGCGTTAATGAAGCCTCCTTTCGAGCCTCTGGCCACAACGCATTTTAAATTTCTCACTTGGAAAGTGGTCTTTCTGATAGCTCTCACTTCTGCCAGGAGGGTCAGTGAGCTCCATGCACTGGTGGCTGATCCACCTTTCACTGTTTTTCACCATGATAAGGTTGTCCTTCGTACACATCCAAAATTCCTTCCTAAGGTTGTGTCTGAGTTTCACCTTAATCAATCCATCGTTCTACCTGTTTTTTTCCCAAAGCCTCATTCTAATCCAGGTGAACAGGCTTTGCATACCTTGGATTGTAAACGTGCTCTGGCTTACTATCTTGATCGCACCAAACCTCACAGATCATCCCCTCAACTGTTTTTGTCCTTTGATCCTAACAAGTTGGGTCATCCTGTATCTAAACGCACTCTGTCCAATTGGCTTGCTGCTTGCGTTTCTTTTTGTTATGCTCAGTCGGGCCTGACACTGGAGGGTTCTGTCACGGGCCACAAAATTAGAGCTATGGCAGCATCTGTAGCTTTCCTCCGTTCCACTCCTATTGAGGAAATCTGCAAGGCTGCTACTTGGTCCTCAGTTCATACTTTCACATCTCACTATTGTCTGGATGCATTCTCCAGGCGGGATGGACACTTCGGCCAATCTGTTTTACAAAATTTATTCTCCTAATGGCCAACCTTCCCTCCATCCCTCTTTTTGTTAGCTTGGAGGTCACCCATCAGTCAAGAATATGCTGCCTGCTTGTCCTGGGATAAAGCACAGTTACTTACCGTAACAGGTGTTATCCAGGGACAGCAGGCAGATATTCTTGCGTCCCTCCCACCTCCCCGGGTTGGCTTCTTAGCTGGCTTATCCTAACTGGGGACCGCGCGCCTCTGTCGGGCGGGAAGGCACTCGCGCACGCGCGGTGCGGCCTAGCTAGAACTTTCTAAAGTTCTTAGAGTGCAATCACTCTAAAATTGTCCGTACCGGGGCTCCGTCGGTGCCGTCGCCCATCAGTCAAGAATATCTGCCTGCTGTCCCTGGATAACACCTGTTACGGTAAGTAACTGTGCTTTCTCCATGCTCACCTTCCATCTTCTATCTGCATTCCTATCTTTCACTTCTGTGTTCCCTATAATTCCAACATCTCTTAAGTTCAATCAATCCTCTGTATTCCTATTATCTCCTATGTGTAGCATCTTCCTTCTGTGTCCATATCTCCCTCTCTTCCCCTCTGCTATGTTCAGTTTTTATTTCACTTCTTTTATCCCCTTAGTTCAGCTTCTCCTCTTTTCCCTTCTCTTCTCCCTCCTCAGGTACATCACCCTTATTCCTTCCCTTCAGCTCTTGCTCTCTCCCAAAAAGTCCAGCACCTATCTACCTAATACAGCTGATCGATCCCCCAAAGCCTTCTCTCTATTGGGTCTCTCCTTATGATGCAACTTCCTGTTTTCACCAAAAAAAGTTGCATCATAAGGAGACCCAATAGAGAAGGCCAGGAGCAGGCCTGGGGGTGGAGATTGATCAGCTATATAAGGTAGGTGATTTGGTGTCGAATGGTGGTTTTGTTTGTTTTTGGAGTTTTTTTTTTTTTTTGGGGGGGGGTTCTTTCTACAGGAGCAAGGCTTCCCATGAGTCCATTAAAGCTTTGCTCCTGCATATGTGGTAAACATCCCAAATGTTTTGTTTACGTGGCTACCTGCAGTAATATATCCCCATGTCATTCTCTACTGATGTGCCCCTTTCTAAAACCAGCCGCAGTGTGTCCTATATCAAGGAGTAACGTGATCTAGTACTGGGAGCATAGACTTGGTTTCTAATTAGACTTCATCCACTGACCTCCCCTTTATGCTCTGAATCTTTGCTTCCCATAACAGGGCCTTGTAGCCACAAACTGTGTAGAAATATTTCTATGAATTACTCTTTTTCCTTTCAGATCCACCTGCAAAGGAGATTAAACTGGTCTCAGCTCTTCGGCGAAGCAGTGTCGCATCTCTCTCTGGAGCTAGCAGCAGCTACTTCCCTAGCCCTCCCGGTTTGGGAGCTTTGTCCAGCATTGAATGCAATCCCAAGTCAGGTCAGTCACAGGAGTACTGGCCTGTTGCTTTGCTTTTCTCTGTTCTGGATTCTGCTTGATTTGTGACATGTCTCTGCTTTTGAACAGATTGTACTGTGCCTCTGCCTTTCACTGTGCTATGACTTAATATCCATGTTCCTATGCATTGTGATGGTGGTACAGGGCCTGTCCCTGCTCTATCTGGTGGTTTTCCTGTTTTGTAACACTAATTGACTGGTGCCTCTTCTGTGATTTTGAGTTTTTTCACATTCCCTTACAAGGCTATGCACTTCTGTCCTAGTGTTAACAAGACCAGTCACCACTGATGAGCTATTGTCCCCTGGGGCACCTTATGTGAAGAAAATGCTGACGGTAAGTGAGCAGAGCTCTGGGATCAGGGCAGGAGCAAGTGGCTGCTTATATGGCTTCTAATACACACCCAGTGGCATGTGTGTGTGTGTGTGTGGGGGGGGGGTGAACTCCCCTGGGCATTCTTTGTGGGGGTGTCTGCACCTCTCATCCTTTCTACCCACCCATCTCTTGAAATCTTGGCTGGACATGATCAGCACCGTCCTGCTGCTTGTGTTGGCCTCTGCTTTCCTTCTGAAGTTGCTTCCTGTGGATGCAGCACTATATACTTTTTTTTTTTAATGCAGCCAGTTATGTGAAATACTTCTGGAAATTCACAATGGGTTGTGAGTTTGTTCTGTAACTCATCTCTTCTCCAGTCTCTGGCCCATGAGCCTCTACCCTGGGCCAGCTCAAGAGATGACGATGCCCTACTCTGTCCTAGTCCATGCTGTGCCTCCCAGCCAGTTCCTCCTGACATTACTGCCTAGTCCTAGGATGTGGCTTCATATGCCAGTGTCGATGTCAAGCAGCAGTGTTGGGAGGGAAGTACAGCACCATTCTTGTGGCAGCTGGCCTATGAAGCAATACCCTGCCAGGACATAGTAAGAGCATCAGAAGGGAAATGTTAGATGCAGGTAGCTTAACATAGGCCAGTGTTGTCACAGACCTGGGCTTTGGCACTGGCGCCTTGGGCCACAGTATTACCTGGTCCGTAGGTTAAGCCATTCTTGCCTCTATTCCATGAATGTGGTCATGGCTTGGATCTGACTAGCTGCAGCATTTATTTAGAGATTTTACGTTTCCTCAGGCATGCCACAGTGGGAGTGAGGAATAGAACTACAATATTTCTCTCCTGTGTCCTTGTACCTACGAACAGTCACAAGAGATCTATCTGATAAGATGTAATCTTAGAGAAAATGCATAGATTCAAAATATTTCATATTTGGGACTTTCAGTTTCTCTGCCTCTTGTAGATTGTGGGGGATGCCGTGGGCTGGGGCTTTGTGGTGCGTGGAGGGAGTCCCTGCCACATCCAGGCCGTGGATCCTGGTGGTCCTGCTGCTGCAGCTGGGATGAAGGTATTAGGATATATGTGCATTTTGTTTGGGGCTGGTTTTTTTTTTTTGGGGGGGGTGGGGGGGGTAGGGGTAGCTATCTGAATTGGATTTATTGATTTGATATACAGTTATTGAAAACTGCATGTAAAGTCCTGGTTCTAGGGATTGTTTGAAGTGAACCTCTGCTTCTGCCAGGGGTCTGCAATTTTCAGGAAGTTTTATTGTGTGATTACTCTGTGCTGCAATTAGAAATGAAGATTAACATATTGTGAAAGTGCAGTGATATGTGAACACCTACTGCAGGGTGTGGTGGGGAAGAAGTGATGTGGCTGGTGAACCTCAGGTCATCTGACACAGGCTAATCATGCTTTTGCCCTACATGCATTTGTTCTGTGCACTTTTAGTGCCATAGGTTTCAAGTTCAAGTTTCAAGTTTATTAGGATTTTATATACCGCCTATCAAGGTTATCTAAGCGGTTTTACAATCAGGTACTCAAGCATTTTCCCTCTCTGTCCCGGTGGGCTCACAATCTAGCTAACGTACCTGGGGGGTGTGGTATTTTTTTTTTTGGGGGGGGGTGTTTGTCCTCCCCCCCCCCCTTTTTTTAAGGGAAGTAAGAACATAAAATTGCCATACTAGGACAGACCAAAGGTCCATCAGCCCAGCATCATGTTTCCAACAGTGGCCAGCCCAAATCCCAAGTAGTAAAACAGGTTTTATGCTGCTTATCCTAGGAATAAGCAGTCCTCAAGTCATCTCAATAATGATCTGTGGACTTCTCTCTTAGGAAATTATCCAAACCTTCTTTTTTTTTTAACCCTGCTAAGCTAACTGATTTCACCACATTCTCCAGCAACGAATTCCAGAGTTTAATTACACACTGTGTGAAGAAATATTTTCTCCAGTCTGTTGTAAATCTACTGCTTGTCTTCATCACATGCCCTCTAGTTCTAATATTTTTGGAAAGAGTAAACAAGCGATTCACATCTCTCCTCTCCACTCCCGTCAATATTTTATAGCCTATCATATCACCCCTGAAGCATGTCTTTCAAGCTGGAGACCTAGCTTCTTTAGCCTTTGCTCATCCCTTTTATCATTCTCTGTACATCTTCTAATTCCTTTTTTTTTTTTGGGGGGGGGGGGGGAGGCGCACAGCAATCAGATTTGCACATAGTATTTGAGATGAGCAACATAAGGGTGTTAACACTTTCATCTTTTTTCTATTCCTTTCCTGAATTCCTAAAATTTTATTTGGTTTCTTAGCTGCCACTGCACATTGAGCTGAGGATTCCTAATATAAAACCCAGCATCACATAGCTATAGTATGGATTTCTCTTTCCCCACATGCATCACTTTGCATTTGCTCATTTTGATTCCCAGTCTCACAAGGTCCTTATTTAGTATGTGAAGCAAACAAGCTCTCAGCCGGGCCCACGATGACCAGCATTTCTCCTCACGGCTGCATTAGGACATTGGACTAAGCAGAACTAAGCTTTTGCCTGGCTGTTTCAGAGCATGGATTCCTGTGCCTGCTACAAGCCCTGATGCAGCTGCAAGGCAAAACACTGGCTGGGCTGACAGCTTGTTAGCTTCACATGCTAAAAGATAGTGTCAAAAGTTTTTGTAATTTGCTATTTTGAGAATTTGATTCAGTGACGGAGGTTTTTTTTGCTTATGAAGTTACCAGCCCTCTCTAGTTAGAGAAGGGTTTCTTCCCTGACAGAGTTCTGAGGCTTTTTCCTCCATGTTGAAAATCTATTGGCTCTTGTCCATTGTTTTGCAGTTTTGTTTTGTTTTTTGCATGTTTTTGGATATTTGATTTTATGAGCTGTGGGGTTTTGTTTATCATTTGAATCATCGCCTTATCCACGCATTGAGCCTCCGAAGCTCTGCCTGTCTCTTGGGTCCTGCATGTGCAACAGAAAGCACTCCTTAATGCTATCCTGGAGGTTCTGGATTTTAACTTCCTACTTTAAGAGTCTTGGTATATGTTGGTACCAATGACCATAGGGAAATGTGGTGGGGAGCTTCTGGAACCTCCTTGCCACATTTCCCAATGCCATTGAAACCCACATGTACCAAGGTGTTACACTCCTCCCCAACACTGTCTAAAATCTTATCTAGGCGATGTCTATTACCTTCACATCAGGCAGGCAAGTGATCAAGCGATCCTTATGTCCACCAGCCACCCAGCTGTCTACATGCTTAATGATCAAATCTCCCTAGATGCAGATAAGGTGTGGCAGAGGGGAGTGCTTTTCATACTGCAAAGAGGGTGAGGGAAGTTTTTGTTTAAGTCTGCTCTACAAACAGAACCTGCATGACCGTTCCAGGAACACCTGGAGTTCTGCAGTGTTTTGCATATGGATAGGTTGCTAGATTTCCTCTTTAAAAAAAAAAAAAAGAACACCTGGCCCTGCCCTGTTCCAGCCCCAGCTGAACCTCCTGTCTCCTTCCTCCCAAGTCTGGAGGTCCTCTGTACGTGTATGAACATCGTGTGCATGCGTGGTCACGTATGACGCCATCGCATTGACCTCCACACATGCACAGAGGGCCTCCAGATGTGGCCTCAAGCTGGGGATTTCTAAAATCCAGACAAACTGTCTGGTTTTGAAAATATCTCGACACCCAGACAAGTCCTCAAAAAGAAAACATGTCATGGTTTTTCCAGACATCTGGTAATCCTACAAAGACAGGCAGACTGGGAAAATTTGTCCCCCATCACACCAACTTGTCCTGATCCCAGGTTACCAGCCACACACCATGAGTGCTTATTACATCTCCATATCCAGAATAGTGGTTTTAACCCTCTCTTGTACTCCACCATTTCTGGTAGATGAGAGACTATAAATGAACTAACATTCATAGTCCAAATCAAGCAAAGTAGATGGTTTGGATAGGCTGGAGTGAACTTCAACAGCAACTCCAGTAGTTGGAACCTAAGGACAGTACCAGATGGACTTCTAAGGTCTATGGGCCAGAATTAACAAAAAAGGCATTTTTAATTTAATCATGAAATTGTAATGCTGTCATTTACTATGTTACTTCACCCCAGCTCCCCCCCCCACATCCTGTATAACCACTTTCAGTTGATGCTAGGCTTTTTCCTATTACCCCAGGTACAAAGAAACCTGTATACAGTACTCCCCCCTCCCCCCCCAATATTCATGGGGGTTCCGTTCCAGGAATCCCCACAAATGTTGAAAAAACACAAATACAGTTTTTAGCAGGGGAGGCAGGAGAGGGCAGCCGGAGCACCAGCAAGTGAAGGAAATCAGTTGCTGTATGCTCTGACCACCTCTTCCTGCACTAAAGTCAAAGCAGCTCCTGATTGGTGAGGCCCGACTTTAATGTAGGAAGAGGTGGTCGGATGATTTCCTTCACTCGCTGGCTCTCCAGCTGCTCTCTCCTGTCCAGTCATTTGCGGTCAGAAAATATCACAAATGACTAGGACCGTGAATCGCCGACCACAAATTCACAGGGGAGCACTGTATACTATATACAAACTGCTTTGAATGTGACCACAAAAACAGTATACAAGTCCTATTCCCTTCCCTTCCCCTACCTTCCCTTCTATCAATTATTAACCCAACGGTGCTTGGAGTATCCCAAAGGAGAAGGATTTGGAGCTGGAACCATAAGTTAAAAGGGGCGGATTTATGAGAAGGGACACATGACAGGCCGCTGGACACTATCAGGGCAGAGGATAGAGTACTCGCAGAAGGTGCCGATTTTGGGGGAAGGGGTGAATTCGTTATGTAAAAACTTAATTTGTAAGCCCTCGGGGGACAGAAATACCTACTGTATCTGTCACTTGCCATCAACTATCCACTGGAATGACTTGAGCTAAGTACCCAAACTTTAAGTGCTGCACTGGAAGCTGGTGCAGTCCTAGAAAATACATAAACCTGTTGGTCTCAAAGCAAGTATTCTGTTTCACTAGTGGATCATCTGTACAAAACTCTAGAGATGTTTTGCTCCTAGTAGTAAGCGTTCAGGGCATGCTGTTTACTATTAAGGATACAGGCAGATATTATCACAGTGCTAGCTCTTTCCCTAGGTGCTGTATGTACAGTGTCACTTCTGGGTCTTGCAGGAACAGCCTTGATTTGAGGATAATTGTAGATTTTTCTCTGTCTTCCACAGGTGTGTCAGTTTGTCTTCTCTGTGAATGGGATTTATGTGCTACACCTAGATTATCAGACAGTCAATAACCTTATCATGACTGGCCCAAGGACACTGGTCATGGAGGTTATGGAAGCCATCCATTGACACACAATCGCTGCAGGTGACAGGCAGACTTGGGGGAAACTACAGCAGCAGGAGTCAGAATATTTCTGTCCAGCTCTGCCTTTGACCTCTGCATTGCATTCTGTCCCTTGATTACCACTGGGAGGGAAATGCTGCTGTGAAAGTAGGTGAAACATCTGTTCCTGAAACACACGATCACTGCAGGTTACCAGCTAAAAGCTTTTTCTTTGGAATGGGAAGGACAGTGTCTGTTTTGCTGTGAAAAAATCATAATCGTTGAAAGGCAAGTGGGCCTTCATGCTGCAGCAGAATTAGTTCCAGAAAGCTATAGCAGATGAGTAGAATCCTGCCACAACCACAAGGTGCGATGTCTGTAGAGTGCTGTTAACAACTATTGGTGTGAAATGCTCCTAGGTCATACCTGGAGTGAATCAAAACAGCCGTACCTTGCTGCTGCCCACTCAACAGGTTGCTTTGAAATTGCTTAAGACCCTCCCTCCACTTGCCAACACTCGGATGATCTGATCTATGAACCGGCAATATGATCAAATAAGTCGTGTAGTATTGTTAGCGCATCAGATGACAACCTGCAGAGTGAGTGTTCAAGTCTTCTACCCGATTTGTGCACAGGGTCTAGGTCTCGGAAAATTTCAGGAGGGCACCACTCGCTCCTCATCTGTGAAAACCTTTTAGGATGTCTGGCAAATATGCCAACTTAAGAGGGAAAATTTAGTGTGTTTTAAATATCAAATTATCTTGTATTTTAAAATTGTGCTTTGGGACAGTTTTTTAAATAAATCTATTTACTTTGTATCTTTTTCTAAAATCTATTTGTAAAAACAGCAGATGCAATAATAAAAGCCTTTTACCTTACTTCTGTGAATAGCTAGTACACACTGCTGCAGCCATTCCTTCTCTTGTGTACCCCCTTGAAAAAA
The DNA here is from genome assembly GCF_902459505.1 of Geotrypetes seraphini. NCBI lineage: Eukaryota > Metazoa > Chordata > Amphibia > Gymnophiona > Dermophiidae > Geotrypetes > Geotrypetes seraphini. Next base: position 86,878,812 of record NC_047094.1, on the reverse strand, counting down.
GAGGCATACAGTCAAGACGCATAGATTTAGAGATCAATACATTGTCTGGATTTAATCATGAGACCGCAGTCATTGAGCTTTGGTCTGCCTCTAGAAAACTGGTGTGGCATTTCTGGGACCTGCTGTTGTATGGGGGTAATTCCATCCTTTGAAATGCCTCAGGAGGGGAAAAGGGTACACTTGCTCTAACAGCTATAGGTAAGTTGTTCTGTGCCTGCATTTCATGAATGTACCTGATGCAGCAATGCAGTTTCTCTGAATAGAGGGGATGGATGTATACCTAACGTGACCATACATCCTGTTTTTAATTACCTTGCCCTGTTATCCTGAAGCACACCTGAAATGTCCCTTTTTTTTTAGGGGGGTGGGGGAGTCCAGGATTTCTTCCTTCTCCCTGCTTCCCTGTTGCAGCGACTGCACTGCACCAGGCCTACAAGCCTCCCCCTTGGAGGGGGGGAAGGCTTGTAGGCCTGGCGCTTGTGCAGTGCAGTTGCTGCACGCGCCTTGGTGTTGCTGTGTCAGGAAAGCAGGGTATGTTGGAGGGGGGTGGGCAGAGGAAGCAGGGTGCATTAGGGAAGCAGGGTGGCTTGGCTTTGGGGGGAAGCATGGTGGCTTTGGGGTGGGCAGGGAGAGAAAGAAAAAGAAAAATGAAAGAGGATGCACAGTCAGAAGGAAGTGCAACCAGAGACTCATGAAATCACCAGCCAACAAAAGTAGGACAAACGATTTTATTTTAAATTTAGTTATCAAAATGTCAGCTTTGAAAATTTATATTTGCTGTCTATTTTGCACTAAATTTAATAGAATCCGGAGGGGGGAGAGGGTCCAGGATCCAGGTGTTCTGTCCCATTTTGAGCAAAGCAATAAATGGTCACGTTAGCTATAGCCCACTGAAGTGTTCCACAGAAATGATGATGTCCATGTGCTTCATAGGGAGCTGTTTCCCAGGAGTCTGGGGAGCCAAGTCTAGATCAGGGGTGTCCAACCTTTTGACTTCCCTGGGCCGCATTGGCCAAAAAAAGTTTCTGGGGCCATGCAAACGCTGCAGCAAGACAGGAGGGAGCCGGCAGCAGAGGAAAACACTGCATTGCCCTCGACCGGGGACTCACAAAATACTTTGCGGGGCCATATGCGGCCCTCAAGCCACAGGTTGGACACACCTGGTCTAGATGGTACTCTCTCTATGTCCAAATCAAATTCCCTCTTATTTAGATTGTCATCTTGCATTTTTATTTTCTTATTTATCTATATCTATTAGACTCCACTGCTCCCTGTTTCATGTAGCTAAATAATACATTTCTTGACTTGCTGTCTAAAACTAACACTGCCTTCCTCAGGTCAAGAATAAGCAGAACATGAGACACAATTTACATAAGTGTCTGAATCCTCATTTTCTGAGTTTAATTTTAGCTCAAATATCTTACCTTTAATGAAGTAGTCTAATGTAATTGTCTAGTTCCAGACATGTTCCTCTTAGTGATATTAATTTAGGTTTAGATATATTTTAAATCTAGTCTGTTTTAGTTACATACATAACTGTTCTTGGATAAAGACAATTTTACAGAAAATACAAGTTTGGCCACAACTGCTTCGGTAACTAAGCTCTCAGTTGCTATTTAAAAAAGTCCCAAGCTCCCTTGTCTTCAGAGATCTAATGCCCATTTGTTCCATTTAAGTGGTCCCAGTCACAGAAAATATCCTTTTTCTTGTATAATCCAACTGCATGCAGTGTTGGACAGTAATTACTTTTGAAAGTTAATGAGTAAGAGTAACATTAAAGCAAATATAACTATTACTGAAAAATATAATGTATTAATGTCTTAACTTTCTTTAGTAGTTTTTTTAATTACTTTTTTTTCCATTACCAGGCCCATTTTTGGTCTGCTTCTAGTTTTCTGGTAAACTTTTTGAGTGAAATTGCATGAAGTGATTAAAGATGGTTGGGTCTTTGACATTTAGGCACTTTAATTTTTTTTTTTTAAATTTAGTAACAAAGTGAAAAAGATAATATTGATAAGATGCAATTTTTGTCTGGTAAGCCATAAGCCTGAGTGTAATAAAGTAGCACCAATGAACACCATAAAAAGCACAGAGGGCCTTCAAGTTCTGGGTAATTCTGCTTTAATGATGGACCTGACATGGTCCATATTTCAATGTTAGTCTTATAGTTCAGTAACTTGGAGGCGAGGAGGATGGCAGTTTGAGTGCAGAGCTCCTCTCCCTGGACAATCTGCCTGCTTTTAAATATCAGCAGCAGTGGGAGTTCAATTGCTTTTACACATAAGCAGCAACGGGACCAACCCACCAATCTCTGCAGTCCATTGGAGAGATCAATCTACCTACTTTTAAATATCAGCAACAGTAGGAAATCAACTGCTTTTACACCTCAGCAGCAGCAGGACCAGCCACCACTACCAAGAGCCCTTTGCCCCGATCCAGCCAGGCATGTGAGCTCCTCCCTCTGCAGTCCATTGGAGAGATCAATCTACCTGCTTTTAAATATCAGCAACAGTAGGAAATCAACTGCTTTTACACCTCAGCAGCAGCGGAACTATCCGCAACTACCAAGAGCACACAGACCCGATCCAACCAAGAGTGTGAGCTCCACCTCCCCCTGCAGTCCACTAGGAAGATCAACTGTTTTTTACACCTAAGCAGCAACAGGACCAGCCACCACTACCGAGAGCCCTTTGCCCTGATCCAGCCAAACAAGTAAGCTCTTCCCCCAGCATTCCGTTGGAAAAATCAATATGCTTGCTTTTAAATATTATCAGTAGGAGATCAACTGCTTTTACACCTAAGCAGCCTATAATAGGAGCCCTTGCCCCGATCCAACCAGGCATGTGAGCTCCTCCCCCTATATCCCGTTTAAGAGATCAATCTACCTGCTTTAAATATCAGCAGCAGTAGAAAAACAACTGCTTTTACATACAAGCAGCAGCGAGACCTACCGCAACCACCAAGAGCCCACAGACCCGATCCTGCCAGGAGTGTGAACTCCTCCCCCTGCAGTCCATTGGAGAGATCAATCTGCCTGCTTTTAAATATCAGCAGCAGTGGAGATCAACTGCTTTTACACCTAAGCAGCAACGAGACCAGCCACAACCACCGAGAGCACACAGACCCGATCCTACCAAGAGTGTGAACTCTTCCCACCCTGCAATCCGCTAAGAAGATCGACTGTCGGCTCCGGGCGGCTTTCCCGCAGAGGAGAGAATCCTGCATTCACCGTGGGCCTCATCTGGGGCAGCCTCCTTGGAGCGGAGGGGGCACGGGCAGTGTGTCTGGGAGGGAATGCATGGATGGGAGAACATCGCAGGGGAGGAGACATAGGCATCCTGGAACTGTCGGCCAAGTCTCTTCCCTGAAGAAGCCCTTTCTGGAAACTTCAATCGCTCCTCCTAAACTTACTTGCTCCACTTCATCACTGACGCTAACCCATTCTGCTTCTATTCCTTTCTCTCCTCTCTTCTACCTTCCAAGTATTTAGATCAATGCTGTCTTGTTATTTTATTTTTCCTCTAACTCTACTTTTCACTTCTCTATTACCCTCCAGGTACTTTAGTTAGATTGTGAGCCTTCGGGACAGTAAGGGAATTTTTCAAGTACCTTTCTTATTTCTAATCTTAATGTATATTTTCTGTAAACCGCTTAGAACCTAACGGATGTAGCGGTATATAAGAAATAAATTACATTACATTACATTACATATATTACTTTACATTAGTGATTTCTATTCCGCCATAACCTTGCAGTTCAAGGCGGATTACAAAAGGAGTTATCTGGCCATTTCCAGAGGAATTGAAGAGTAGAGCAAGTTGCTTCAGAGAACTTGGATAAGTCTTGTGGTGTGTTTGTCTTCAAGGATTTCTTGAATAGCATGGTTTTTTTATTTCTTTTCTGAATGATTTGTAGTCTGGGGTCATTATCAGTAAATTGGAGAGTGTCTAATTTTGCTGCTTGTGTGGCTAGAAGGCCATCATACAGTTTTTCATTTGACAATCTCTGGGGGATATGTGAATGGTTTTGTGGTTCTATGTCTGGTTGAAGTAGTTTGGATTAGGCAGTTTAGTAGGCTGGGCTGTATCTGTTTATGGTTTTAAATAGTAGGCAGTAGAATTTGAATTTTATTCTTGCTTGTATTGTGAGGCAGTGAGAGTAGAGGTATGCTGCTGTGATGTGGTCATGTTTCCTCAGTGAATGGATAAGCCTTAGCGCTGTGTTTTGAACTGTTTGTAGTTTTATCATGGTTGCGGGGCAGGGGATCTGACTCAAGGGCTTCAAGGCAAGGTAACCTTATTCGCTGATGATGCCAAACTATGCAATATAGTAAACGACTATAATCTAAAGGATGCTATGGAGCAAGACCTGCGTACTCTAGAAAGCTGGTCCTCGATCTGGCAGCTGGGCTTCAACGCCAAGAAATGTAAGGTCATGCATCTCGGAAACAGAAACCCTTGCAGAACTTACATCCTGAATGGAGAAACTTTAACCAGAACTACGGCAGAACGAGACTTAGGAGTAATCATCAGTGCTGATATGAAAGCTGCCACTTAAGTGGAGAAGGCTTCATCTAAAGCACGGCAGATGATAGGTTGTATCAGGAGAAGCTTCGTCAGCAGGAAGCCTGAAGTCATGATGCCATTGTACAGAGCCATGGTGAGACCTCATCTGGAATACTGTGTGCAATTTTGGAGGCCACACTACTGTAAAGATGTGCTCAGAGTTGAATCGGTTCAGCGGATGGCCACCAGGATGGTCTCGGGGCTAAAGGGTCTCCCGTATGAGGAAAGACTGAGCAAGTTACAGCTCTACTCTCTCGAGGAGCGTAGGGAGAGGGGCGACATGATTGAGACATTTAAGTACATCACGGGACGGGTCGAGGTGGAAGATGATATCTTTCTCCTGAAGGGACCCTTGACCACAAGAGGTCATCCGCTCAAACTCAGGGGAGGGAAGTTTCGTGGAGATGCCAGGAAGTACTTCTTCACGGAGAGAGTGATTGAGCATTGGAACAAGCTTCCAATGCAGGTGATAGAGGCACACAGCGTCCCAGACTTTAAGAATAAATGGGATACCTATGTAGGATCCCTACGAGGGTCAGCCAAAGGATAGGATCACTAGGGTATAGACTTGAAAAAGCGGGGCAGTAGAATGGCATTCTTACAAATCTACTTAAATGGGACATTAGACTTAAAAGGGAGGGTTGATGGTGTGGGCAGACTTGATGGGCTGTAGCCCTTATCTGCCGTCATCTTTCTATGTTTCTATGTAGTCTAGAAGACGTAGGACCAGGGACTGGACTAAGAGCTGGAATTGTGTTCTGTTGAATTTTCGAACTTGCCTTAAGTTTCTCATGACGACAAATGATTTTTGTATTTTGTTGATTTTGTGGTTGCATGATACAGCATTTGTTTATCTTCATTCCTAGAAGTTTTAGAGTTGGTTGTATGGGGTATGTGATTGAGTTTATTACTAGATTTGTCTAAAATCAAGATTGAAGTCAATGAAAAACTTTGCTTAAACTGGTGGAAAAGAAACACACTGTCTGCATGTATACTTTTCAATTGTGTAATTCAAGATCCTAGAGAATGATACAGGGACAATTTGTCCCCAGCCTTGCAGGAACCCATCCCCTTATCGTTCTTTAAGAAGGGAGGGAAGAATCGGAGTCTGAATGGGCATAGCTACTGACCCTCGAGCCTTGCATTGAAGAATGCTGGTATAGAGAGACTGAGGTTGAGATGGGACACTAATGAATGATGTGGGATGGTTTCTTGTGGTTATTCATAAAGGATGGGGACAAATTTTGTCCCTGTATCATTCTCTATAGTTGATCCCTGCCACATGCAGAGATGATGAAACAGATCCAATGTGGGCCATATCATCAGTGTAGAATTACCTGGAACAAGAAAAGGTTAGATAGGTTCCTGCTGGACTAGAACATATGTAGGTAAGGCTAGACTCAAAATAGGGCACTGGCCTTTGACCCAAGGGCTGCCTTGTGAGTGGACTGCTGGGCACAATGGACCACTGGTCTGACCCAGCAGCAGCAATTCTTATGTTCTTTGTGCTTTTTTTTATTGTGTTCCTTTGTGGTTTATACTCTACATTCCTCTTGTTTTCTACAAAGTAGTACCAATGCCACCAAAGAAATATCAATGGTTGATTTTAACAAGACACCATGAAGTAGTGGTTGTGGGTTTTTTTTTTGTTTTGGTGTTTTTCTCTGGGTGAGTACTGCTATGTCATGAATGCACTATCCTAAAACTGAAGCTAACTTTATTTGGGGTTTTTTGCTGCTTACTTTAGTTAGGCTGAAAACAAAGCTGACTAAAGTTGGTACAAACTTTAGTCTCTCACCTCTAGTTCATGTACTTCAATATGAGCTCTGTATTTTGGTCATTAGCTTGACTGCAAAGATTTGATAGCTACAGTTATGCTGCCACAGTTAATCTTCATTGGGTTGAAGGTGACAAAATGAAGATGAAATATGAACTTGTTTTCAAAGCAATGCAGACAGTGTAGTTGTCAGATCACACTGCACCAGCTTTATCTGGTAGTGACTGGTTATGAAGATGACTTCTATTTAAAACGTTGATGGCAGTAACAGAAAATGTTGCTGAATTGGACTTATTTCTAAATACATTGATTTATTTCATGAGATTTTATCAACTTCCTTATGAAGTCCCTGATTTTTGAAGTATAATAGATTTGCCTTCAAGTGCTTTTCAGCATGGGTGGACAAATTATGACTAAAAATTGCAGAATGTCAAAACCTGTTGAAGTGCTATTGCTTCTGCATTGTAACAAAACAGTTTTGTTAAAGCATTAGCAGGTGTTATGCTTCAAAAACAGTACCTTGATGCAAGGAAACTTTGTTATTGGAACCCATTTCTAACCAATCCTTGAAACCTGGAACCCTATAACAAGCCATTCTGCTTGAACAATTTTTGTGTTTCTTTGCTGGTCTTGCCACCAGATAGCAGTTCTAACAGATACTGCCATTCCAAGGTCTACTGAATATAGATAACTAGCATCTGATCAGTGCAGAAATAAAAATTATTTTCATGGTTTCTTTTTCCTTATTTGATTTCAATCTCTCTCTAATTATACTAGATCCCTACATTTTGAGCATTTTGGTTTAGATGTCACCATGCTGATAAGAATTTTTTTTTTGTAATGTTTAAACTATTTAAGAATTAAAAAGTAACATTACTTTCATTAAACAGCTAACTTGTACTTACCCAAAACTGACTGCAACTGTTAAGGAATAACAGGGTCATAAGCACTCAGAGTTCAAATTTTGAATGGGAACATAAGGCTGAATATTAGCACACAACAGGATCAATGCGGGCACAAAGCAATGTAAACTAACAAAAGCATCTTGCACTTAGCATTAAGCAATATGTTATGTCTACTACTGTTCCTACTGACCAGCGCTTATTACATTTAACACTGTCACCATGTAACTGTAGCAATATGTACAGTGCAAACATACTTTGTGTGGTTGCTTGCCTGTGAAGCTGGGTGAAGTTGGCACTGGTAGTCCCTGGCAAAGGGGCTGTGCACCATGTGCTCCAGTTCATAGGGTATTATATGACATTTCTATAGTACTACTACATGTATTGTAAATACAAGGTACTATTTGGAGTAATGGAAGGTTAAGTGACTTGCTCAGGATAAGAAGGAGCTATAGTGGGAATTGGCCTAGTTCCCTTGGTTCTTATGCCACTGCATTCACCATTAGGCTGCTACTCCACCACCAGATTTATATTCCCTTTTTTTGTGCTTCCATCTTCAGCCAAGTCATTTCTATTTTTTTGACAGTTTCCATATCTCAAATTTGTGTGGTTGTTCCTATTAAACCTTGAAAGATTGCAAACTTCAACACTGGGAATAGGTGACCATGGTCAGTCTTTTGTACTGGCTTCCTTTTCTTGCCCTTCATGTAGGAGTAGAGAATGACACGGTGACGGTTTACCCGCGGCCACCGCATTTAAGCCGCGGGTCACCGCCGAAAACGGGGAAGAAAACTAGCAGTCGCTGCGGTGACGGGGACAAGGCCATTCACCGACCGTGGAAACGGTGAACAGGTTTGTCCCCGCGGGCCAATGTACCCCCTTCTAGGAACCGCTATTTACCGCCCGACGCCCGATTCACCCCCCCAGCAGGACCGCTCGCACCCCCACCCCGAACGACCGCTCGCACGCGCTCCCACCCGCACCCGCGATCGGAGCAAGAGGGAGCCCAAGCCCTCTTGCCCGGCCGACTCCCCGACGTCCGATACATCCCCCCCCGGCAGGACCACTCGCACCCCCACCCCGAAGGACCGCCGACTTCACGACAATATCGGGCCAGAAGGGAGCCCAAACCCTCCTGGCCACGGCGACCCCCTAACCCCACCCCGCACTACATTACGGGCAGGAGGGATCCCAGGCCCTCCTGCCCTCGACGCAAACCCCCCTTCCCCCCCAACGACCGCCCCCCCCAAGAACCTCCGACCGCCCCCCCAGCCGACCCGCGACCCCCCTGGCGACCCCCACGACCCCCCCACCCCCCTTCCCCGTACCTTTGGTAGTTGGCCGGACAGACGGGAGCCAAACCCGCCTGTCCGGCAGGCAGCCAACGAAGGAATGAGGCCGGATTGGCCCATCCATCCTAAAGCTCCGCCTACTGGTGGGGCCTAAGGCGCGTGGGCCAATCAGAATAGGCCCTGGAGCCTTAGGTCCCACCTGGGGGCGCGGCCTGAGGCACATGGGCCCAACCCGACCATGTGCCTCAGGCCGCGCCCCCAGGTGGGACCTAAGGCTCCAGGGCCTATTCTGATTGGCCCACGCGCCTTAGGCCCCACCAGTAGGCGGAGCTTTAGGATGGATGGGCCAATCCGGCCTCATTCCTTCGTTGGCTGCCTGCCGGACAGGCGGTTTTGGCTCCCGTCTGTCCGGCCAACTACCAAAGGTACGGGGAAGGGGGGTGGGGGGGTCGTGGGGGTCGCCAGGGGGGTCGCGGGTCGGCTAGGGGGGGCGGTCGTTGGGGGGAGGGGGGTTTGCGTCGAGGGCAGGAGGGCTGCAGTGCAAACATAAGCCTTTCATTAAGACAATCCTGGTTCGCTTTTCCAAGTTAAAACAATTAGAAAAATATTTCTGGAGTGCTGTAATAAATTAAAATTAATAGTGCTCAGAACCCCCAAGGTAACTTCAGGCATCATTTTGAAGCTGGGGGGGGCGGTCGTTGGGGGGAGGGGGGTTTGCGTCGAGGGCAGGAGGGCTGCAGTGCAAACATAAGCCTTTCATTAAGACAATCCTGGTTCGCTTTTCCAAGTTAAAACAATTAGAAAAATATTTCTGGAGTGCTGTAATAAATTAAAATTAATAGTGCTCAGAACCCCCAAGGTAACTTCAGGCATCATTTTGAAGCTGGGGGGGGCGGTGGTTGGGGGGGGGGGGGTTTGCGTCGAGGGCAGGAGGGCTGCAGTGCAAACATAAGCCTTTCATTAAGACAATCCTGGTTCGCTTTTCCAAGTTAAAACAATTAGAAAAATATTTCTGGAGTGCTGTAATAAATTAAAATTAATAGTGCTCAGAACCCCCAAGGTAAAGTGAATGGGATTGCAGTGGCGGTGACGGGGCGGTGAATGGGGTGGCAGTGGCGGTGACGGGGCGGTGAAGAGGATGGTGAGACGGGGACGGGGCGGTGACGGGGATGGTGAGACGGGGACGGGGCGGTGACGGGGATGGTGAGACGGGGACGGGGCGGTGACGGGGACCAATTTTTTCACCGTGTCATTCTCTATGTAGGAGCCCTCTAAAGTTAGGGTATCCATCTCCACTTGCCAGGGGTGGGAGGTCCTTCAGCAGAGGAGGGGGGTTTCCGCCAATAACTGTTCCTGCTTTTTGTCCGCTGCAGGGGCCTCCTGCCTATACTCTTCCCCTGCTCTCTGGCCTGCTGAACATAGAGTAAATAATAGTATCTGTCATGATCAATGTAAAATTCCTGGCTGGGTTTTCTAGTAAGTCTGCTTTATCCATACACAGCATAAACAGGTTAGAAGGTGCAATGAAAAGCTTTTATTTGTGTATAGCTCTGCGTCTTGTTCCGTGGCAGCTTCAGAGTTCAAAAGTAAACTCTTAGTTCAAAAGGACATCAATATTGCCACAGACTGAGCCTCTTATGTGCTTTATTAAGTCCAGCTATTTTAGTATTCAGGCTTTGTTATATTCTAAAACACTATGCCATAAAGTTTATTCAGAATAGGGTGGTTTGCCTTATCTACCCATGTACCTTAATACAGTCTTTCTCTGCAAGGCCTGATTCAACTTACTGCTTGGGAAGTCTTCTTTCTCTGAGACTTCTCTGCTCTTACAAGTCTTGCTTGGGGCCTTCTCCAGATTGATTCCAAGGCATATAGGCCTAGATTCATTACAGATAGTGACTCAATCACTGTTGGCCAATTCTCTGGCTGATTTTCCAACAGTGATTGATTCACTATCAAGTTTGCATGCAAATGATTTGCATGTAAACCTATTGCCTCAATTGTTCATTGAGTGACTAAGACAAGCGAAGCCACCTGTAGTCATTGCTGTCGGGTTTCTGCTCTTTTTTTTTTTTTTTTATGGAACAGATGTTCTGCATAACTTAAATGTGCACAATCTGTCCAATTAAAAAGTTCTCCCTCTGTGCTAGTACCCCCTCCCAAAAATGGCAGGCAGGATGCCCACTAGCTCCTGCCCCCCCCAAAAAAAAAAAAAAAATAATGGCAGTAAGGGTACCTACTCCTTCCTATTACTGCAATGCCCCCTCCTGGCCCCAATGCCCATACCTCAATGTTGGGAGCAGGAGGTACTGAAAACATCTCCTGCTCCTCCTCTGGTCGTTATGCCACTGTGATATGTTGGGAGGGGCCTAAGGCCCTGATTGGCTCAGATGTCTCAGGACCCTCTTTTTTTTTTTTTTTTTTTAATGGGGCAGATATTTTGTGTGTATAATACATGTAAAATATCTGTGCCAATGAAAAAAAAACAGGCAGATCTATAAGTAACACAGTTTCAGCAATTTGGTTTTAGGATTGGTAAAACCTGATGCTAAATAGCCAAGCACTGTAAGTGAAGCAATTGCTGGGCTATTTTGCTGTGGTTTTACCAATGGCGTACTTACCGCATGTGACAGCCGGGGCCCATCATTTTTTTTTTTTAACCCTCCCAAAATCTGTATGAAAAACAAAAATTTTTAGTAACAATCCACACGTCACACAAGACTGTGCCTAGGAAGGCAGCATCTTACATACTACAATGAGCAGTACAACATCAATACACCTATTGTAAAACTAAACAAGCCAGACTAGTACAGATTGAGCCTGCACAATCTGAAAACAGAGAACCATGTCTTTTTGAACACAGAAAAACACCTACGCCTAGTATGTAATCACAAACTAACCCCTCCCCCTTTTACAAAACTAGTGTGGATTTTAGCCACAGTGGTAACAGCTCAGATGTTTTGTAAATGGGGAGATAGAATAAAAATACATAGACAAAGGTTAAACTGAAGAACCAAGAAGCTGGACTCTGCATACAATGCAACATCACAGAAACAGCGATACATCTCACCTAAAGCAAAAAAAATAAATAAATAGAATTTTTTTCTACCTTGTCTTCTCTGGTTTCTGCTTTCCCCATCTTCTTGTCATTCTCTTCCTTTCATCCACTGTCTACCCTCTCTGCCCCTTCTATATGGCATCTTCTCTCCTATTCCCCTTCCAGAAACTTTATGCCTCCCCCTTCACCCCCATTGGTCTGGCATCCATCTTCTTCCCTATTCCAATGGTCTGGCATCTCTCTTCACTCCCACACCCCCATGGTCTGGCATTTCACTCTCCCCCCCCCCCACTTGCATCAGCCCTCTTTCTTTCCATCAAACCCAATTCAATCCAGTATCCTTCCCCCTTATGTGTCCCCCTTTCCCTGCACAACAATTCCATCAGCCCCCTTTTTTTTTCCTCTAACCCAATTCCATCCAGTATCCTTCCCCCTTATGTCTCTTTCCCCTTTCCCTGCAATTCCATCAGCATCTGCCCCTTTCTCACCTTTCATCATGCTTCCATACCACCCTGACTCCATTCTCCTTCCACCCTCCTGCTATGCTCCTTTCCATCCAAATCAGCAAGGTCCCACGATGACTACTTCTGCTGCCTCTTCTCTGGAAGAGGTAAGTGATGTTGGAGGGGGGCTGGGCCGGCATCCGCAGGGATTTGCAGCAAGGTCCCTCAATGACTACAGCTGCCGTCCACCCCCCCCCCCCCCAACATCACTTACCTCTTCTGGAGCAAGGCAGCAGAAGTAGTCATTGCGGGACCTTGCTGCACTTCAGCGTGGCTGCTGTACATATTTCAGAGCAGAATCGGCAGCTACGCTGAGGTGCTGTTTTTCAGCAGCGCGGGAGCTTTTGGACCCAGCGGCTGTGCACCCCCTTGAACCGTGCACCTGGGGCAGACCGTTCCCCCCCCCCCTCTTGGTACGACACTGGGTTTTACGGATTTGTATGGCTGGATTGGAAAATGGGCAATTGAGGGGGAAAAACACGTGGGCCTGTTTTGTGACACTTGCTGACTTTAGTGAATCTAGGCCAGGGGTGTCCAACCTGCAGCCCCGTGAAGTATTTTGTGCGGCCTCAGTCGAGGGTGATGCAGTGTTTTCCTCTGCTGCTCCCGGGTGTCTACTGTCTTGCCGGCTCCCTCCTCTGTCTTGCTGCAGCGTTTGCGTGGCCCCAGAAAAATATTTTACAGCCAATGCGGCCCAGGGAAGCCAAAAGGTTGGACACCCCTGATCTAGGCCATAGTTTCCTTATTCTTTGAGTCATGCCCTGTGACTCGGCACAGTTACTCTACCTCTTCTATGGTGCCTTATCTCTGAGCTGCAGCTTCAGAGCATTCTGGGACCTGTAGTTTACCCACTCCTGGGTTAGTTCTGCCTGCTGCCCAGTAGTACAACCTCACTAGAACTATGGCACTAGTTGCAGTAGTCCGTATTCCAGTACAAGTCCAGAACTATTATAAAAAGTGTCATCAGCGAATAATGTGATTTTACCTTGAAGCCCCTGAGTTAGGTCTCCTACGAATATGTTGAAAAGGATCAGGCCCAAGACCGAGCCCTGCGGCACTCCACTGGTCACCTCTGATGTTTTTGAAAGGGTGTCATTTACCATCACTCTCTGAAGTCTACCATTTAGCCAATCATTGACCCATGCATTTCATCTTGCTCAATAACCGGCGGTGTGGGACACTATCAAAAGCTTTACTAAAGTCCAAGTACATGATATCTAGGGACTCACCCCCCCCCCCCCCACATCCAGCTTTCTCGTTACCCAGCCGAAGAAGCTAATTAGGTTGGATTTGCAGGACCTTCCCTTGGTAAATCCATGTTGTTGGCATGGATCCCATAGATTTTCCTCGTCCAGGATCGTATCTAGTTTGTGCTTAATTAGTGTTTCCATGAGTTTACTCACTATGTATACTGGATAAGAATCTTAACCTTGCAGACTCATGAGTGGATAAATGAAAAAGCCTCAGCCCCACCACTCCACCGCTGTAATATTTTGTTACTGCAGGAAGAAATTACGTGGTGCAATCATCACTGGCTATTTCATTCATTTATAAGTGCTTTTTGTTTAAATAAATAATTTATTAGGTAATAAGAAATACTGAGGTTCAGTGTACTTATCTTATGCCAGCTAAACCCTGGGAACATGACCCGACATGTTTCGCACCGTCTGTGCTGTATCAAGGGTCCCCCGGGTTGCCTATGTCATCCGACCCTTCACCTCAGCACTAGTAAAGGCAAAACCTCTCAGTCCCTTAAACTCAAGCACAGCTGCTGGTTAGTGCCCAACTCGTTGTGAGAGTAAGACAACAGATATATGTATAATAGTTCTCCCTCCGCATGCATACATATATAGCCCTCATCTTGCTATAGAGTTGGTTTCCCATCCCTCAGCCATGCTGAACAGCCAGTAAACTAGCGTTTAGACACAGCAGATAATATTGGCTGTTTAGTACTATACTACTAGTATAGTAGTGAGACAACAGAACCTTATTTAGATTAACTGTATGCTATCTAGCAAATGGATATGGGGCTGTAGCATGGAGGGGATATGGGGGGCTGGAGTGGGAGTGGGAGGCCTCTGAGCATGTGCAGATGTGATGCAATGATAGCACATGTGTGTGTGATGTCATCAATGACAGGGAACCCCAGTGCCACTGAAGGGAGGATTGCAAATGAAATCAGCACATCCTATACGGCTTGCAGTGTGGTGCAGTTGGCTCTTGCTAGACAGTGATAGGATTGCTGGGGCCTCCTCGTTGGTACTCGGGGGAGGGGGGGATCTCTGTTCTGAGGCACCAGTGAGATGACATTGCCACTGAAGTAATATTTGTGTGTCTATTGAGAGAATTGTTTCCCTATATGTACCATTAGCAATGCTTTGGACACCAGTTTTTGGCTCTGCTCATTTCAAACATTTACCTTCGCTTAATGCACTATTCATGCAATAGAGAAATCATCTTTCAAGACTCTTGACAAAGGTATTGATTCCAAAATACTGTCAGTGTTGTCTTTGTAGTGCTACTACCAATAAAGTGTACTTTGAACTATATATCCGTGGCTGAATTATTGACATCTTATCCTCATGACTCCACCGTTGTGCCTTCCCTATAGGCCTGTCAGGGCCCTTCTGGAAGACCAAGGTGGATGAGTTCAAGTTCAATTTATTTGATATACCACCCATATAAAATCAAGGTTAAAAATCTAAGTGGTTTGTAATAAAACATAAAAGGGAGGACAGGGTACATAAACTAACATAAACATTACAACTATCTCCGAAATATAAGGTATGGGGAGCAAGGAAGGAAAACGCACAAAGCTGGCTGGGAGCTAGTATGGCACCGTGATGTGGCATGGGTAGGGATATTGCAACAGATCTTGGAGGAAAGCTTCATAGTCTGCTATGGAGACAGATTTTGGAGAAGCCACTGCTTGCCCTGAGATTGGTGGCATGGAATATTGCTGCTGTTGGTTACCTGATACAGGCACTCCCCGGGTTAAGAACGAGTTCTGTTTTTTAAACCGTTCTTAAGTTGAATTTGTATGTAACTTGAATCCTGTACAGCTGGGGTGTCAAAGTCCCTCCTTGAGGGCTGCAATCCAGTCAGGTTTTCAGGATTTCCCCAATGAATATGCATGAGATCTATTTGCATGCACTGCTTTCATTGTATGCTAATAGATCTCATGCATATTCATTGAGGAAATCCTGAAAACCTGACTGGATTGTGGCCCTCAAGGAGGGACTTTGACACCCCTGCTGTACAGCATTAAAGAATCAAGTTTCCAAGTTTATTATATAATTTGATTAATCGCCTATTCCAAGTTCTAGGCGATGTACAATTGCTAAAATAGCCAAATATGGGTAACAAATCACACAGACATAAATCTAAGCAAATTAAAATGACAAATACAAATATTCCTATACAAAGTTTAAAACAATTAAATTAAGTAACTAATACATATGATATCAAAATAAAAAGGGAAAATTATTAAGGGATTACAGTCAGTGTTTAATTCAATATATTTAAGGTAAAAACATTAGGAGGGGAAACAAATGTAGTTTGTAATAAAATATTAGATAAAAAGAAACAAAAGCATTATGATTTAATCACTAAAAGCATCTTTAAAGAGAAAACTCTTAAGTTTGGTCTTAAATTTGTCCAAGTTCTTTTCCTCTCTTATATATAATGGGAGGTCATTCCAGGACTGAGGAGCGGTTATAGAAAAAATAGTGTGATGCCTCATGTTAATAACTTTTAATGAGGGGATGGCCAGTTGGTCTTGTGATCTCAGAGATCTAGAGATAGAGTAAGGAATTAAAACTCTAAAAATAAAAGCAGGGGTTTTAAATAATAGGGATTTAAAAGTAAGCAAGCATAGTTTAAATAAAATACGATGTACAACTGGGAGCCAATGTGCCTTTTTAAGTAATGGAGAGACATGATCAAATTTTTTGGCTTTGTAAATAATTTTAATAGAGGCGTTCTGAATAATTTGAAGACGTCTAATTTCTTTTTGTGGCAAACCTTTGAACAAGGCATTACAATAATCGATTTTAGAGATTACTAGAGAATGAATTAAAATATTCAAAGACTTTGAGCATAAGAATTTGGCCACAGAACGAATTTGGCGAAGTCTATAGAAAGTAGATTTGACCACCTGGCTTATATGATCGTGGTAAGATAGTTTGTTATCAAATATTATTCTGAGAATCCTAATATTTTGAGTCGTCTGCAATGGAATGCCTTTAATAGAGATGGGAGAGAGAAGTCTACAGCAGTCCTTCCATGGAAAGAGCATGACGTTTGTTTTATTAATATTCAAGGCTAGTCTATTAGTATCCAGCCAAAGGTGAATTTGATCCAGCTTTCCATTTATTGCTGCTATTTCTTGTCAATTATTGGGATCAATCGGAAGTAACAACTGTATATCATCTGCGTAGGCGAATACCGAAAATCCAATAGACTGACATAGAGTCATAAGGGGAGCAAGAAAAATGTTAAATAAAATAGGAGAAAGTATTGATCCTTGAGGGATACCATAGGGTAATGAAAAACTATCTGAAGTCATATTATTAAAAAGGACATTGGAAGAACGGTTTTCAAAATAAGACTTAAACCAGAGCAAAACCTGATCAGTCACACCGATGGATTGCAGCCTATTTATTAAGAGGGTATGGTCAATAGTGTCGAATGCGGACGAAAGATCAAATGAAATCAATATAACAGAAGTATGGTGATCTAAATAAAGTACTGAAGTTTAAATAGAAAGAAAGGATAGGTTTACATTTACTTTTGTTTTTCATCCATCCCACTGTTCTCTTTCCACTACCACATCCAACATTTCTCCCTCTTTATTTCTCTCCTCCCCATGAATCTGTACCTCATACCTCTCCCATCATGTCCAATATTGTTCTCTTCCTCCCTATGCCCTACAATTCACCTCTTTCTTCATTTCCCCATGTGCACCATCTCTCTTTCCTCTCTGACTCAGATACCCATGCCCAACAATTCTCCCTTCCCCACCTCAGCATCTCTTTCCTTCCCTTCCTTCTGTGTACCAAGTTCATGCTCCCTCCCTCCCTATCTTCCTCCTATCCTTAGAAACATAGATGATGGCAGAAAGGGGCCATGGCCCATCAAGTCTGCCCACTCTAATGACCCACCCCCCATGACATTACCCCCTAGAGTTCCCACATGTATATCCCATTTCCTTTTAAAGTCTGGCACGCTGCTGGCCTCAATCACGTGAGGTGGAAGTTCATTCCAATGATCAACCACCCTTTCAGTGAAGAAATACTTCCTGGTGTCGCCATGAAATTTCCCACCCCTGATTTTCAGTGGATGCCCTCTTGTGGCCAAGGGCCTTTTAAGAAAGAAGATATCCTCTTCTACCTCGATACGGCCCGTGATATATTTAAATGTTTCAATCATGTCTACTCTCTCTCTACGTTCCTCCAGCAGCGTGCCTGATTTTAAGGCCAAATGGGATCGGCACATGGGATCTATTCACAGGGCAAAGGTAGGGGAGGGACATTAAGGTGGGCAGACTAGATGGGCCGTGGGCCCTTATCTGCCGTCTATTTCTATGTTTCTATGTTTCTATGAGTATAGCTGTAATCTTTTCAGCCATTCCTCATACGGGAGATCTTTGAGCCCCGAGACCATCCTGGTGGCCATCCGTTGAACCGACTCAACTCTCAGTACATCTTTTTGGTAATGTGGTCTCCAGAATTGTACACAATATTCCAGAGGAGGTCTCACCATGGATCTGTACAACGGCATTATGACTTCGGGCTTCCGGCTGACGAAACTCCTACGGATGCAACCCATCATTTGTCTTGCCTTTGAAGCCTTCTCCACTTGATTGGCTGTTTTCATGTCTTCGCTAATGATCACCCCCAAGTCACGTTCTGCCCTAGTTCTAGCTAAGGTTTCACCATTTAGTGTGTAAGGTCTGCATGGATTTTTGCTGCCAAGGTGCATGGCCTTACATTTTTTAGCATTGAAGCTTAGCTGCCAAGTCGAGGACCAATGTTCCAATCGAAGTAGGTCCTGCTTCATACTGTCATGCACGGTACCTTTACTTACTATGTTGCATAGTTTGGCGTCATCAGCGAATAATGTGATTTTACCTTGAAGCCCCTGAGTTAGGTCTCCTACGAATATGTTGAAAAGGATCGGGCCCAAGACCGAGCCCTGCGGCACTCCACTGGTCACCTCCGACGTTTTTGAAAGGGTGCCATTTACCATCACTCTCTGAAGTCTACCGTTTAGCCAATCATTGACCCAAGCAGTTAATGTTTCTCCCAAACCCATCGATTTCATCTTGCTCAATAACCGGCGGTGTGGGACACTATCAAAAGCTTTACTAAAGTCCAAGTACATGATATCTAGGGACTCCTCCCACATCCAGCTTTCTCATTACCCAGTCGAAGAAGCTAATTAGGTTGGATTGGCAGGACCTTCCCTTGGTAAATCCATGTTGGCGTGGATCCCATAGATTTTCCTCGTCCAGGATCGTATCTAGTTTGTGCTTAATTAGTGTTTCCATGAGTTTACTCACTATGGATGTGAGACGCACCGGTCTGTAGTTTGCAGCTTCTGCCCTGCACCCTTTTTGTGGAGAGGGATGACATTAGCTGTTTTCCAGTCCAGAGGGACTCTTCCCATATACATGGAAAGATTGAAGAGCACGGATAACGGCTCTGCCAGGACATCACACAACTCTCTAAGCACCCTGGGGTGTAGATTGTCCGATCCCATGGCTTTGTGCATTTGAGTTTTGATAGTTCGCAGTAGACGCTGCAGGGTGTAAACTCGAAATTCCTGAACGGGTCTTCTGAGCTTTGCTTTGCTTGCAACTGTGGACCGGACCCCGGTGCCTCGCAGGTAAAGACTGAGCAGAAGTATTCATTTAGTAGTTCTGCTTTATCAGAATCCTATTCTACATAATTCCCATCTGCTTTCCTGAGGCGTACTATCCCATCTGTGTTCCTTTTTCTATCACTGATGTATCTGAAGAAGGATTTTTTCCCCTTTCTTAATATCATTCGCTAGATTCTCTTCTATTCGAAGCTTGGCCTCTCTGACTGCCGTTTTGACAGCTTTAGACCTGGCCAGATAGTCTTCTTTTTTTGCATCTCCTTTACCTGATTGTTTGTAGGAAATAAATGCTTTTTTCTTCTTTTTAACGAGGTCCGAGATTTCTGTAGTGAACCACTGGGGTTTATTGTTTCTCTGTTGTTTGCTTACCATTTTTATATAGCGGTTTGTTGCTTCGTGTAGGATAGATTTAAGGGTTGACCACATAGTCTCCACATTATCGGTTTCAGCTTGGTCTTGCAGTGCCCGACGGATAAAATCTCCCATGCGTTTGAAGTCAGTGTCCCGAAAGTTAAGGACCTTTGTTGTTGTGGTTGATCTGGTGAAACCTTTCCTAAGGTTGAACCAAACCATGTTATGGTTGCTGGAGGCCAGCATATCACCTACCGAAACTTCTGATACGCTTTCTCCATTGGTGAGTACCAGGCCCAGTATCGCCTGGTTCCTAGTGGGCTCCAATACCAATTTTTTGAGGCGTGCACCCTTTATGGAGGTTAACAACCTTCTGCTGCCGCTGGTTTTTGCGGAAAGTGCATTCCAATCTGTATCGGGCATATTGAAGTCCCCTAACAGTATTGTGTCCCCATGCAAAGTGATGTTTTCAATGTCTTCGATTAATTCCATATCCTTGTCTTCCTGTTGTCTTGGAGGTCTGTATACCACACCAAGATACAGACATCTTTCATTTCTTCTAGCCAGGTTCACCCAGAGGGACTCCACGGTGTACTTGACATCTGTGATTCTGGTAGTTTTGATGTCTTCTTTAGTGTATATTGCTACCCCTCCTCCTAACTTGCCCTCCCTGTCTCGATGAAGTAGGTTATAACCTGGTATAACCATATCCCACCCATGTGAGTCCGTGAACCAAGTTTTGGTAATCGCCACTACATCTAGGTCGGCGTTCATTATTTCTGTCTCTAAATCCAGAATTTTATTGCCCAAACTGTGTGCATTAACATACATAGCCCTCCATACCTTATGTTTGCTAAGTTCCTGTGTAGAGTTTCCCGCCTGAGTTAGTGACTCCTAAAGTATTGTTTACAGTGTGTGCACTTACCTCGAACTCAGAAGTGTAGTTGCGACTCACCCCTTCTGGATAAATACTTACTGTGCCAGTATGTGAGTGGGTATCCTCCCCCAACTTACCTAGTTTAAAGCCCTTTGAAGTAGGCGGGCTAGTCGATGGCCGAAGACGTTCTTACCTCTTCTGGTGAGGTGGAATCCATCTGGTCCCTGAAGTCCCTGTAGTGCCTCTCCATGGTTTAGGAATCCAAAGTTCATCTCCCTGCACCCTCCGTGTAGCCACTCATTAGTCCTCTGGATACGCTCCTCTCTGGCTCTGCCCTTGCCTCTTACTGGGAGGATTGAGGAGAAGACCACCTGTGCTCCCAACCGCTTCAGCTTCTCACCCAGGGCTCCATAGTCTTTGGTATACTCTCCGGTGTGTTCCTGGCAGTATTGTTCGTTCTGACGTGGATGAGAAGCATGGGGAAGTGGTCCTGGGGCTTGAGAAGTCTATCTAGACAGGTGGTGACATCTCAGATTCTGGCTCCAGGCAGACAGCAAACCTCCCTTGATTGCATATCCGGTCTGCAGATTGGTCCCTTGGTGCCCCTCAGCATGGAGTCCCCAATGACTACCACTCTGCGCTTCTTCGGGGGGAGCCGATCCGTTGCCTCTGGGGTTGGAGCCAAGTGTTGGACATCTTCCTGTATCTCGTCGGCAGTCCCTTCCTGTAAGATCTGGAATCTGTTCCTCAGGGTGATTTGAGGGGTTGATGTAAAACTGCCCTGTTTGAGAGAAAAAGAAGAAGAAACTGAGAAAGGTGTGGGGGGGGGGGTCTTCTGTGCTTGCCTGTAGAGGAGGTTACCAGCTGCCAGGAGTCGGCGTCAGCAGCCATCCTTTGTCCAAAGTTTGTGCTCCCTCCCTTCCATGTCCCAACATGACCCTAATTCTCCCTATATATAGATGTGATGTAGGGATTAGGGCTGTGGACTCTCACTGCAGGGGACATGGGTTTGATTCCCACTGTGGGTCTTTCTGATCACTGCCTTATTTATCTGGCTATGGCTGCCACAATGTACTGGTGAGGGGTGTGTGACATACTGGCCTCTTTTGTTTGGGTTACATGAAGGTACTGTCCAACTTCTCTTCCCCTCTTTCTTTCCATGTCATCTCATAGGTTGGGGTTTGGCTGCAACCCATTCTAGTGGTTGTGTGGGTAACAGGTTTGGATCCAGGATCGTGCTGTTCTAGCAATGCAACGGCAGTGGTACTTACTTCAGGCCCTGAGACTAGTGGTGTAGCAAGGGTAGGAGGTGCTTGAGGTGGATGCCCTCATCTTCACCCCCAACATCTTCCTTGCCCCCCATACCTTTTTAAATCTTTCCCTGAGCAAGTAGCTTCTCTGGCCTGCTGCTTGCACTGGTGTTGGCTTTCCCTCTGACATCAAGTTTCAAGTTTAATAGTGTTTGATTTTACGCAATGTCATATAATTCAATGTCACATCATTTCCTGGCCCTCTTTCCCTTCAGCTCTAGCTCTAGAGCCAGCCAGCCAATCAACACCCCCTCCCCATGGGTCCAGCAGCCCATGCAACCCCCACTTTGTGGGTCCAGCAGCTCACTCCTCTTCATAGATCCAGCAGCTTCATCAATACCTCATTTCCCCCTGTGGATAAAAAAACAAAAAACTCTGTGACTCTTGTACTCCTGGGTCAGCCTGGCCCCTCTATGCCTCTCTCCCATCATGCCCTGTGCTATTAGTACCTGAGGACTGACAGTCCAGCAGCTGAAGAAAGAACTTCATAGACCTGCTCTAGGGCCTTCCTTCGGCCAAGTCCCTTCTGATGTAACAAAAAGTATGGAATTTTCAAGTGTGGAACTCAGAGTCATCATGAAGTTCCTATTCCTACAAAAGAAAGCTCCAAAGGAAATCATGAATGTATGATGCAGATATTGAGTGACAAATGCCCATTGTACTCCATAATGAAGAAGAGGTATATCCCAATCGATCAGACCTCTTTCAAATGGGATGCCAAAAAAAAGTCTCACGCATCTGCAGGTGCAGTTTTTTTGGCGTCCCATTTATGAGGTCTGATCGGTTGGGATACACCCTGAGGCAGCAGATTTGTGAAATGCTGGCCATCGTTGGTGTACCGATCAGCTGAAGATAAGTTGAAAAGTTTTTCTTCTATCTTTTTTCATTAGTGAAGTACAGCATCAGGCTCTCACTATATTGAAGGTTTTTTGCCAATGAGGTGATCGCTTCAACCACCTTTAACAAACCACTTCGGTGGAGGTGGGAGGGCCCTTTTCTGAGGCTTTTTCCTTCATTTTTTAGTTAGTGAATAGCTTATGCCGTCCTTATATCACATCATAGGACATCATAGCATCAACTATTATTGAAAGTGTTTATTATTCTATACATTACATAGTAACATAGTAACATAGTAGATGACGGCAGATAAAGACCCGAATGGTCCATCCAGTCTGCCCAACCTGATTCAATTTAAATTTTTTTTTTTTTTTCCTTCTTAGCTATTTCTGGGCGAGAATCCAAAGCTCTACCCGGTACTGTGCCTGAGTTCCAACTGCCAAAATCTCCGTCAAGACCCACTCCAGCCCATCTACACCCTCCCAGCCATTGAAGCCCTCCCCAGCCCATCCTCCACCAAACGGCCATACACAGACACAGACCGTGCAAGTCTGCCCAGTTACTGGCCTAGTTCAATATTTAATATTATTTTCTGATTCTAAATCCTCTGTGTTCATCCCACGCTTCTTTGAACTCAGTCACAGTTTTACTCTCCACCACCTCTCTCGGGAGCGCATTCCAGGCATCCACCACCCTCTCCGTAAAGTAGAATTTCCTAACATTGCCCCTGAATCTACCACCCCTCAACCTCAAATTATGTCCTCTGGTTTTACCATTTTCCTTTCTCTGGAAAAGATTTTGTTCTACGTTAATACCCTTTAAGTATTTGAACGTCTGAATCATATCTCCCCTGTCTCTCCTTTCCTCTAGGGTATACATATTCAGGTCTTCCAGTCTCTCCTCATACGTCTTCTGGCGCAAGCCTCCTATCATTTTCGTCGCCCTCCTCTGGACCGCCTCAAGTCTTCTTACGTCTTTCGCCAGATACGGTCTCCAAAACTGAACACAATACTCCAAGTGGGGCCTCACCAATGACCTGTACAGGGGCATCAACACCTTCTTCCTTCTACTGACTACGCCTCTCTTTATACAGCCCAGAATCCTTCTGGCAGCAGCCACTGCCTTATCACACTGTTTTTTCGCCTTTAGATCTTCGGACACTATCACCCCAAGGTCCCTCTCCCCGTCCGTGCATATCAGCTTCTCTCCTCCCAGCATATACGGTTCCTTCCTATTATTAATCCCCAAATGCATTACTCTGCATTTCTTTGCATTGAATTTTAGTTGCCAGGCATTAGACCATTCCTCTAACTTTTGCAGATCCTTTTTCATATTTTCCACTCCCTCTTCGGTGTCTACTCTGTTACAAATCTTGGTATCATCTGCAAAAAGGCACACTTTTCCTTCTAGCCCTTCAGCAATGTCACTTACATACATATTGAACAGGATTGGCCCCAGCACCGAACCCTGAGGGACTCCACTAGTCACCTTTCCTTCCTTCGAGCGACTTCCATTAACCACCACCCTCTGGCGTCTGTCCGATAGCCAGTTTCTGACCCAGTTCACCACTTTGGGTCCTAACTTCAGCCCTTCAAGTTTGTTCAACAGCCTCCTATGAGGAACTGTATCAAAGGCTTTGCTGAAATCCAAGTAAATTACATCTAGCATATGTCCTTGATCCAGCTCTCTGGTCACCCAATCAAAAAATTCAATCAGGTTCGTTTGGCACGATTTACCTTTTGTAAAGCCATGTTGCCTCGGATCCTGTAACCCATTAGATTCAAGGAAATACACTATCCTTTCTTTCAGCAACACTTCCATTATTTTTCCAACAACTGAAGTGAGGCTCACCGGCCTGTAGTTTCCTGCTTCATCCCTGTGACCACTTTTATGAATAGGGACCACATCCGCTCTCCTCCAATCCCCAGGAATCACTCCCGTCTCCAGAGATTTGTTGAACAAGTCTTTAATAGGACTCGCCAGAACCTCTCTGAGTTCCCTTAGTATCCTGGGATGGATCCCGTCTGGTCCCATCGCTTTGTCCACCTTCAGTTTTTCAAGTTGCTCATAAACACCCTCCTCCGTGAACGGCGCAGAATCTACTCCATTTTCTCGTGTAACTTTGCCGGACAATCTCGGTCCTTCTCCAGGATTTTCTTCTGTGAACACAGAACAGAAGTATTTGTTTAGCACATTTGCTTTCTCCTCATCACTCTCCACATATTTGTTCCCAGCATCTTTTAGCCTAGCAATTCCATTTTTTATCTTCCTCCTTTCACTAATATATCTGAAAAAATTTTTATCTCCCTTTTTTACATTTTTAGCCATTTGTTCTTCCGCCTGTGCCTTCGCTAAACGTATCTCTCTCTTGGCTTCTTTCAGTTTCACCCTGTAGTCCTTTCTGCTCTCCTCTTCTTGGGTTTTTTTATATTTCATGAACGCCAACTCTTTCGCCTTTATTTTCTCAGCCACTAGGTTGGAGAACCATATCGGCTTCCTTTTTCTCTTGTTTTTATTGATTTTCTTCACATAAAGGTCCGTAGCCATTTTTATCGCTCCTTTCAGCTTAGACCACTGTCTTTCCACTTCTCTTATGTCCTCCCATCCTAACAGCTCTTTCTTCAGGTACTTTCCCATTGCATTAAAGTCCGTACGTTTGAAATCTAGGACTTTAAGTATCGTGCGGCCGCTCTCCACTTTAGCCGTTATATCAAACCAAACCGTTTGATGATCGCTACTACCCAGGTGAGCACCCACTCGAACATTAGATATACTCTCTCCATTTGTGAGGACCAGATCCAATATCGCTTTTTCCCTTGTGGGTTCCGTCACCATTTGTCTGAGCAGAGCCTCTTGAAAGGCATCCACAATCTCCCTACTTCTTTCCGATTCCGCAGTCGGAACATTCCAGTCCGCATCCGGCAGGTTGAAATCTCCCAACAGCAGAACCTCCTCTTTCCTTCCAAACTTTTGGATATCCACAATCAGATCCTTATCAATTTGCTGTGATTGAGTCGGAGGTCTGTAGACTACACCCACGTAGATAGAAGTTCCATCTTCTCTTTTCAGAGCAATCCATATCGCTTCTTCCTCTCCCCAGGTCCCTTGCATTTCGGTCGCTTGGATATTGATCTTTACATAGAGAGCTACTCCTCCACCTTTATGACCATCTCTGTCCTTCCTAAAAAGATTATATCCCGGTATGTTTGCATCCCATCCATGTGATTCACTGAACCATGTCTCTGTGATAGCAACAATATCTAGATCTGCCTCTAATATTAGGGCTTGCAGATCATGAACTTTGTTGCTTAGACTGCGAGCATTTGTGGTCATCGCTTTCCAGCTATTTTTCAGCGATAATCTCCTTTTTCGTATGGATTTTTGTGTCGTTTCACTTTCCGCTGCAATACTAAGAAATGAGTTGCTGATATTGCTTTTGTTGCAGCCTTTACTACTATCACATCTTTTCTTTTGCCGGGGGTGGTCTCTACATACACCACCCCCACCTTCTAGTTTAAATGCCTAGAAAAATATTGTCTAAATTTCTCTGCAAGGTTTCTTTTTCCTGCTGTAGTAATATGTAGCCCATCAGTGCAATATAGCTTCTTGTCCTTCCATGTATTTCCCCATCCTCCTATGTACCTGAAGCCTTCTTGATGACACCAGGCTCTGAGCCATCTATTAAAGTCCTCTGTGTTTTTCATTCTTTGCTCTCCTTTTCCATATGCAGGCAGTATTTCAGAAAAAGCTAAAGTCTTTACAAAAGGTTTCACGCCCTCACCAAGCTCCCGAAAAGCTTTCTGTGCTGCAAGTGTGGAGTTGTTGGCCAGGTCATTTGTTCCCAGATGGATAACAACATCAGTGTTAAAATCCTTAGTTTCTTCCTTAATTATAGTCTGTATTTGCCTGGAACTCCTGGTAGCTGAGGATCCTGGAAGACATTTCACTATTTTGGTCTCCTCGCCTTGTGTTCCAAGGTTAATGCCTCTGATGATGGAATCCCCCAACAGTAATAGTTTTCTGTTTTTGGCTTTTTTATTTGTACTTAGGGTGCTCTTGTTCTCTTGAGTTTCTTTCATTGGTTCCAGTCCCACCTCCCTTCTGTTTTCCTGAGTATCGCAGTGCACTAGTGGAGCGAAGGAATTCTGTAGAGGTAATATTAGTGAAGGTGGATGTTTCTGTGTTACATGTCGCAGTCTTCCTGAGCCTACTGTGACCCATTTATTCCTGGGCTGTTTTATTCTTTGAGGTAGAGGTGGTAAGTTGGTATGATTTTGTGGAGTGATGGAAGCTGCTTTAATTGTCTTTTCATGATATCTGAGTCATTGTGGCTATATACTTTAATGTTTAATCATTCAGAATGTTGATGCATTCTTTGATTCTGAATCAGCTGGACTATTGTAACATTGCTTATTTGGCAGGCACTCAAAAAAATCTTTATAGATTAAACATTATCCAGAATGCAGTGGTCCGATTTAATTTTCAATTTGAAAAAGTTTGATCACATCACTCCTTTCCTTTGCGAACTGCATTGGTTGCTGATAGAGGTCCATGTGAAGTTCAAGTTTGGTTGTATTTTTTTCAAGGTAATATTGTGTCTTATACCCAACTATCTTGTGGATTCATTCACATTTGATAACTTAAACCATCCTAGACACTTGCATGTACTGTTTAATTTTTCATATGTTACAGGCAGGGCCGGATTTAGATGAAAAGAGGCCTTAGGCTATTCCACTTATGAGGCCCTTTCACCTCCCATTTTTAAGTTTGTAAATTACATGAGAGATAATAAAATACATCATTACTGTGATATATATCAATATGTTAAATGAAACATGTTGTTATTGGTACTAACTTTTATAAAAAATGTGACACGGATAATAAATAAAAAAAAAATCGAGAACACTTATTTGGACATTTATTCTCAGCACCATATATAGTACTTGTTACAATAACTAATCAAACATAACACACAACATTGCCCCTTCCTATGTCCATAGTGCCCCCAGTGCATCCTTCCTCACCTCACCCCCCCTCCGATGCCCGCCTGCCTCCCATCCCCCTTCCATTGAACACCCCCCATGCCATCCTGCCTGCCTGCCTTCCATTAAACCCCCCCCAGCCCCCCTCTGATTCCAGCCTGCCTGCCTCCCATCCCCCTTCCACTGAAACCCCCCCACCCCACCCCCCCGATGCCAGTCTGGGCCGCCCTGTCCTGACAGATCCACATTTTGCCTCTCTCTCTGAGGGGCTGGGCTTTGCCCAGCTGTTTCTGGACTGACGTCTTTCCCTCCCCGATCCTCCTCCCAGGGCGAGAAAAAGAAAGGGAGAAGTCGAGTCGGCGCCCCGGCGCGGCCGGAGCCGGTTCCGATCCCAAAGCGTAGAATTTCTCCTTATTTTCGGTTCAGTGTTTTAGTGTTCACTGTTTTTAGAATAGTGTAATTTTAATTTTGCTAACAATTTGAATGTAGGCCCCTCTTGATCTTGAGGCCCTAGGCTGAAGCCTAGTTAGCCTATAGGAAAATCCGGCCCTGGTTACAGGGTGTAAATTTAAGATACCATCAACATCTCCTGTCTTATCAAGCAGCATCTTGGGATAAGGATTTAAGTTCTTTAAGTGCGACTTCTAGTACCTATCAACTATTTAGGAGACATTTAAAAACATATTTGTTCACATGCTCCTTAGGTAACTAAACACACTTCATCTATTGTAATTATTTTATTTTGTAAACCACATAGAACTTAATAATATTGTTGTATAGAAGTAAGTTTTTATATTATGTTATGTGGCTTTCTGACATGGCATCAACATTCTTGGAACCCATCTTGCACTAACCTTGGACATGCCCAACCTCTTGTGAATTATTTTCCAAACTGTACCTGCCATGATGCCCATTTCTTCAGCTATTTGGGAAACCTTAATTCATCTGTCTGACAAAATTAAATCCTTGACTTTCGTGCACACTTCTGTAGAAGTTGCTTCCACAGACCATCCGGTGTGAGGGGCATCTTCAATGGACTCTCTACCTTACTTAAACTGCTTGCTTCAAAATTTTTCTTTGTAGGATGATGGGGCAGACTCACCATAAACTGCAGTCATGCATTAATGGATGTTCTTTGGCTTTTCCCCTTCTTTTGTGACAAATTTTATCACTGAACAGTGCTCCAAATCTAGCAGTTTTTTACCTGAGTCTCATAAGGACTCTCCTGACATCCTGTCTCTTGGAATGTTAGACTCGCACTGAGCCATAACTGTGCATGAGTAATCTTGAGACATGTCACAACATGCACAGACTTGTTTCAACACACTTGCTACTTTCTTTCATACTCAGGCAGACAAATTATTGAACACCCCTCGTACCTCTATTCCTTGAACCTGTAGCCAGGTCTGAGCACATATCTCAAGCTTGTTCTGTGGTTTTAGTGAGAATCCCTGTTCATGGCTCTATTTGCAGATCTGTTGCAGTATTTATGCTAAATATGTCTGCCTGTGACCTGTTACCTGGCTGTGTTGACATTAGCTCCCATGTAGCAGGGGTATCTAGAGGAACATTCACAAGCAACAAAGCTATGCATGCTAGTGGAATATGCATTGGTCACAGATCTCAGTGCTTTTGTGTATTTTTATTTATAAAGGAGTCACCAATAAAGAGGTACAGCCTTTTTGATTCTATTTTATTTTCACACATTTAATTGGACTAACACACAACTATACCACTTTATCCTAAGGGATTATTTCCTATGGCTTTTCTCAAAAAATGTAAGTCTCCCTCCAACTTAGGAATCAAGGAAACTCTTATATCTTGGCATTCCAAGTCCTCTAAATTTTCTTCACACTTCTACCTCTAACCCTCTGTTGTAGTTCCTTCCTATTTCTCCTACTGTAAACCGTGTCGAGCTCTACGAATGTGGAGATGATAAGATATACAAACCTAAGGATTAGATTAGATTAAAGAATCTAGGGCTCTTCAGCTTGGAGGGGAGATATGATAGAGGTCTATAAAATACTGAGTGGAATGGAATGGGTAGACATTCCACCCATAAACATATTTTTGGAAAGAGTAAACAAGCAAGTCTTTAAGAATGAGGGGGCACACAATGAAGCTACTAAGTAATTATTTTAAAACAAATCAGAAAAAAAATATTTATTCACTCATGGTGTAATTAAACTGGAATATATTGTCAAAGAATGTGGTACAAGTAGTTTGGTTGGCAGGGTTTAAAAAAAGGTTTAGACACGTTCCATATAAGTCATTATTAAGAGGGACTTGGGATAAGCAGCATTAAATCTTTATTCTTTTGGAATCTTGCCATGTACTTAATAGAAGGGAGGCTGAATACGGGACAGGATGGGCAGTGATTGACAAAAAAGAGGTTCTCAAATCTCATTCTGGCAACCAATGAGCAGGATTTTAAAGCTCAGCAGTGCTCAGAAGAAATGCCCTGCCTTAACTTCCCACAGTCCACATTGTGCACTTCTTGCTTACAGAAGAGAGACATCGGTGCATCTGCTACATTTTTCAGCAGAACAAGCCATCCTAGAGAGGAGAAATAGACAGGTCAGTGCTGGTGCTGCAAAACGTTTTGGGCTTTTCATGGCCTTTTACTATGGGAGATGTTATGTCCTGGGGGAGAGATGGCTCTTTTGCATAATGCTGCAAGCTCTCAATAACTGTATCCTAGTTAGAATCGGTGTATAAGTACTTTAATGAGGCTTTAAAAAAAGCATGTCCTTACATTTGATAGAAATATGTTCTTACATTTTGCATGCAGAGTAATAATGGTAAGTGATGGATATAAAACTATTCAAAGACTTGTTTTCATATAAATTTTATTAACACCACACAATAGACTTTTTCTTGAATTTTATCTCATGATAGTAATCCTGGAGAACTTTTGATACATGTAAATTATCCCGTGTTGTATTGTTATTTATGACTGTGTATGTATTTTGTGAACCGCATAGGTCTAAACGGGGTATATATTTTTAAATAAATAAAATAACAGTCAAGGCATCACAAAACAGCAAAGTATACCAATACATTGGCATGCCTTTGCTATATACGGCCTTGAGCTGTAGCATGACCATTACAGTGGTGAATTCAGAAACTTGTTAAAGATGCACAAATATGCTGATGTTATGTTGTATTTCTTTGCTAATATTATTTTTGTGACATGTTTAACTGTGGAATCACCAAGCCTTCTTCAGGGTTAGAGTTCCCAGATTTTCTGTTCGGAAAATCCAGACCCCCTTAGACCAGTGGTCTCAAACACGCGGCCCGCCAGGTACTATTTTGAGGCCCTCAGTATATCTATCATAATCACAAAAGTAAAATAAAACAGTTTCTTGATCGTATATCTCTTTAGCTATAAATGACAATATTATTATTAAGACTTAGCCAAAAGGAAAGATTTATAAACTATAAACAGTTTTACCTCATGCAAAATTGTCAATTCTTTAATAACACATGAACTATTTTTTCAGAGGCCCTCCAAGTACCTACAAATCCAAAATGTTGCCCTGCAAAGAGCTTGAGTTTGAGACCACTGCCTTAGACCCACCCCAAGGCCTGCCCAGATCCACCCACCCCCATTAACACCCTTGCCTTGCCCCAGCCACACCCCCTGCTGCCTGCTCTGGTCGGGCAGGAGGACATGAGTGTGTGCATGATGTCATCGAGTTGCTCTCCTGCCTGACGGTGATTTTGAGGGAGGCTTTTCAAAACCCAGACAAAGTGCTGGGTTTTGAAAAGCCATCCGGACCCCCAGACATTTCCGGGGAAATCCAGACATGTCTCAAAAGGAGGACGTGTCCGGGGAAATCCAGATGTCTGGAAACCCTAATCAGGGTTCTTTGTTAATTTTAAACACTGATAATTTAGAAGTAATTCCTGAGACTCAATGACCAGGAGCCATAAAGCTTATTCTGCACTGATATTACCACAGTCAGAGCTGTTTAATATCAATTTCCCATAGGCCTTTGCTGACATTGGTTAGGCCAACAAAAAATGCTGACAGATAGCAATATAAGTTTAAATGGTGCATTTAAAAATAATAACTAAGAATTAATTAATTGATTCATGGTACAAGTTACTGGTTACTGTGTGTCTAGATTATGAATAGTACATCCACTCTTTGTTAACTGAAGATGGAAATGGAGAATGACACAAGGAAAAAATTTGTCCCTATCTCTGCCCTGTCCCCACAACTTGGTCCCCGTCCCTGCGGGCTCGATCCCCTTCCTCGCGCAGTCCACACAAGCTCAGTCCCCATCTCCACCCGGTTCCTGTCTCCGCAAACCATCTGATCCCTATCCGCACAAGCCTCAAATAGTTTTATACTGAACTTATTTTATAAAATATAAAAAGAAACAATATTCTGTACAATTGTCATTTTATAAATCAGAGTTCAGGCTGCTGAATTAGAGGAAGAGATCTTCAGCTGGCAGGGCTTTATTTAAAACATTTATCAACACAGCTACATTATTATTTTATCCTAAAGCAAAAAAAAACCCACAAAAAAAAACAAGAAAAGAAATAGAATTTTTTTTTCTGCTTTTGTTGGCTGATTTCTGCTTTCCTCATCTTCTCGTCATTCTCTTCCATCCATTAACTGTCTGCCTTCTCTCTGCCGCTTCCATATGGCATCTGCTCTATTTCTATGCCTCTACCAGAAACTGTCTGCCTCTCACCCCCCCCCCCCCATTGGTCTGGCACACCATCTTCTTCCCTACGCTCCCCCCATGGTCTGGCATCTCTGTCTTCTCTTCCATCTCTCACTCTCTACTCACAGTGGTATTTAGCATCTCTATCCTCCTTTCCTCCCTTCAGATCTGGTATCTGTCTCCTCACCCTCCCTCAATGCTCTGGTCTCTCTCTCTTCTCTCCATTCCTTTTATTTTCTGCTCTTCCTTCTCAATTTGTTTTCTACCTCTTGTCTATTTTCTTATTTTCCAGTCCTCAATTTCACTTTTATTAAGTCTACCTACAGCTTGCCACCACTTTCCCCTCACCCCTTCCAGTATCTCACTAACTCTATCCTCTTCCCCAATCCAGCATGTGACCTTTTTTCTTTATGCCCTCCTTCCATCCAGTATGTGCTCTCTCTCTCTCTCCTCCCCACTTTCCTTCCAGAGTCTGTTCCCCTTTCTCTCCTCTCCACTTCCTCCAGAGTCTGATTCCCTTTCTCCTCCTCACTTCCCTTCAGTGTCTGTTCCCCTCTCTCACTCCCCTTCAAACCAGCAACTGTTCCCCCCTCTCTCCCCTCCCTACTTTCATCCAGAGTTTGTTCCTCCCTCTCTTTCCACTTCACTTCAGTGTCTGTTCCCCTCTCTCCTCCCCACTTTCCTTCAGTATTTGCTCCCTTCTCTCACTCTCCCCTTCCAAACAGTATCTGTTCCCCTCTCTCTCCCCTCCCCACTTCCATCCAGCATCTGTTTCCCTCTTTCTCCTCCTCACTTCCCTTCAGTGTCTGTTCCCTTCTCTCATTCTCTCCTTCCAACCAGCATCTGTTCCCCTCTCTCTCCACTTCCCTTCAGTGTCATTCAACCTCTTCCCCTCGTCAGGCTTCCTTCCCAGTCTGCAACCCTCCTCGCGATCATGACACTTGTTCCCTTCCAACCGCCAGAAACCCCCCATCCAAACCCCCCCCATCCATTCATCTCTTCTCTTCGTCTAGCCATCTCCCACCCTTCCCCTCACCTTTGCGGGCGCTCTTCAACAGTTTTCTCTTTCTGTGGTGTCGAGACGTGGTAACCATTCTCATGAGTCCTGTGCGACTGCCCCAAAGCCTCTCCTTCGACGCAAGCCGCCCAGGTGGAAACAGGAAGTGCATCAGAGGAGAGGCTTTGGGGCAGACACAAAGGACTCGTGAAAACAATTACCAAGCCCCAAAACCTCAGAAAGAGAAAACTGTTGAAGAGCGCCCGCGAAGGTGAGGGGAAGGAAGGGAGATAGCTAGGCAAAGGGAAGAGATGAACAGATGGCTTATGTTTTGTTTTGTTTTTGTCGGTGGCAGGAAGGGAGTGAGTGTCACAATAAACTAGGGAATCTCTGAAACATTTGAAGTTAATAAGAAGTCTACACAACTAAAAAAAATTGAGAACATCTGCACTAGACTATATACTTTTGCCACCTTATGAACCGAGTGAAATATTCCAGTCCCAAAGACTTTACATTGGAGCAGGTGATGTCATGAAGAATCTCACTGTTTGAAGAGTTTTAGTTGGGAAAAGATGTGGGAGTTTGAATAGCAGACAACAAACATGTTATATGTTTCTTTTTAGGAATGAGCCTACCTTTCTTCTGGTGTTCCTAATCTATGACAAACTTTTTCCATCTACTAAAATGTCTCACTCATTCCTCATGTCACAGACTAGATTTGCTGGTGCTGGATTTTTAACATATGAAAAATGACCTGTGAAGCAGAGTTATATTACCAAACTAGTTTTCTCTTCCAACAGCTCCAGTATCATGGCTTCTAGTGGCTTTTACCTTTTTACCAGTTTAACCATGGTGATCTGTCTTCTGGGACCAGTATGTTCTCAAGGTAAGAAGTGCAGTAGCACATCAGAGGACAACATCCCCACACAGCTCTCCCATTGTATCCCACTCCTACCCTGCAACTTCCCCTGCTATTCCAGTGCTGAGACATCCCCTCCCCCTATTATGCAGCACTCCTTGCTGTGCAATACTGACACCACTCACTGTACCTCTGCCAGTACAGCCCACTCCTGCTGTTCCAATACTGACAGCTCTTCAGTTCACCCTTCCCCTGTCCTGCAGCATTCTTGCTATTCCAGCATTGAGATCCCAACACACACAGCTTTACCATTGCACTTCACTCCTATCCTGAGGCATTTCCTATTGCTCCAGTACCCAGTCCTCCCCCACCACCCCACAAAGCTTTTCTAATGTATTTCAGTCCTATCATGCAGAATCCTTGCTATTTCAATATTGACACCCACCCAACACACACACACATACAAACACACACACACATAGCTCTGCCAGTGCACCTCATTCCTACTGTTCCAGTACTGACAGCTCTGTCAGCTTATCACCTTCCTGCCCTGTAGCCCTGCAGATCACACCTGAAGGCTAGATCAGTGGAGACTCAGCGTCTCCTGTACAACCTTCACTCTGAACAATTCCAGCTGTTACTGACTGTACAGATTTCAGAGCTGGTGCACTGGATGATATTAGAGTGAAGGGAGGGGGGGTTATGAGGATTTTGGCCACAGGCCCAGTTATAAAACTATTCCACAGAGGTGGACCTAGATTTGACTGCAGAATGACTGATGCTTTCAAATTATCGAGACAGAAAGGGGAGTACGAGTTGTGAAAGCTGGGGAAGAACACAAAATATGTATTGGTCTGTATGTAATAAGACAATTAGAAAAGGCAATAGTTAATCAGTATAACATACTTTGTGGGTCAAAACCAAATTTTGATGTAGTAAGCAATTCTCAGCCAGTGCTGAGATGCTAACAAGATGAGACATTGAGACTTGATCATATCACTTAGTTCCTCTTAAGGAGCCAGACAGCAGGATTTTGGACTATCTGTAGTCAAAGAAAAAGCAGAGGCAGACATTACTGAAAGCATTACAAGGGCAAGAAGAAAAAGTTGTTGGGATATATGAGTTCAAAACCCAGGACTGCCTAAAATCTGCCTCCTTGATGTGAGTCAACTGGTAGCTCTATAAATTACACTATTAGATGGTATTTATTTCATAAAATCTATAGACTGTAATTCTGATTGGGACTGAACATTATAGTGAAAGGCAAAGCTTTCCTAATAACACTGAGAAGTGTACATGATGGCCATAGTGTTATCACCACCTATTGTTTGGGTGAGGGTGGGGCTAGAGCCTTTCTCTCTCACTCTTCAGCAATTCTTGTGGCACTCTTGTGGCATTTGTGGTAGAGCTGGTAATTTTTAAGTTTGACCAAGTGAATCCTGGTAAGGATACTGTCTGTGCCAATGTCTTCACTCTCTGATCCATGAATACATTTTCCAAGCATGTCTGGGTGCCACAGCACTGGAAGCTAGCTCAGTAAAGGGACATTTTTGTGCATATGATGATCTTGGGTTTCCCCAAGTCTGTTGACTGAGATGGAATTTAACTTCCTTTGTGTAACAGGATATATTTCCACAACACAGGGATATGTAACACTGGAGCCTTTGTAGCATCAGAACTTGTTAGCATAGAGAACAGAGCTGGCCTTTGGGTGCTAGAAAAGTTCTATATTTGATCATTCTGTTTTGATGCCTCTTATTAAGGGACAATTTAATGCCAGTAATATAATTAAATTCTTAATTTGCACATTCTTGACTAGTAGCCTGGAGACTTGGGAGAGATGCAGAGGGGACTCATGACACATGTTTGCAGATGACAATTTGTGTTTCATGTCACTCTGAATCCTGCTATTATGTTAGGGTCATGATATCCTTCTTCTCCCATCTCTCTGTTCTTTTCCCTTTGAAAGTTTATAGCTCTCCCTTTCTTCTCTCCAAGCTCATTTCTGCTACTACTGAATGCTTCTGTCCACCTCGACATGTCTTATTCCCAAGGCAATAATTGTCAGCCACTCACAGGGTACCGTAATTTTCAAAATACTCCAGGTCTGCAAGCTCTCTTCTAAAAGGAAACTCCTATTGTAAGTATTAAATTGGCAGCCTGGCATATAGGGAGATTAGCACCCTGAGACTATGCACTGCATTGGAGCATGTGGCAGGAAAGTATGCAGTGTGGTTGTTAGAAATGAAATTGCAGAAGTGTTTTTCTTCTCTGACCTAAATCCTGCCCTCTTCCTCATGGATAAAAATATGCAGACTGTGCATGAAGAAACATCCGTACTGTAGGAAAAGTTATCCCTTGATTTGTTGAACTTGTATTAGCATTGTATAGGGAAGGTGGATGATCACAGAAGGCCACAGACCTGCCACGGAGAATCCAGCCACTGATCCCTTGAGGATTTTAGTAAGGGTATGAACAGCCCAAAAAAGTTTGGTTCATTTAAAACAACATTTTTTCTGAATTTAAAGCCATATTTTTATGGTCATTTGATCTTAAATTTTTTTTTAGGCACACGAAGTGCCTGTGCATTATCTTATACCAAATGCATGCTCACAAATGCACATCCTTAATTTCTAGTCTTGAAGTTTGTAATACAATACCCAAAATTGGACTACACATCCCAGAAGGCTTCATGATGAAAGTAAAAAATTCAGACCTACACCACATGTTCCTTATTAGCAACACAAGGCTCCCACTAGTACCAAAATCAGGAATCTTTTAAAGTAAAATCTCACTAATTTCCAAATGAGGAAAATGTATGAATAAATGAGAGAGAGAGTGGAAATTTGTCTTTTTTGCAATATTTCTAAACTCTAGCTTAGGTAAATAGTGATGCCAGAAACAGACCATTTACAGTTGTTTCACTCTCCCTCTCGAATGACATCCCAAAATAAGAACATAAGAATAGCCTTAGTGGGTCAAACCAATGGTCCATCAAGCCCAGTAGCCCATTCTCACAGTGGCCAATCCAGGTCATTAGTACCTGGCCATAACCCAAAGAGTAGCAATATTCCATGATATCGATCCAGTGCAAGCAGTGGCTTCCCCCATGTCTTTCTCAATAACGTACTATGGACTCTTCCTTCAGAAAATTGTCCAAACCTTTCTTAAAAAGCTATGCTATCCACTTTTACCACAACTTCAGGCAATGCGTTCCAGGGCTTAATTATTTTACTGAGGGAAAAAATATTTTCCTCCTATTGGTTTTAAAAGTACAGTGGTACCTTGGTTTATGAGCATAATCTGTTCCAGGAGCATGCTCGTAATCCAAAGTGCTCGTATATCAAAGCAACTTTCCCCATAGCAAGTAATGGAAACTCAGACAATTCGTTCCACATCCCCAAAACAGGCCTATGTTGCAAATAAAAGCTCACCCTCCCCTGCAAACTTTCAGTATCTACTGCAGTACTCCCCATCCCAATACCTTAGATTTCTGCATCTAATCCAACCGTACCGGACAACACAGCATCAGCCACTGGCCCTCGAACAGCTTTCCCTCCTCCCTCTGTGCATTATTGCTCAAGAAAGCCTTCCTCTACCTCCAGCCCGCCTCTTTCTTTCCTATCACTAAGCACAAACCAGCCCATCGCTGCCAACCCACCCTGGCTCTGGTGTCAATCTGTCCCAGAACTTTGGAAAGAATGTCAGATGGACACTTACCCCCAGCAGCTTCCTGCGCTCGTGCAGTGGGCGGATGGTTTTTCCCCTTCACTTATAAGCACTCTCATCAGGCTGTCATCACCGTGCTGCCAACATTCAAACTTCACTAAAAATGTTTTTATTCCAAGATGCCTTTGATCTTACCCCCTCCTTCAGGAAGAGGGCCTAACCCTCTTTAGCAGCCACAGAGGATTTATTTACAGTGAGACTAGCCTATGAGCTTCCACCCACCCCCTTTCCTCTTGAAAAATTGTACCTTGTGTACTTTTCCTTTCTCCAGCAATGTAATTTTCTGCTTACTCTATTTTAGTTTGTGCTATTATATTGTAAACTACCTTGATGGCTTCGATTGGCGATATATCAAAATGATAATAAACTTGGAAATTTGAAATCTCTCATTCACTTACCCTCCCTACCTTTTTGTTTATCCCATGAATTATTTTTAAAGTAATTTTAATTGTTTATTTCTTTGGAATTTATTAAACCCCTATGTAACCCAATTTTCTTCATGTTTCTTTCCATTAATCTCCACTCAGTTTTATATATTCATTTGAAACTGCTTAGATATACTTATTTGGGGTATATTAAATAAATCTGAACTGTGAATATGTAGGGTTATCAGATTTTGTCCTCAAAAAGAAGAAGATGCATGGCCCCACCCCACCCCATCCTGCCATTGCCACGCGGCTTTGTAAAAGGAGAGGATAGTTTTTACTGCTGCTGGTCCCTTGAAAATATGGCTTCCACTCTCAGGGGAGCAGATCACACTTCTGCTTGCTGATGGCCTTGCCAGGTTTCTAGATTTGAGAAAGGAACTCATTGGATCTCTCTTCCTCCTCCAGGGACAGGGCGTCTGAAGCTGATGGTTTTATCCGAGGACAGACTTCAGATGAAGTGGAAAGCAACGGAAGGAAACACAGATGGCTACAAAGTGCGAGTAAAACCCTTGGCAGGTACCAAGTGTGCATGGTGCACACCAGATGTGTGAGAGAATAAAAATGCCCACAGTAGGTGCGGAGTGTGCAAGGAAGTGGGAGACAGTCCTAGTAGGTGTGTAAATGAGGTGTTAATTGGCACAGCAAGGTATGATCATATGTCAGTGTTGAAATCTCAATACCAAATTGTAAAGGAATTTTTTGTCAAATTTTTACTTTTAAGGTATAGAACAAATAGACAAAAAAGTCACTATCGACTATCACTGTACACAAAAAATTAATCAAACGAGCCTCAGACACACTGACTGAATATATAATTACAAGTCAGGTACTTTTAGCCAATAAGGAAACATGTCCTTTTTTTTTAAGCTCAATTTTTTTTTTAATTGAATTTAAGAAGCATAAGGTTATACAAAACAGGAAACAACAAACTATGTTTTGCAGATACACAATCAGACAGGTGTGAATTATTGAATAGTATACATGACAAATTATGAAATAGTATACATGACAATGACACTAGGAGACCGATAGTCAAACTGAAGAAGAATCAAAGCAAATGCAGCCAATTGTATAACAAAAATGAAATGAGACAGTAGTCATATAAGTAATAAAATTGAAACGGCAATTAGGAAAGAGGATGTAGTAGCAGAAGTCATCTATTTCGACCTGCAAAAAGACAAATCAGGTGACCACACTCTATTATAAGAGTTATAAGAATTAGTTTTTTCAGCAGCTATGAGCTCATATTTTGATAATATGATTGAGAGACGAGAAGTCTTTCCAACTAGACAAGATCGTTTTCAGTGCAATAAGCAGTAGGCATTTGAGCAATTTTGTTTCATATTTATCTAGTTGGTTCTTAAGTGCACTCGCTCCGTGTATAACAATTGGAAATGAGATCTCTTCATAGATGGGGAGTATCTGGCAAATCGTGGACCATATGTCAGATGAGGACAGTGAAAGACCATGTGATTTAGGGTACCTACACTCTGCAAGCATGACCAGCATTTGTTCGAGTTTGAAGTCCCCAATTTGGAGAGCTTGAGCGGTGTCCAGTAGGCTCGATGATATAAAAATAAAACTGTGTGCAAAATACTTGAAGATTTCAGGGCCTTGAATGAGGATAACCATGTCTCTTCCCAACTTCGATGGTCAGCAGGCACTGATGTGTCATGAGCCCACACATCATAAAGAGCAGCGGGCGGCGGGAATTTCTATTTATGCAATAATTTGTACCAAGCCGATGCCTGACCAGGTTGAGAGTTGAGCAAGGCTGACCAGTGCAGAATAGTAGGCAGATCAGATGATAATGTTGTCTGTTTGAGATAGGTCAATAAACAGTGTCGCAGTTGTAACCACTTATAATGTTGAGTCAAGTCCAGATCATGAGTTGCAGCTAAGGTAGCTTAGTCTATAATGGTGTGATCTGTCATCAAATGTCTCACAGCCCAAATACCCTTCTTTCGCCATGATTTCCATTCGATATACTGATCTTGGATCTTCATATGAGGATTGCGCCACAGAGAGGAGCTAGTAGTGGAATTCCATTTCACAGGAGCAATATTGTCCATTTCCTGTAGAGCAGTTTTAGTAGAAGCTAAAATGTTGTTGTTCTAAAGTTATGATCAGCAGGAACAAAAGAGGCATACATTTGGCATTCTTTGTGAAATAACGCATGTTCCAGTTTTAACCAGGTGGGTATGTGCGTATTGCCTGGTACCTCAAGTCATTGAGACCCCTGTCTGCACAGAAAGGCCAGGTGATAATCATAAAGACTAGGAAAATTGACCCCTCCATTTTCCTTAGTGCATTTCAATTTTTTCAATGCAATACGAGGAGTCTTATCATTCCATAGGAATTTTACTAGTGTAGATTCAAATTTTTTATAAGCAGATATTGGGAAAAGAAATGGAATCATGGACAGAACATAAGTGATTATCAGTGCGAGAACCATCTTAATAGAGTCTAAACGACCCCACCATGACAATTTCAGAGGTGTCCATCAGGAGATAGTAGTAGAAATAATTTCCATAATATAATTAACATTATAATTAACATTGTATTCCTGAGTCTCCGCAAGCGAGGTTCCAAAGTAAACTCCCAAGTATTTCAGTTTTGTCAGAGTGTACTTAAGATGTAGCTCAGTTACAAGATCTCTGCAGGGCATCCCAGCAAGTGGCATGACTTTCGTTTTCATTGTTTATAACCAGTTACACATGAGTAGACATCTATTGATTGTATGACTGCTGGCAACGACTCTAAGGAAGTATACAGTTGAACATCGTCTGCATATGCTGATAACTTGATGGTCATATCATCCAGTTGAAAACCACTTATTGATGGATTATCTCTGATGGCAATTAATAGGGGTTCCAGAGCCAAATTGAATAACAGAGGGGACAGGGTTCACCCCTGTCTGGTGCCTTTCTTTGGTGAAAATATTTTGGAGAAGACTCCATTAATACGAAGTCTAGTAGATGGATTAGAATGCAGCACTTTGATCATTTGAATAAAATCGTCTCGAAAGCCAAACCAAGACAAGACCTTGAACATATATTGCCATTCTACTCGATCAAAGGCTTTCTCCGCATCTAGAGCCATGGTAACAGAAGAT
The DNA here is from genome assembly GCF_902459505.1 of Geotrypetes seraphini. Lineage (NCBI taxonomy): Eukaryota > Metazoa > Chordata > Amphibia > Gymnophiona > Dermophiidae > Geotrypetes > Geotrypetes seraphini. The sequence continues at coordinate 86,837,666 of NC_047094.1, read as the reverse complement.
GAAACACTGCAGGAAGCTTGTGAGATGATATGAGAGAATAATCTAGAGTTGTCACTGGCAAGCCTGCCTTTCAAGAAGCCATTTTGATCAGTATGGATTAATTTAGGAAGAACAAGTTGTAGTCTGGAAGCCAAGATTTTCGCATAGAGTTTGGCATCAACATTTATTAGGGATAATGGCCGGTAATTTGAACATACAACAGATCTTTATCCAGTTTCAATAAGACAACAATTACCGCTTCTGTAACAGTGGAATCTGGAGAGGCCCGCTACCTATATATATTTCAAACCCTTACCCCTCCCCTACATTATCCCACAAAAACTCAACACTAATTATGGTGAAAAATAGCCGCAGCCCTGTTTATTGGTCATAACAGGTTGTTAAATAACATAACAATGTATAAACAGTATAAACATTATAACACAAATTATTTCGAGCTACTGTAAAAACAAGTTATGCCCCCGACCCCGCCATGAAGCAAGAATCTGGGGGGTGGCATGTCCCCCACATGCCCCACTAACCCGGGTCACCTGACCCACCAGGCACGGCTCCCAGCCGGCCCACCGCTCATCCCCTGATGAGCCCAGCCAGTAGCTCGAGATACCGCCCAAATATCCCAACTCACCCCTCTCTACCCAGAAGCCAAAGGGTGGGCGGGCGGGAAAGCCGCCTCGGAGGACCAGAAACGCCCTTAGTCCTCCGAGGCCTGACTTATAAACCCTCCCCCCTCCCGACGCCCTCCGCGGCCACGACTAACCAATGGCAGGTCTTCCCGGCGGCGGGAAGACCTGCCGACCAATCCCCTGCCTCCTGTTCCCCCCCAACGGCCCCGTGTCTCCGACGGGCTACCACGCGGGCCTCCCAGCTCCGCGTTAGGTACGCCCGTCGAGACGAGCTCTCGGGCTGCCTATAACAGCGGAATCTGGATAGGCCCGCTACCTATATATATTTCAAACCCTTACCCCTCCCCTACATTATCCCACAAAAACTCAACACTAATTATGGTGAAAAATAGCCGCAGCCCTGTTTATTGGTCATAACAGGTTGTTAAATAACATAACAATGTATAAACAGTATAAACATTATAACACAAATTATTTCGAGCTACTGTAAAAACAAGTTATGCCCCCGACCCCACTATGAAGCAAGAATCTGGGGGGTGGCATGTCCCCCCACATGCCCCACTAACCCGGGTCACCTGACCCACCAGGCACGGCTCCCAGCCGGCCCACCGCTCATCCCCTGATGAGCCCAGCCAGTAGCTCGAGATACCGTCACAGGGCCTGTAAACCCTTACAGGCCCCCCCCCCCCATTGAACAGAGCTGCGACTAAGATAGCGCCCAATGCTCACAACCCGACGAGAAATCATCCAACAGCAAATCCCAGCCCACGTCCGACAAATGTACCCGATCCCTCGCAAACAAACCTAAACAGGACACATCCACCCAGTCGTGTCGTAGTTGCACCCCCCCCTATACTCCACCCAGCGCCCTACCTGACGGTTAACCTTGCACAAACCCCTGGTCCATCTCCGGGACTCCAGCCATCGTGGTCGATGAATAATGTCCGACCACAGCAGCGTCGTGCCAGGGAACCACTCCAATACCATCCTAAGATCGCCCAGTATAGTGTCAATCAGGTGCTTCCCCGTCTGGGAATCCACGTCGTTACCACCCAAATGCAGCAGCAGGATATCCGGACGACGAGGGCGACGACGGAAGTCAGCCAGCAACGGTAACAGCTGATGCCACCGCATGCCCCGCTGACCCCACCAGGACACGCGAATGCCCAAGTGCTGCAGACCCAGGTGCTGACCCCCAGGCCAGATCGCGACACGCTCTCCCACCCAGTGGATGAAGGAGTGCCCGACAATCCACACCGTACGTTGTCGCCGCACCGCATCTGCAAGGCAAACCCAACAATCAAATCCAGCCCTAAATCAAAACACAAGACCCTGGTTAGTAAAGTGTCAGACCTGAGCATGCACCAACCAGCTATAGCCACCCACTCCCCTGAGACCAAGGTACCCCTCAGTGGAAACATTAACTGAGCAGCCCAACCTAGGTCCCTCCCCGATCTAAACCTCGTGCCACCCTGTGAGGCCGAATGTAACTCCTGTAACAGTCTGAGGACCAACGCCCCAACCGTTGAATCCCTTCACCTGGCACCCCCGCCAGAAAGGCGCAAGTGGCAGCCCCAATCCGAAATGAATGAGTACCAAAGCGCGCCGGATCCTCACCACATCGGCGCAAAACTAGACGCAGCACGGCTAGGAACTGATAATGAGTAAGGGGCCCGCCATCTTCATGCAACAACAAGGCCAACCCCAAAGGAGGACGAACCGCCATATAGGCACACAGAGCCGTAACCGGGCAAGTAACACCCACTATCTTATGCAAAACCACCGTACGGCCCCTGCCCAGCTGGTCCGTCTTGGATCTGGCAAGATATAAACTAACGGTACTGTCACCGCACTGTACATGCCGCAATAAAAGGCCACGTGCACCCACCGAATCAGCAGGATGCACTAATAGCTCCCCGACGCGGAAGGCTCCGAAAAAAGCTAGCGAAAAAGCAGCAGTGAACAGCAGCACCTCGTATCGGGACCGAGCCACCGCTGGCAACTCCACGATCAACCTCATCAACAAGTCATGAGAAATTGGCCGCCGTGCATCAGGTTGCTGCGGCGCAATCCTAGCCATAGCCGTCAGAAGTCTACGCACCAGGAAACCCGAGGACGGGCAACGCCACCCCAAGGCCCTGGAGAAGAATGTAAAACCAGCTAAGTGGCCAGCCACAACTCCCCGCGACAAACCCCCACGATACGAATCCAGCACAAATTCCGCCAGCAGAGTCTCGGATACTGGTCCCGGGGACCAACCCCAGGAAGACAGGAAGGTGAACAATCGACGGAATCCCGCATTGTAGCGAGTCCAGGTGGTAGGAGCCACTGACTGTCTCAGCAAGTCCCAGAGCCCTTCCCGACCAGGCTCCATAAATGATCTGGCATCTGCAACCCACGGAGCTGCGCGTCTGGAGCCAGCCGACGAAACTGCGAAAAGTTAAAGCGAGAAAGAGCATCAGCAATACAGTTGCGACTCCCTGGCACATGTCTAGCCCTAATGTACAAATTGAGCCGCAAACAACGCAGAACGATCTCACGCATCAACTGATTAACCTGCAAACATTTCGCAGCATGCCGATTGACGACCTCCACAACCCCCATATTATCGCACCAAAATATTACGCGCTTATTACACAGCCGAGCAGGCCAAAGTTCGCAGGCGACCAGTAGCGGGAAAAGCTCCAAGAGAGTCACATTACGCGTAATACCACTCCGCTGCCAGGCTACAGGCCACGGCGCTGCACACCAGTCCCCCTGGCAGTAAAGGCCGAAACCGAGGCCACCGGCCGCATCAGAGTAGAGTTCCAAATCCAGGTTAGACATCTCGGGCTGTTGAATAGGAAGCGTGCCATTAAACCGCGTAAGGAACACAACCCACATCCTGAGATCCGCCCGAATACCAGCAGATATACGCACGAAGTGGCGACGATCACGCACACCTGAGGTGGCAGCAGCCAGTCGTCGAGCAAAAGCCCGCCCCATAGGCAATACCCGACACGCGAAGTTAAGAGACCCCAGCAGCGATTGAACGTGTCTGATGGTAGCCTTGCGGGACTCTGCCATCCGAGAAATCTGCAACAACAGGAGTTTTACCTTGTCCAGCGGCAACCTGGTAACCATTGCTACGGTATCAATCTCTATACCCAGAAAAGTAAGCACCGTAGTTGGACCCTCCGATTTATCCGCCGCTAAAGGAATACCGAATGCAGCAGCCATGCGTTCAAATGATGCTTTCAAGCGGGAACACACCGCAGACTCCGCCGCTCCAACAAAGAGAAAGTCGTCCAGATAGTGCACAACCGAATCAGCCCGCGCTACGCGGACTGTAACCCAGTGCAAGAACGTACTAAACATCTCGAAGTAAGCGCACTAAATGGAGCAGCCCATCGGTAAACAACGATCATAAAAAAACTCACCCTCGAATCGAAAACCCAGCAGCGGATAAGAGGAGGGATGGACAGGCAAAAGCCGGAAGGCAGACTCAATGTCCACTTTTGCCAGGAGAGCACCACACCCAGCCTGCCCAACGAGACGCCGCGCACAATCAAAAGACGAATAGCGAACCATACACAAGTCGCGAGGGATGCCCTCGTTGACAGAGCGGCCCAAAGGCTTGGACATAAGAACATAAGAAGTTGCCTCCGCTGAGGCAGACCATAGGTCCATCCTGCCCAGCGGTCCGCTCCCGCGGCGGCCCATTTAGCCCATTGCCTGAGCAGTGGTCTATATCTATCTATATCCCTCAATCCCTTTTTCTTCTAGGAATCTATCCAAACCTTCTTTGAAACCATTTAATGTGTTCCTGTCTACCACAGCCTCTGGAAGTGAATCAAACGGAACTTACCAGGGTCTTTCTTGGGAATAATAGCCAACGGGGAGACCATCATAACCAAGAAAGGCTGCTCCCGAAAAGGCCCCGCAATGCGCCCAAGCCTGATTTCCTCCTGCAATTTCGACCGAACCACCTCCCGTAGGCTATTTACTGAGGATGCATTGGGAACCCGCACCTGAGCCACCGGTTTCTCGTACGGTATAACAAAACCCTCATCAAAACCCTTCTCCAACAGTACTGCTGCCCTCCGATCGCTATAACAGCTCAACCACGGCCGGAGGGCCCCCACCTTAATCGGGGTGGGCACCACAGATGAACCCACCTCATTTTGCTGGCCCTGAGGGCAAGGCCACTCCTTTTTTGGGGCATTTAAGCGCTGAGTGACCCTGCCCACACAGCGAACAGGCATGCCGGAATCTACAATCCGTAAATGGGCACGTCGCTTTGTTGAATTTCCAGCAGAGGTCATTCCCTCCCCAAGAACTCTGACCCGATTGTCCCGCGCCGGCTCGAAAGGAACGATTCACACCCGTCGATCCCTGTTGCATCGATCGTGCCGCAATGCCCACCGCAGTGCCCCAGGTCTAGCCATATGCGTTAACCACAAATTGATATCTTGGGTACTCCAAGACATGTGCCTGTTTTCTACCATCTTATCTTGAAAAGCCTCATCATAGTTGAGCCAGGCCCAACCACCGAAGCGTTGATAAGCATCAAGCACAGAATCCATGTACGCCAAGAGCAGGCCATAATCCTGAGGACGAGCCTGGCCCCATACGCTAGCTAGCCGAAGAAACGCCCGCGTCCAGTTGACCATATTACGGGAGACCTGACCCGATTTAACCTTGCCCTCTTCCTTCTTACCCTTCTTTTTACTCCTACGCGCCCTGCCCTCTAAGAGCCGAAACACATCGATGCATGCTCGCTTTTTAATTTTCCGACATAACCCTCTAGGTACCTTCTCGCAAAGCTCGGTGAGCGCCACCAATGCCGGAGCACCCCTATCCTGACTCTCCTGCCCCGCCTGCTCACCCAACGCCCTCGACCGAGATCGGGAGGAGGACGAAGAAGAAGTGGAGGTTAAGGAAGACGACGAAGAAGAGGAGGAAGCCCTAGCCCTTCGCTTGCGCTTGCGCTTACTCTTCCCCTTCCCCCTACCCCGTTCCCCACACTCAGCAGCCTCTAAGGCCATGTTACCCATGTCCTGTGCTCCTCCAGCGATGACCGGTCCGCTCGACTCTCCAGCAGCGCCATCCGCAGCAGCTACCATGTGTGGACCCCGCTGTCCGGACATCGCCGAGATTCCTCCGCCAGCAGCGCCATCCGCAGCAACCACACGACCAAGTCCACTCCGCCTGGGCTCCGCCGTCCGAACTCCACCGGAACTCTGCACTTGCTCTTGGGAAAAGGTGGCCACAGCCTCACGTCCCACCGAAGAACCAGCGAAGACCTGTGAAGAAAAATCCAAACAAGGACCAGACAACTGCACAGCACCAGCAGGATGAACCCCATAAGGACCCCCAGAACCCCCCGCTCCCCCGAGGGCCCACCAATCCGCAGGACCACTGCCGCGACTAACCCCACGGCCCCACGCGGATGCAGGCTCGGGCATGCCAGCACCCCCCAGCGGCCAAGGCACTGGACTCCAACCCACACCCCAAGACCCTGAAGCCCAGGGAGGCCAGAAGTGAGAATGAACAGGGGGCAGGCAGATACTCTGCGCCGGAGCAGTGACACCCACGCCGAACCACCAACAGGAGCTCCAAGGCCCCCAACCCCGACCGACCCCGAAGACGCCGGTACCCTAAACTGGACCACTCCCTCCGCCGATCCAGCAACTGCACCCCTGCCCAGGAAGTGGTTACCAGTCTGGGGAATCGAACAGTCCTGAACCACTGGTGCTGTATGCAGCACATCCGGCTGACTCAAGATATCAGCACGTGGCTCAGGCCCAGCCACACCATACACCTCCCCCGCAGTCGGCAATGCACGCTCCAATGCTGCAGCAGCCCCACCCCCGATGGAACCACCGGACCTAGCCCCCTTACGGGCCCTCCCGCCGGACCTCACGACGTCTAACGGTTCCCCTCCTGCCCCCAGCGAGATTGATTCCCGGGCAAGCTCTCGAGAACGCCTCGGCGGCAGGGAACGCTTCCGGTCCGGCGCGTTACTCACCGGCTCTTCCTCCTCATTGAAGGAGCTACCCGCCGTGAAGGAGAGCTCGGCCGCACCGCCACCGGAACCCGAACCCAACTCCATGCCTGAATGCCGCCGAAAGCCGCCTCTGAGGACCAGAAACGCCCTTAGTCCTCCAAGGCCCAACTTATAAACCCTCCCCTCTCCTGACGCCCTCCGCGGCCACGACTAACCAATGGCAGGTCTTCCCGGTGGCGGGAAGACCTGCCGACCAATCCCCTGCCTCCTGTTCCCCCCCAACGGCCCCGCGTCTCCGACGGGCTACCACGCGGGCCTCCCAGCTCCGCGTTAGGTACGCCCGTCGAGACGAGCTCTAGGGCTGCCTATTATGGAGCCTGTTGCCATACCCTGCTTGGTGAGGTAGCTTAGGTATTTTAACAACACAGGTAGGAGAGTCTCTTGGAATGCCAGATAAAATTCTGCTGAGAGGCCGTCAAGGCCAGGGGCTTTATGTTTAGCCATAGACTTTAAAGCCTCAACAAGATGTTCCAGTTCAAGTGGTGAGGACAGGATCTTGTTGTCTTCCTCTTCCAATTTGGGTCCGACTAGATTGCGGAGATAATCATCTATTTGCAGAGGAGATGGCGATTCAGTGCTGTAAAGTTTCTTGTAAAAGGATTGAAACTGATGACATATATCCTGACTATTCCTTAGGGTCTCATTGGAGTCAGACAAGACAGCTGGAATGGTTGTATTCTCCAGCTTCAGCTTTAAGTAATTAGCCAGTTCATGACCTGCTTTATTTGAAGTGGTGTAGTAATGAAATGCTTGCATGAGAACTTCAGAGGCAGCAACAGTGCTAAGTCTCAAGTTGTATTCATATCGTAGTTTAGACAGATTATTTTGAATGGTAAAGTTAGTAAAATCAGTGAAATGGGAAGCTTCCAACCTCACTATCTGAGACTCAAGGGATTGGAGAAGTCCTTTTATTTTCTTTTTTCTGTCTGGAGGCATAGGAGATGATTATATCTCAGATATATGCTGCTAGATATATGACTTGAATGCATCCCATGTGATTTGCCATGTAGTCTCTTCTACCTTGTTAAGATCAAAATATTCCCGTATGTGAGTATTAACGTGTTTGAGAATAGAGGATCTGCAAATAGCGAGGAATTAAATCTCCAGACACCCTTTGGTTTTGATAAAGCAATATCTTTGATGGTGAGCGTAACTGATGAATGATTGGGCACCGTTATTGCTTGTATTTCAGAAGCTTCAAGTTTATTCACAAATGAGTAACTCATCAAGAAAAAGTCAATTCAGGAATAAGATGAATGAGGAGGGGAGAAGAATGTGAACCCCAAGTCATCTGGGTGCATCAATCTCCAAGGATCTACCAGCTTCATTTGATATAGTAGATCCTGTAGGCAGAATCAAGATTTAGACTTTTTGTAAGTAACCTTAGATTTCCTGTCAGCCTCTGGGTTTAAAATTAAGTTAAAATCCCCTCCCAGTATAAGGGGCTGATCACTTACAGTGCTGATATCATTAACCAGTACCTCAAAGAAAGACGGGCAGTCTTGGTTAGGAGCATATATATTATAGACATGGACACAGGAGCCCCCCACATTTAGTGTGGTTCTGATCCAACGACCTTCTGTATCATGTGAAGATCAAACGATACTGACGTCAGAGCGTTTCCTAATCAAAGTGAGTACTCCCATCTTCTTACCCAAGGATGGTGAAAACAGAAGAGCGTTGGCCCAAGTTGGAGCAATCTTGACAGCTTCAGAAGCAATAAGATGTGTTTCCTGATATAATACAATATCAGGATTGTAGTGTTCAGAATAGCGTAAGATTTTGTGTCTTTTCACAGGGTTGTTAAACCCCTTCACATTTAAAGAAAAACATGTTAGTGACATTCAATAAATGAGAGTTCGATTATCAGTGATACATAACGTATGCAGTGAAAAAACAGGCATGCACTCCAGAATAGCCACAGAAAGACTGCCGGTCTGACATGAAAATAAGTGACAACAATTGCAAATAACCATATCAACAAGATCTGTTAATATCACCATGGGTCAGAAAGCTGACAGAGAGAAATCTAGATAATAAGGACTCCAAAGGATCTAATTAGAGAACATGAAAACATCAGAAAGATAAAGTTAAGCAGAGCATCTACAAGGTACAACAGTAGGTGAAATAGAACAGTAGTCTGCTAACTGACAAGTAATATTGTAGTGCTTATGAATAAACCAATGCAAGGAAGTATAAATGCTTCAGGTTTTATCAATAGAGGTGGGTTTCACACTTTCAATGAAGTCCGCCAGGTCAGCAGGGTTGTGAAAGTCTTTTGTGGAGTTATTTAAGGTGACCCTCATACGAGCAGGATATAACATGCCAAATTTAGCACCTAGGTTTTTAAGCTGAGGTCTGTACGAGAGCAAAAGTTTCCTCTTCTTTGCTGTTTCCTTGGCTAGGTCAGGAATAATCAAAATCTTATTGCCCTCAAAGGAGATCGGTGAATGCAGCTTGGCATGCTGCATAATCTTGAGGACCTGCTGGTGCTGCAAAAGCATGACAAGTATGGGCCTCGGAAACTTCTTATGGAAAGTATTAGGCTGTGGTAGCCTGAAGGTGCTATCAAAGTCTAGTTTAATGTCATCATTCACCTTTAGGATTTGGGGGAGGAGAACCGCAAGGAAATCGACCAAGTCGCAAGCCTCCCGTCCCTCAGAGAGGCCCAGAAGACAGAAGCTGGTTTGGCACGCGTGGTTGTCTACATTTTCAAGCGCGTGCTCCAAAGCTGTTATACAGGAGGCTTGTTTGAGTAGCTTTTTAATTGAGTTCTCCACCACTGCAGTCCTGGATTCTAAGATGTCGGTTTTAGCTTGTGCTGTAGCGAATTCCGTTTTCAGCGTAGCTATGTCGGATTTCATATCGGTTACGTCCTGCTTAGTATCAACAAGTAACTCCCGAATTGAGCGGAGCTCACTTAAAATGGCCGCTGCAGCCGCTTCTTCAGGTTTGGCTGCGTCTGCTTTCAGCAGTGAGGAGGGCTCAGCGCTTTTCCTCTTGCTTGGTTTGCTCGAAGCCATTGTACCTTATATTAATAATAATAATAATAATAACTTTATTCTTGTATACCGCCATACCCAGTGAGTTCTAGGCGGTTCACATTAGTTAAACATGGATTACATGCGGTTAAGAATTAGTTGAACAAATTTACATTAATTAAATATAAATACATGCATCGTTACATGCGGTTCACATTAATTAAACATAGTTATATGCAGTTAAGTAATAATTGAACAGAATTGCACAGAGTTAGGTGTTGAAATGAGCAGGGATGCAGGCAGCGGAGAGGAAGAAATTGGGGGGTAGGGTGCAGTGGGTCGGGGGGTGGGGGTGGGGTGAGATGAAAGAAAAAGAGCGGGGGGGATTCTTTGGGGAGGGGGCCTTTAAGTGTCGTGGCGTTGGAAGAGGTGAGTTTTGAGTAGTTTTCTAAAGCTGAGGTAGGTTGGAGCCTCAAGGATTAATTGGGTTATCCAGGGTTTAGCTTGGCGGCGAGAGTTTTGTCGAAGAATTTGTTGGAGTGAAAGAGTTTTAGGGAGGGGAAAGCAAATAACTGGATTCTGCGGGAGTTCTTCTTTCTGTCATTCAGGATGAAGTGTGGGTTGATGTAGTTTGGGGCTAGGCTGAATACTATTTTGTAGCAAAAACAGGCGAATTTAAATAGGACTCTGGATTCCAATGGTAGCCAATGAAGTTTGTGGTAGAAAGGGGTGACATGGTCACATTTTTTCAAGCCGAATATAAGGCGGACCGCTGTGTTTTGGATCATTCTGAGTCTTCTGGTAGTTTTCTTCGTGGAGCTCAGGTAAATGATATTGCAATAGTCCAGTATGCTAAGAACGGAGGATTGCACTAGGAGGCGGAATGACGTGTCATCAAAATATTTTTTTATGGTGCGTAATTTCCAGAGCACCAAGATGCTTTTCCTAACTGTAGTGTCGGTGTGTTTCTCCAGGGTTAGATGTTTGTCCAGTGTGACTCCTAGTATCTTTAGGGTTTGTTCGAGGAGAAAGGTCGATCCTTTTACTTGAATTGTGGTGTCTATGATTTTGTCTTTGGGGCTAGCCAGGAAAAATTTTGTTTTGTCGGGGTTTAGTTTCAGTCTGTAGGATTGCATCCAAAGTTCTATCTGGTTGAGTGTATTTGAGAGGGAAGTGAGGAATTCTGGTGTGAAGCTGGATAGCGGGATGACTATTGTGATGTCATCAGCGTAGATAAAGAATTTGAGTTTGTGGCTATGCAGAAGATTACCCAGGGAGGCAAGGTAGACATTAAACAGGGTAGGGGATAGGGGGGAACCCTGCGGAACACCACAGGAGATGTCCCAGCTGTATGAATAGGAGTCATTCTTAAATACTCGGTATGATCTGTTTCTTAGGAATTCCTGGAACCAGTTGAGCACCTGGCTGGAGATGCCAATAAGTGCGAGGCAGTCTAATAGAATGTTGTAGTCGACTAAGTCGAAAGCACTGCTCAGGTCGAGTTGCACAATCAATGCGCTGGAGCCCTGGCTGAAAAGTGTATGTAAGTTGTCTAGTAAAGAGGCTATGATGGTTTCGGTACTGTGATCAGAACGGAAACCTGATTGATTTTCATTTAGGATGTTGAATTTTTCCAGATATGTGGTTAGCTCGGTGTTTACCACCCCTTCAGTTATTTTGGTGAATAGTGGGATACTTGCAATTGGTCTGTAATTAGACGGTGAATTGGGTGGTTCTTTTGTGTTTTTTTATGATTGGGGTTATCGAAATGTGGCCCTGTTCTACTGGAAAGCTCCCTGTGGATAGAAGGTGGTTTGTCCAAGCCAGCATATTGGCTTTGAAGTGGATCAGAGCAGTTTTCAGGATGTGTGGGGGGCAGGTATCCAGTCTGCAGAAGGAGTTGGTGTATTTGTTAAAGTATTTGTTGAAGGTGTGCCAGTCGATGGTAGTGAATTGGTTCCAACTTAGGTCCGTTCTGGACCCTGGGTCTTGTGTAGTCCTGTCTGTGTCTGGTAGGATTGGGAAGTCCCCGTAGGGGTTGGGGGGGGGGGAAGTTAACGATGATCTTAGTTTCTGTGTCTTAGAGTTGAAGAAGTCTGCTAGGGTGTTAGCGGTTAATGAAGATTCATCATCATGGTTATCGGTGAGTGTCTCTAGGTTGTAGAGGTCGTTGACCAGTTTAAAGAGGTTGCTGCTGTTGATTGTTACATTTCCGATTTTGTGGGCGTAGAAATTTTTTCGTTTTTCCGTGATGAGGTTTTTGTAGTTTTTTAGTTTGAGTCTCCATGCTACTCTGTGCTCCAGGGTTCCAGATTTAATCCAAATTCTTTCTAATTTTCTAAGGTCCTTTTTTAACAGTAGTAACTCTGAGTCAAACCATCCCTCTTGATTTGGAGTTCTGATTCTTCGTGTTTTTATGGGGGCAATTTTATCTAGGATGTTTGTGCTGTCTTTGATCCAGGAGGTCATAAGTTGGTCTGGTTCTTCATTTTGTTTAACAGTGGTTTCATAGTGGGACCAGAATTTGACCGGGTCGATCTTACCTCCTGGAGGTGTGAGTTTTGGTGTTTCTTTTTTTGCTGTTTTTTGCTGTTTTTGGTGGTTTTTTGTTGGCTGTGAATGAAAAAGTTGCATAGTTTGTGGTCAGACCATAGGGAGTCAGACCAGTTGTCTTGGTTCCAGAGGAATTTGGGATTGATTTGCTCGTTGGTGGCGAATGTCACCAGGTCTAGTTGGTGGCCTCTTTCGTGGGTTTTGGTGGGCGGGGGTTTGAAGTATCCTAGTTGGGAGATTAGTGACCAGAAGTCTGATATATCTGGCTGGTCTGTCTGCTCTAGGTGAATGTTGATGTCTCCGCATAATAGGTTGTATGGACTTGCTAATGAGTTAGTTAGTAGGCATTCTGCGAAGTCCTCCTTGGCTAAGGTCCATTTATTGGGTGGGATATAGAACAGGCCAATGACTTTGAGGTTAGTGAGATGGCTAGTGTTTCTGAGTTGGGGGAAGATTTGGAGTTAAGAGTGGTGCAGTTTAGATGTTCTCTGTAGATTATTGCTAGTCCTCCTCCCCTTCCCCAAGTTCTGGCTAGGGATAAGATCTTGAATCCTTGGGGAAGACAATCTTTGATGATAACATCTTTATCTGATAGCAGCCAGGTTTCCGTGAGTAGGACGAGGTCGGGGTTGGTTTCGGTTAACCAGTCTTTGATCAAAATGGATTTGTTTCTCATCGATCTTATGTTTAGGTAGAATCCTTGGAGGGTCTGGGTGTTAGTGAGGTCTGTTGGGGGGTAGGGGGAGTAAGCTAGTTTTTTCAGTGTTCTATGTATTTTTTTGCGGGGCTTGGTTGATTTGTGTGAGGGGGGGGGGAATTGAGGTGGGGGAAGAACCTGTGTCAGCGGGTGCAATTATTTCTGGATGGTTGTAAGGAGTATGGGATGTGATGGTGTGGAATTTGGATTTTACCATGCGGTGTGAGGGGTGAAGAATTGGAATGGGGGCAGAGTAAATTGGGTCAGCTGTGCAGATCTTGATGGTGAGTAGATAGAGTAGCCCGAGACCCCCGTGTCGATGGGCGTAGTATAACACGGGGCTGGCAGGCCTGCGTGTTGCCCATCGGCTGGGGCGGTCAGAGGGGCGGTGAGTGTGGGGGGCGGGTTGATTGGCTGTGCAGGGCAGGACAAGTTCAAATCGATTGGTGGCAGTGGGAGCGCGCGGTGGGGGGGGGTTGAATTTATAAAAGGGAGAGCGTGGAGGACTCAACCGTCGTGGGTCCTCCTGAGCCGGTATTTTAGTCTAACCTCGTGGCGTTCCGGGTCCTCCTTCCTCGTCGGTTATGGCGGAAAGATTGGCGACAGTGGAGGAGCAGGAGCGCGACGTGGCCGAGATTTCCTTTCGGGCGGGGGACTCGTTGGTCGAGGACCCGGGAGAGCAGGTGGGTGTAGAGGGCGGGTTTGATCGGGGCAGGCCGGTGCGTCGCTCGAAATGCGATGCGCTTTCGGCGATCGCTCTGGCTGGCTCAGCGGGCCTGGTGAGTGGGCGGGTTTCGAGGCAGGATCGGCCGGAGCGCGTGGCTTCGCAGAAGGGGGCGGGGCCCAAAAAGGGGAAGGCAAAGTCGAGCGGGCAGGCGTCCGCCCGGCCTGGGGACCGCAGCTCTGCAGTGCCTACCATTGTGCAGGAGTCGGTGGGGGAGGTGCGAGGTGCAGGGCCAGCCCTCTGTGCTGCGTCGGGGCAGGCTGGGTTGCTGGGTGAGGCTTCAGGGTCCGGACTGGGGGACCTGGATACAGCACCTGAGTTGGGGGTGGAGGGGTTGTCCCATGGGGAAAGGGGCAATTCGCAGCCATCGCCACAGCCTTCTACCAGCTGGGGGTCGGGTGTTTGGGGTGGGAGTCCCATGGGTCCTTGGGGGTCGCCGTTTGGCATGATCCCTTGGTGTTCTGGGCCGCAGGGTTGGGGTTCAGGTTCTTTGCCCCCCTTTTGGGGGGGTAGTGGGACTCCTGGATGGATGGGTGGCTCCTGGCCTTTCGGGGTTGGGGGCTCTGGTTGGGGTATGCAAGGGGGTGGTGTTCCGGGCTCTGTTCCTGGTTGTGGTTTCTTTTCACAGAGTCCAGCGATGGTTCCAGAACACCAGCGGGGTGCTGCGGGAGCGGCTCCAGGTCCCCCTACCGGCAGCATGGATGGAATCTCCGATCGGCAGAGTGGCGGGCGAGCTTCGGTGATGTCGGTGTTGGAGTCAGCGGCTGTTGGCGGAGGCGTCGCTGGTCCCTCTTCGGGTGTGGCGGTTGCTGGCCGTGGCGTCGCTGTGGAGGATCGACGATCGGTGGCGTCTGCAGAGGCTGCTGCGAGTGGCCTCTCCTTGGAGGAGGCTGGACCTTCCACGTCGGGTAAGATTGCGCCTGCTGTGGTTTCTGGGGCAAAATCTGGGGGGAGGAAGAGTAAGGGGAAGCGGCGGCGTAGAAGGGATTCATCCTCTTCGAGTCAGTCTTCCTCTTCATCTTCGTCTTCCTCATCGGCTTCTTCTTCTCCTCGGGCCGGGGCGGTTAAGGAGGGGGGCCCGGTGGGTATGGGGGGCGCGATACAGCAAGGGGATGGTAGAGGTGTGCCGGCCTTGGTTGCTCTGACCGAACTCTGGGAGCGAGTACCGCGCGACTTACGGCACAAAATTAGGCGACGTGCCTGTATCGACATTTTTCGTCTTCTGGAGGGTAGAGCACACCGGCGTAGCAAGAAAAAATCAAAACGTGCGGGGGGTGCGGTGAAACCTTTGCCAGTCTCGCGGTCCATACTTAATTGGATACGGGCATTCATGCGGCTAGCCAGTGTTTGAGGAAGGTCCCGTCCCGAGGATTATGGTTTATTGTTAGCATACGCCGATTCTGTACTTGATGCGTATCAGCGCTTTGGTGGCTGGACGTGGTTAAATTATGATGAGGCTTTTAGGGACAAGATGGAGGAGAACACACATATGTCGTGGGGCACGCAGGATGTTAATCTGTGGCTCACCCATATGTCCTCAAAAGCTGGGGTAACCCCGGTGGGTGTGGGTCGTGCGTCGGCAGTTACTCCGGGTGGTGGGTGGCCCTTTCGGCCCGGAATGGGGGGGGGGGGGTCTGGCGGAGGAGGGCTGGGTGATGTGTGTTGGAGATTCAACAAGTCCAGCTGTTCCTTCACTGACTGTAGATTTCGACATGCGTGCTCCCAATGTGGGCAGCCTCATTCCCTCCTCAAGTGCCCCAAGAAGCCAGCGGGAGGTCCCCCAGGGGTTGGCAAGTAACGGCGGGTCGCGGGCTGTTCCTACCCCGGTTTTGGTAAGCATGTTGCTCCCGTGGCTTCGTTGTTATAGGCCGGTGCGTGTGGCTATTCTTTTGGAGCGCGGGTTTTCTGAGGGTTTCGAGATTCCGTTTCGGGGGGAGTTGATTGGGGTTCGGGCACGTAATTCGTCCTCTGTTACTCATTTGGGTGCCGTGGTCCGCCGCAAATTGGAGGAGGAATTGCGGCTGGGTCGGATTGCGGGTCCTTTCCGGGAGCAGCCTTTTCCGGTTATGATGGTGTCTCCGCTAGCGGTGATCCCTAAGAAGGAACTTGGTAAGTTTCGCCTCATTCACAATTTATCTCGGCCCGTTGGGTCTTCAGTGAATGATGGTATTCCAAGGGATCTTTGCACGGTTCGTTATTCATCCGTTGATTGTGCCCTTCGGCTCATTCTTAGGGCGGGCCGCGGGGCTTTGTTAGCTAAAGTGGATATAGAATCGGCCTTTCGACTGTTGCCAGTTCATCCGCGGTCTTATCCGTTGTTGGGTTTCCGCTTTGACGGTGCTTATTTCTACGATCGTTGTTTGCCGATGGGTTGTTCTGTCTCGTGTTCCTATTTTGAGATGTTCAGCTCCTTCCTGCACTGGGTGGTGGTGCAGCGGGCAGGGTTGGATGCGGTCGTCCATTATCTTGACGATTTTCTGTTCATAGGACCGGCGGATTCGGATGAATGTTTACGTTTGAAGGGAGCCTTTGAGTCCATGGCTGCCGAGTTTGGGATACCTTTGGCGAGGGACAAGTCTGAGGGTCCTGCGTCGTCTTTGGTTTTTCTAGGGATTGAGTTGAATTCTGAGAATTTGGTGACTCGTCTTCCGGTAGGTAAGGTTCAGCAGCTGCTCGGTCTGATTGAGCGTGTTTTGTCGGCGCACAAAACTACTCTGCAGGTAGTTCAGTCCTTGATAGGCTCGCTTAATTTTGCCTGTCGGGTTTTGCCCATGGGGCGTGCCTTTTCGCGTAGGTTAGCGGCTTCAACGGCGGGGGTTAGGGATAAGCGACATTTTTTGCGACTGTCTGCGGGGGTTCGAGCTGATCTGCGTATGTGGGCTTGTTTTTTACGCGACTTTAATAGCCATTTGCCTATGCAGGCTCCTGAGGTGTCTAATTGCGACTTAGAGCTGTTCTCGGATGCGGCTGGTGGGGTGGGATTCGGTCTGTACTGTCAGGGGGCATGGTGTGCGGAGCGCTGGCCACAAGCTTGGGTGGAGAAGGGTTTTACACGGAATATTACACTCCTGGAATTGTTTCCTTTCATTGTGGCCTGTGACTTGTGGGCGGATAGATTGCGGGATAGGCGGGTAGTGTTCTGGTGCGATAACTTGGGGGTGGTTGAGGTGGTTAATAGACAGGTGGCGCGTTGCCTAGCGGTGAATGGGTTGGTGCGAGCCTTGGTGTTACGTTGTCTGCGTCTTAATTTATTTCTCAGAGCACGACATGTCCCTGGTTTGCACAATGGCATTGCTGACGCTCTTTCTCGTTTCCATTTCTCACAGTTTCGTCGGCTGGCGCCAGAGGCTCACGAGGAAGGTGCTTCGATGCCGGCACATTTGTGGAGCCTGGTCGAGAGGGAGTGTGGGACATGCTCCGCCTGTCGGTAGCGCCAGCTACGTGGTCACATTATTCAGCGGGGTTCCGTTTGGTGGCTACTTTTCTCTTCAGCAGGGGCTGGACACCTGGGGATGTGGCCGAATCCTTGCTGGAGGAGTTCGTGTTGGATTCCTACAGGTCCCAGCTTTCCCGTTGGGTGGTTCAAGGGCGTTTAGCTGGGTTTGCCTTTTTCTGTCGGGCTTTGGGTTAGGGTTAGGGTCCGGCTTCGGGTTTCCTGGTGCGTCACCTGCTTCGAGCTTTGGGGAGAGCGGTGCCTTGTAGACCTGATTCTCGTTTACCTATTCGGCATGCCTTGCTGGTGCGGCTGTTGGCAGTCTTGCCGGATTTGGCCTACTCTCCTTATGAAGCTGGTATGTTTCGGGCGGCTTTTTCCTTTGCGTTCTTCGGCGCGTTGAGGGTGGGGGAGTTGCTGGTGAGTGCAGCTGACAGGGCTAGGGGGCGCGGTTTGTGCGTACAACATGTGCGGTTAGGTGACAACCAGGTAGAGATTCATATGGTCAGCTCCAAGACAGATCAGGCGGGACGCGGTCAGTGGTTGGTTCTCCATAGGATTGCGGGTTGTCTTTCTTGTCCGGTGTCTTGTTTGCGGGAGTTTTTATTGATGCGAGCGGGGGAGTCCCAGATTTTGTTTGTTCATGCTGATGGGGCTCCGCTGTCCCGGTTTCAGTTTCTGGCGGTCCTACGCCTAGCTCTAGCACGTTGCGGGGAGGATCCTAGTTGTTACGGCACGCATTCTTTTCGGATAGGTGCGGCCACTAGTGCTAGCGCCGCTGGGATGCCGGAAGCCGGTATCCGGCGGTTGGGGCATTGGGCCTCAGGAGCCTTTCGCTCTTATATTAGACCGACCGAGTCGGGTCGGGGGCAAAGGGGGAGAAGGGAGAATAAGTAATTTGGGGATTGTCGTATGGTATGTGTGTGGAGTCATAGTTCTGGACTGTGGCATTTTTGTTGTTGTTTTTCAGGTGCCGAGCGGAGCAGTACGGCGGTGTGGATCATTGGCCATTCCTTCATTCATTGGGCTGGCGAGAGGGCCTTGCTGCGCCCGGGAGGTCGACATCTTTGGCTGGGACATATGGGCGTCCGGGTATCCTGGTGGGGGCAACGGGGCATGAGGTGGCATCAGCTTTTGCCGTTTTTGTCGCGTTTGCGGTTCTGCCCACGTCGTCCGGACATGATTATCCTTCATTTAGGGGGTAATGATGTTGATACATTGCCGGCTAGGCAGTTGCTCAACATCATTAAGGATGACTTACGGGTTCTTTTTGAATGGTTCCCGAGTACACGGGTTATCTGGTCGGATGTTATTCCGCGGCCTCGGTGTTTGGCGTCTCGACGCTGGACTCGAGGATTGGCCAAGTTTAACCGGCAGGTAGGAAAGTGGGTTGTGTCCCAGGGTGGTCAGCAGATTTTGCACGGGTGGGTCGAGGTTGGTTGTGCGGGGCTTTTTCATAAAGATAAGGTGCATTTGTCAGATGTGGGGTGGGACCTGCTTTTAGATGACTTTGCGGTGTGTTGTGAGAGTGTTCTGGGTTTATGTTAGCCATGGCTTGGTTTCTTGGGGGGGGGGGGGCCTGTGGGATCACAGGCCTGTGGCGGATCTCCCGAGCTACTGGGTCATTGGGGCTCATCCGGTGATGAGCGGTGGGCCGGCGGGGTGCCGTGCCTGGTGGGTCAGGTGACCCGGATAATGGGGCATGAGGGACATGCCACCCCTCTGACCCTTGCTGGGGTGGCAGGGTCGAGGGCACTGATGTTATGGGTAGCTCGGGAGGAGCTCTGGGAGTTTAGGTTTACTAATGTTAGAATGGAAATTATACTATGTTAATTGTTATGATTAATAAATTGAGCTGCGGTTAATTACCAACAATTGTAGTCTGAGTGTTTTTTGGGGGTAAGGCTTGGGGAGTATGGGGGGAAGGGGTGGAGGCAAGGTGTTGGGTTATAGAGCAACAGTGGACGTGTCCAGATCCCGCTGTTAAAAGTAGGAGCAGTGTGGCACATTGGTGAAAGTTTGGTCTGGCCATGGTGGCGCGTTTGAGGGTGAGTGGAGGGAGGGGTGTGCGAGGTTGAGGGGTGAGGGTCTTTGTCTTGGATTGTACCAGCAAGTCGGGTTGAGAAAAGTGTTTGCCTGGGTAAACTGGTTGTGGTGTTTGTCCAGAGAACTGTGTTTGTCAGACTGAATGGGCTGTATGGCATATAGGGTTTCTGGTAGTTATCTGCTGAAAATAATGTTGTGAGAGGTTATGGGCTGCTGTGGGGTTGTGCAGGCCACAAAGTTACTAAGGGTTGCGGGGAAAGATGAAGGGTCCCAGAGTTGCAGGTTATGGGTTGTTACATAGTTGCAGTTGTAAGGTTACAAGCTAGTGGAGATTAGCCTGGCTACAATGTTTAACAATGATTTGAAAGGCTATCAACTGTTACAATGTATTACAAATTTCAGCCTGCCTTGGAAACTAGTATGGTGCAGCAGTGTGTTGCAAGTTTACATCTGTGACTTTTACAGTGTCATGCAGGGCATGCAGAATCAATTAAAGGTTTTTTGTAATACTTATCGATCTGGAGTAGTGCGTCTGGGGTCCGTCCTCCCACGCTTTTCTCCCGGTGGCAGAGGAGTTGTTTTGGGAGAAGGCAAGACAAACGCTGGGGTTTCGGGGGGCGGAGCAGGGCTCCCACGCGGCCTGAAGTCGCAAGAGTTGTGCAGGCAGCTCCCGGTGGCAGAGGAGGTGCTTTACAAGAAGGCAAGACAAACGCTGGGGTTTCGGGGGGGCGCAGCAGGGCTCCCACGCGGCCCGAGGTCGCAAGAGTTGTGCAGGCAGCTCCCGGTGGCAGAGGAGCTGCTTTACAAGAAGGCAAGATAAACGCTGGGGTTACGGGGGGGCGGAGCAGGGCTCCCACGCAGCCCGAAGTCGCAAGAGTTGTGCAGGCAGCTCCCGGTGGCAGAGGAGCTGCTTTACAAGAAGGCAAGACAAACGCTGGGGTTTTGGGGGGGCAGAGCAGGGCTCCCACGCGGCCCGAGGTCGCAAGAGTTGTGCAGGCAGCTTCCAGTGGCAGAGGAGCTGCTTTACAAGAAGGCAAGACAAATGCTGGGGTTTCGGGGGGCGGAGCAGGGCTCCCACGACGCGATCGCGTCAGAAGGAACATGCTACCATATGGAGGGCGGCCTGCGAGGTTCAAAACAGCCACCCATGAACCTAAGCAGGCCGCTTTGAACAGGAACAGGAGTGGCAGTGGTGGCACTCCCCCCTCCTTTTAGCGGCCGGCAAACAACATGGAGGACTGCTTCCGGGAGGAATCAGCTTCCAGCCTCATATCTCAGGCCTGTCCCACGACTCAAAGGGGAGAGGATATGCTGGATGGAGGGAGCAAGACAGATACTGGTTAGAAGACTGAAAATAAAGGGGGAAGAGAGAGAAAGAGAAGATGCTGGAAGGGAGGAGTTAGCAAAAAAACAAACAAACCAAAAACAAACCTCCCAAAAAAACAAACAACTGGAGAAATAGAAGCAGATAGAGATGCAGAAAAATAAATGGAGGAAAACTGAAAGATAAGGTTAAAGTCTGAGATGGATGTAGGAGAGGAAGTGAAGATAGGAATGAGAGAAGAGCCAGATAGACTGCAAACCCTGGTTAGAAAATTGAGAGAAGAGAGCAGAAACTGGGATAAACATGAACAAAATGGCCAGACAATAAAAGTAGAAAAAAAGAATTTTATTTTTAATTTCATTAATGGAAAATGCAGTTTTACTGTAAATTTGCACTGCTTTCTTTTTATATTCCAAAGTGTATAGTGTTTTTTCTCTTTCTCTGGTGTTGAACTGCATATTGCTGGAGAGGGGGAGCAGGAAGAGGTGCTGATGGACAGGGGGGGGAATGAAGGGAGGCCTACTGCTGGACAGGGGGAGCAGGAAGAGGTGCTGATGGACGAGGGAGCAGGAAGAGGGGTGAGGTAAAATAAAGGGAGAAGGGCTGCTGTTGGATAAGGTGAGCAGTGATGGGGTGGGGGAGGACACAGGGGAGGTAAAAGGAAGGGAGAATGAACAGGGGGAGCAGACAAGGGGTGGTGGTGGACAGCCAAGGAAAAAAAAGAAAGAAAGATAGAAATACAGAAAGCGGCTAAGGAGAGAGAAAAAGAAATAAAGACAGACACACACGCACATATTCTAGCACCCGTTAATTTAACGGGCTATAAGACTAGTAATTTATATAATTATATTATGCATTTTTTTTGTAAACTGCTGAGAATTTTAGATTTGCAGTCTATAAATTTTAATAAATAAATTGCTGAATGTATGTAGCAGTGAGGGAAGCCCATGATACTTGCTGAATGTGCTTCAGTATTCCAAACCCATTAGCCGATTGAATTCAAGCCAATTGAATTCAAGAGTTCAAGAGGGTTAATAATGGAATTCAAGAAGCTTGATATTTGGGGATGGAGAGGGTTTGGAGCTTCAAAAGAAGTGACTCTAATGCTTTTTATATCAATGCACAGTGTGTACAATTCTGGTTGCTATATCTCATAAAAAGATATAGAGGGGCATTTTTCAATATAGCGCCTAAATCTGATTTTATTTTGGGCAAAACTCCAGTAGGCAAAATGGCCATTTTCAAACCAGAAAAATAAAAAAACTGTTTGTTTCAAAAATGACCATTTGCTAGATGTTTTTAAACTTAATATGTCTATCTTTTAGAACCATTAAAAAAAAAAAAAAAAAAATCCAAAAGAAAAGCGCACACAAAAAAGCCATTGAGATTTAGGAGGGGCCAGCATTCTCAGTAGACTGGCCACACAGTTGTTTCAGTAGAGAAGTGGGCACTGCACTGCACTTAGGGGGCACTGCAGTGAACTTCACATAAAAGGTCCCAGGTACAATGGAGGGCCCTCCAAAACCCACCCAAAACTTACTGTACCCACCTATACACCATAGCAATAGCCCTTATGCCTGTAGGTGTCACCTTTATGTAGGTGTCTTGCCGGCTCAGCTGATCGGGGTGAAATACCCCTGCCATGATCAGCTGAGCAGCTGCTGCAGGGTACCCCTCGACTTCGGCAGGAGAGATGCATACTCCCTCCTGCTAGAACCCCCCAAAGCACCTGCCCAACTGCAGTAGGCAAAAGGGATGCCTACTCTCTCCTGCTGGTACTCCCGAAGTATCCCCCCAACCTGCCGGGGGACTTTGAAGGGGCGTTCGGGGGTTCCAGCAGGAGGGAGTGGGCATCCCTCCTGCTGATGTCAGGGGGTCCCTTGCAGCAGCTGCTCAGCTGATTGTGGAAGGTATTTCCCCCCTGATCAGCTGGGCAGGCAGGACTCCCAGAAGCTGTAGCTTCGGAAAGCACTGCCGGCTTAGCTAATCAAGGATAAGTTCCCCTTGATCAGCATATGGCTGTTGTAGCCTGACTTTAGGATCCCGTGGCGACATAGATAAACAGCTGAAATGTAGCCCAGGATTTTCCGGGCCTACATTTCAGCCACCTATCTTGGCTGAATCAAGCACAGTTCTGTAACTGGTGCTGTTGAATGATTGACACATGATCAGCAGCCACTTTTAAGGCAGCCACTGTCATAGGCACCAGCTACAAAATCTGGCCCTAACTGCGAGCACATACTTTGTATGCTGTTAGTATTGAGCATTGGTCACAAAAAATAAACGCTAAGTAATTTTCTGGCTCTGTAGAGGAACAGTACCAGAGTTTTGTGCATCTCCCCTCCCCAGTTACAGCTGTTCATGAAATCCAGTGACCAAGTGACTGCTTAGTATGAGGAAAATATATTTGACTATTGAGCAAGTGAAAGTTTGAGAAGCAGGCTTAGCTTGGAAAGACTTTGGCCACTAACTCAGTAACCACTGGTGACAATATAAATTTGCAGGGCAGCCTGTTTTCTTCTGCGGGTTCAGTTCGGAGAGATTTCTGTTACCCATGTGCAGTTTGTATGACTTTTTGACTGGGCTCTTGAGTTGCATCAGGCTGAGATGATTTCATGAAGAACTGTACCTCGGACATGTTGTGTCCTTCTCTAAGGTGACACTGAGCAGGAGGTTATGCTGAAAACCAGAACTGCCAAAGCCACTGTTGGAGGCCTGAACCCCACAAAGGAGTATACACTTCAGATCTATGCTATCAGTGGGTCGCAGGAAGACCTCTTTGCAAACAGGAAGTTTGTGAGTAAGTTGGACTTGCTGCTTCTCAACAGCGTAAGTGCCTAGTTACTGAGCTATTTTTAAACAGTGCTGCAGTTACCTAGGATTTACTACACTGTAGTAACAGTTCCTCTGTTTTTAGTAAGTCCTGGGTTAGTGTTGTAGAGTTGTGACCAGGTACTTACATATTTGGGGCAAAGATGCATCTGGGGTCAAATGGTTCCATTTGAAAATGGTGCTGACAGGAAGTGAAAAAATGGAGGATTGTTCTTGCTTCCATTAGACTTTGGGTAGGGGACAAAAAGGGGCACCAATTTATTTTACCTTCTTTGTAAAAAGCATACAGGGGAGAAGAGAGATGACTTTCATAATGTTTATGTACTACATAGTGGTGCAGGATGGGGTTAATGGTTTTAACTCAGAAAGATTAGGGGGGTGGGAGGTGGCTCCTTTTTTTTGGCTTGCCAGCCCCTTTACATTTTTTCCCTGGGAGCATCATCAGCCTCATTAACTTTATTTCAGGAATATGTGAGGTTAACCATACAATTTCCTAAATATTACATATAATGCTAACTACATTATTTGATTTCCAAAATAATAAGCTGATTGAGTGCAGAGCTGCTCCTTATTTTTAGTGCATTTTGTACCTGATTAATTGGTGCATTAATGCCCCCTTACCCTAGTGAATGCATGTTGCTGCTAATTTATCTGCATTGTTGTGGTAATGCATTTAGTTAGTCCTTAGGTGCAGTCCCAGGGTGAGAGTGGAAAAGGTTTTGTCCTCTGCTAAAAATATCCCTTTTCTCTTTCTAGTTGAAAATTTAAAGACAAGCCCTAGTACTACAAGTATCGGAACCACAGTGAACACCACAAAAGAAGCAGAACGCTCTACTACCAGAAATGTCACTGTTCTACAGGCCACAGAGACTGGGTCTTCACTCCCCACCCACTCATTACCGGCAGGTGTGTTTTCTACCTTGGCAGGGCTGGGATTTGAACTATGAATTACATCTTTATTTATTTATTTTTAAAAAGGCAGTTAATATGTCCCAATCAATTAAAAAGCAAAAACAAAAACATATTGAGCCCACATCTCACTAGAGTGAGTGCAGTTATACTCTCTTTTGTCAGAAGCAGCCAAGGAGAAGCAAGAGGGAACATCTCAGAAGGCAAAATCAGCCAAGGAAGCAGGAGGCAAGAAGACTGACTTGGAGACAATAAGACCCACAGCACACTCTCCCAGCAAAGAGAGAGCTAGTCCAGCGGCACCCAAGAAGAGTAAGACCAAGTGACTCAAGACAAGAATTGACCACTGCTTGCCTTTCCCTCCATTTTATTGATCTGGATATTGTAATTTCATGTATTCTTGTAAAATTCTTCTTCTTAAAATATGTGCTGTTCAGATCATAAGGAGATAAACAGTAGTATATCTAAGTGTAAGGTTAAATTGCTGAATGGTGAGAGGTTTCTGTTTGCACATAAACCATATTCATGTACGATCCTTAGGGGCGAAAGAAAGGCTTATGTAGGCTTTTGCTGCTTAAAACATGAACAAACAAAAAAGCAGCTTATAAGGTCAGTGCTGAGAGGGTTTTGCCAGTCCAGCTGTCCTAAATTAGGCCACTGAGTAATGTAAGTGCCGACATTGAATATTAGGCTGGCACCTGAATAACTTTTTTTTTTTTTTAAGTCAAACCCTCAGAGCCCTCTCCCCTGGCTCACCGCCAGGATACAGGCCCCCTCCTAACTTGGTATGTCACTTCGCCCCCAAGCCCAATCCCCCAGCTATCCAGGAAGCCCCCCCCTTCCTGGCCCTATCTCTGTCCCTGGGGTCTAGTGGGTATAGTTGGGGGCAGGAGCACAATTCTCTTGCTCCTGCCTCTTGTGGTTGCCTGTCAAAATGGCTGCTATGGCCTCTCATGTCCACCATGTATCACCTTGAGAGGTTGCAGCAGACATTTTAATAGGCAGAAACGAAGGGGCTGTATTCCTGCTCCTAATGATTTCCATTGGACTACCAAAAGGGGGGCTACCTAGATGGCTGGGAAATTAGTGGTGGAAGTATCATTTTGGGGAAGGGGATTGCTTTCTGCCCATAGGCTGGTTAAGAGGGAGGGAAGGAGGGGGCTTTGTTAGGGGATGGGTCAGAAGGGGCTCAAGGGGATCAAATTTGTTTTAAAGAGGTTATGTGGGTCCCGGTCCAATATTCAGCTAGGGTCCACATAACTCTCTGATGCAGGCCCTGGCCAAATCATCTGAGCACACATAAGCTCCAGCACCCAGTCTGCCTAATTTAGCCTCCAGTATTCAGTGCCAATGCTTTGACATAGCCTGGCACTGAATATTAGGGGCTAATTTAGCTGCTGATGGTAAGTGTTTTAAAAAATACTGACCATCGCTGACTGAATGGGGGGGGGGGGGGACTATTCCTATGTATGAAAATGAGTTGTATAAGTTTTGTATATTTGCAGTCTTTGTTTGACAGTGTTGGACCATGCTGGAGTTTGAAGGTAATTCTGTAATGTAGATGCTAATATTTTTACACAGATTAAAAGCGTGTAAATGTTTAAAATACCAGTATATATGTGACAATTTGCTTAAGTGCTATTCTATAAATATCCACATATCTAACATCAGTGTCTTGCAAACTTTGGCAGCCGCGGCTCAAGGGCACCTGGAAGCATGCAGATGGTGATGGGATGATGTCACCAGCACGTCATCATGTTGACATCTGTGCATGCGCGGAGGCCCTCCAGACAAGGCCACGAGCCATGGCTTGCAATTTTTTGAAGTAGTCGTTCATGCGGAAATTTGTCGAACGCCTTCTGAAAATCCAGATATACAATGTCGACTGGGTCACTCTTGTCTATCTGCTTGTTTACTCCCTTGAAGAAGTGCAGTAAGTTCGTCAAGCAAGATCTTCTTTTGCTGAAGCCATTCTGACTGGTCCTCATCAGATCGTGTCTGTCAAGGTGATCAATGATGCAGTACTTTATCAGCACCTCTACCATCTTTCCCGGTACCGAGGTCAGATTTACTGGTCTGTAGTTCCCTGGATCTCCCCTTGAACCTTTTTTGAAGATCGGTGTAACATTTACCACTTTCCAGTCTTCTGGAATCCTTCCCGATTTGATCGATAGATTGGCTATTAGTTGAAGCAGTTCAGCTATAGCCCATTTCATTTCCTTGATTACCCTCGGATGGCTGCCATTGATCCCGGGGATTTATCATTTTTAAGCCTATCAATCTGCCTGCATACCTCTTCTAGACTGACTGTTAACCCTGTCAGTTTCCCGTCTTCATTTCCCGCGTATAGCCTGTGTATGTTGTGTATGTCCTCTTCGGTAAATACAGACTCAAAAAATGTGTTCAGTTTGTCAGCGATGGCTTTGTCCTCCTTTAGCACTCCCTTTATTCCATCCAACGGCCCCACCGCTTCCTTCGCGGGTCGTTTTCCCTTAATATATCGAAAGAACGGCATGAAGCCTCCTTGGCTATTTTTTCCTCGTAGTCTCTTTTGGCCCCTCTTACCGCCTTATGGCACCTGCTTTGATGTTGTTTGTGCTTTTTCCAGTTTTCATCCGTTTTTGATGACCTTTTCCATTCCTTAAACGAAGTCTTCTTGTCTCTGATCACTTTCTTCACCGCTACAGTGAGCCATGCCAGGTCCTTGTTCTTTTCCTCTTGGATACCTTGTTGATATACAGTATATATAGATTTTGCACCTCGGTGACTGTGTGGACCATGCTTGTTCTAGCATTTTTACAGTGCTTATCCTTTTCTTAATCTTCTTCCCTACCATGAGTCTCATCCCTTCGTAATTCCCTTTTCGGAAGTTCAGTGCCGTGGCTGTTGTTCTGGATCGATGTTTTGCCCCTGTGTCCAGGTTGAAGTGGATCATATTGTGATCACTGCTTCCAAGAATCCCTTCTACTTCTACACCTTGTGTCGGTCCTTGTAGTCCATTTAAAATTAAGTCCAGAATTGCATTTCCTCTCGTATTTTTCTTGACAAGTTGTTCCAGGAAGCAATCGCCTATAGCATCCAGGAACTTGGTCTCCCTACCGCAGCCAGAGATGCCTAGGTTCCAGTCTATCCCCGGATAATTGGAGTCGCCCATGATAACTGCATTACCTCCCTTGTATTTGCATTTAATCTCGTCCGTCATTTCTCCATCAATTTCTTCGGACTGCCCTGGGGTCGGTAGTAGATGCCGATCTTCGTTTCCATTCCATTTGTTCCTGGAATTTTGACACATAGAGACTCTACCTTATTTTTCATTTTTGGCATGTTCTCTCTGGTAGACTCAGTTCCCTCTTTGACGTATAGGGCAATACCCCCACCTTTTTGACCCACTCTGTCTCTGCGGTATAGCTTGTATCCCAGTAGCACGGTGTCCCAGACGTTTTCTTCATTCCACCATGTTTCCTTGATGCCGATGATGTCAAGGTTATCTTTTTGTGTCATAGCTTCCAATTCCCCCATCTTATTCCATAGGCTCCTTGCGTTCGTGTACATACACTTGAGTTTGTGGAATGTTACTTCCTTGCATTTTCCTTCCTTCTTGTGTCTCTTTTGATCTGTCTTGCCTATGATCTGGTGAGTTTTCCTCGCTATCTTCCTGCATGGTATCCTCTGGGTATACTGGTTGCCGAACCATTGACTCTTGGTCGACTGTCGGCTTTCCCCTTCTTCCTAGTTTAAAAACTTCTCAATTTCGCTCTTGATGTTGCTTGCAAGCAGCCTTGTTCTGTTGCCGCTGAGGTGGAGTCCAACCTTCCTGAATAACTTGCTTTTTCCCCAGAACGTTGTCCAATTGCACACGAAGTGGAATCCTTCTTCCTCACACTAGTGCCTCATCCATGTGTTGACTGCTTGCAGCTCTGTCTGTCTCTTCTCATTGGCCCTGGGTACCGGCAGGATCTACGAAAATGCTACCCTCGGTGTTCTGGTCTTATGCTTCCATCCTAGCATCCGGAACTGGTCCTTCAGTCCTTCCCTGCTGTAGTTCCTGTTGCTCATGTTGTTTGTCTTCACGTGGATCACCATCGCCGTATCTTCCTCTTCCACGCTGTCGATGATCCTGTCGATGCGGCTCACTATATCTTCTACCTTGGCTCCCGGTAGGCAAGTCACCAGCTGATCCTGTCTTCCTCCCGCTATGTGGCTGTCGACTTGTCTGATGATGGAGTCCTCCATGACGATTGCTGTCCTCTCTATCTTCTCTTGCCTCTTTAGCCGCAGCTCCTTGTCCCTGGTATATGGCCATCTCTCTAGCCATAGGTCCATGTCCTCTGTGCACTTCCATCTTCCCTCATCCTGGCGTTGGCTTGCACCGGACTCATCTTCCTTGTGGTTGTCCTCCAGGTGGTCTTCACTCTCTGTAGGTGTATCTTGGTCCTCGCTCACTGTAGGTGTATCTTGGCAGCTCCACTGTTGTTGGTGATTTTCCACGGCCTCCCTGTATGCCTGTTCGATGAACTTCTCTAACTCCCTGACTTCTTCCTCAGCGGTTTCCTCTGACATGAAGTTTTCTGCCTCTCTGTCCTCCTCTTCCACTGCTCGAAGTGCTTCTAGTTCCACTATTCTGCCCTCCAGGAGTCTGACTTGCTTCTTCAGACCCTCCAGTTCCTCGCATCAAGTGCATATATAAGATCGCCTCCCAGAGGGGAGGTAGTCATACATATGGCAAACGGTGCAGAAAACTGGGTAGCTCAACATCCTGCTTCTGTCTGCTGCATCCATTGCTGTCCGCTTGCCGGTTTGTCGTCTGAAGTGGCTTCTCCTTGTGTAGGAATCCGTGTAACATCCTTGGTGTTACTGTGAAGTCCTTTTCTTGATTTTAAACCTGCTACTCCTGTTGCTTGTATGTGTCCTCTGTGTCTGTTGTGATTGCCCTCTGCTACTACTGTGTTTGCTTATCGGTACTTGTGTAGGTGTCCTTCCTTAGTGTTTCTTCTTTAGCTCGTCCCTTCTTAAGGCCCTTCGCAAAGGCACTCTCGCTAAGGCGAGCACCTTTAACGCTCGCCTTCGTGCGCTGAATGGCTGAGCGCCATTGGCCCTTCCCCTTTTAAGGAGGAGTTCCTGTGGGTGATGTCAGGGGGTGGGCAGAGTTACCTCTCGCCGATGCCCCATGCTCTCTCCTGCCTTCTGTTGCTCCTTCTTCCCCATTCCTGTTCTCTGCTCTGCTTTTCTCTCCTTCTGCTTTTCTCTGCTTCTCTTTTCCTGCCTCCTGCTTGCCTGTCCATTTCTTCTGTCTGTGAAGGAGGCCTGTATATCACACCAGTGTAAATTCATTTTCCATTTCTTCTTTCCAGATTGACTCACAGTGCCTCTTCCTTACCTGTAGGTTTCAAGTTTCAAGTTTATTATTTCTCTTGATTAATCGCTTAATCAAATTCTAAGCGATGAACAATTTAAAATACATTCAATAAAAGACAAAACAATACAAACTTTAAATAATAACATCGGGTAAATGACTAATACATTGTTCTCATTACACAAGGTAAGATAGGGGTATGAAATACAATTGATTAAAGAAGAGCAAAACAAAGGAAAAGTACAATAGGGAAACAAATAACAATAAAACGTAAAATAATAAAATCACTTGCCTTAAAATTATTGAATTAAATATTAAAAGCATCATTAAAAAGAAATGTTTTTAGATTACTTTTAAATTTTCCTAAATCCTGCTCCTTTCGTAAGTAAATTGGGAGAGCGTTCCAAGTCTGTGGAGCAGTTACCGAAAAGATAAACTGCCGTCTGGTATTACTAATCTTAAGTGAAGGAATGGTCAATAAATTTTGCTCATTAGATCTTAAGGTTCTGCTAGGGTGATATGGTATCAATAGTTTGTATATGAATAAGAACATAAGAACATAAGCAATGCCTCTGCTGGGTCAGACCTGAGGTCCATTGTGCCCAGCAGTCCACTCACGCGGCGGCCCAACAGGTCCAGGACCTGCGTAGTAATCCTCTATCTATACGCCTCTATCCCCTTTTCCAACAGGAAATTGTCCAATCCTTTCTTAAACCCCAGTACCGTACTCTGCCCTATTACATCCTCTGGAAGCACATTCCAGGTGTCCACCACCCGCTGAGTAAAGAAAAACTTCCTAGCATTTGTTTTGAATCTATCCCCTTCCAATTTTTCCGAATGCCCTCTTGTTCTAATATGTTTTGAAAATTTGAAGAATCTATCTCTCTCTACTTTCTCTATGCCCTTCATGATCTTGTAGGTCTCTATCATGTCTCCTCTGAGTCTCTGCTTTTCCAGGGAGAAGAACTCCAGCTTCTCCAATTTTTCAGTGTATGAAAGGTTTTCCATGCCCTTAATCATTCGTGTCGCTCTCCTCTGGACCCTCTCAAGTATTGCCATATCCTTCTTAAGGTACAGTGACCAATACTGAACACAGTACTCCAGGTGCGGGCGCACCATTGCCCGATACAACGGCAGGATGACTTCTTTTGTTCTGGTCGTAATACCATTTTTAATAATACCCAACATTCTGTTTGCCTTCTTTGCGGTTGCTGCGCATTGCGCCGTTGACTTCATTGTTGTATCCACCAGTACACCCAAATCTCTTTCAAGGTTACTTCCCTCTAATACTAATCCCCCCATTTGGTAGCTGAACATCGGGTTCTTTCTCCCTATATGCATGACCTTGCATTTCCCTACATTGAATTTCATCTGCCATTTATTCGCCCACTCCTCCAGTTTGCTTAGGTCCCTTTGTAGGTCCTCACACTCTTCCGTAGTTCTAACCCTTCTACAGAGTTTAGTGTCATCCGCAAATTTTATAACTTCACATTTCGTCCCCGTTTCCAGGTCATTAATAAATACATTGAACAGCAGCGGTCCAAGTACAGACCCCTGCAGAACTCCGCTCGTGACTTTCCTCCAGCCCGAGTAGTGACCTTTCACTCCAGCCCTCTGTCTCCTGCCTGCCAACCAGTGTTTGACCCATCTGTGTACGTCCCCTTCCACCCCGTGGTTCCACATCTTCCTAAGTAACCGCTCATGGGGTACCTTGTCAAAGGCCTTTTGGAAGTTAAGGTAAATGATGTCTACAGGTTCCCCTTTGTCCAACTGGCTGTTTACCCCCTCAAAGAAGTGCAGTAAGTTTGTTTGGCACGATCTTCCCTTGCAGAAGCCATGTTGGCTTGCTTTCATCAGCCCATTTTTTTCGATGTGCTCCTTTATCAGTGCTTCTACCATCTTGCCTGGAACCGATGTCAAGCTTACCGGCCTATAGTTTCCCGGGTCTCCTCTTGATCCCTTTTTAAAGATAGGTGTAACATTTGCTATCTTCCAGTCCTCCGGAATCTCTC
Organism: Geotrypetes seraphini; assembly: GCF_902459505.1. Lineage (NCBI taxonomy): Eukaryota > Metazoa > Chordata > Amphibia > Gymnophiona > Dermophiidae > Geotrypetes > Geotrypetes seraphini. The sequence goes on along the minus strand of NC_047094.1, from coordinate 86,806,130 downwards.
CAGTTTTCAAGGATAGGTTGCAAACTCGTTGGAGTATTCCCGCTATCTCATTTCTTAGTTCTTTTAGTACCCTAGGGTGGATTCCGTCCGGGCCTGGTGATTTGTCGCTTTTCAATCTATCTATCTGTTGGAGGACATCCTCATGGCTCACCTCTATTGCTGACAGTTTTTCTTCTTGATCACCATGGAAGATCATGTCGGGTTCCGGTACACTGGATGTGTCCTCGCTTGTGAAGACTGACAAGAAGAATTTGTTTAACCTGTCAGCTACCTCTTTTTGCTCCTTTATCACTCCCTTTTTATCACTCCCTTTTTATCTCCATCATCCAACGGTCCTACTTCCTCCCTCGCCGGTTTCTTCCCCTTAACATATCTGAAGAATGATTTGAAGTTTTTTGCCTCCCTGGCCAGTCTCTCTTCGTATTCTCTTTTCGCTCTCCTAACCACTTGATGACATTCTCTTTGGCATTTCCTGTGTTCATTCCAGTTTTCCCCAGTTTGGTCCTTTTTCCATTTCCGGAATGATTTTTTCTTGTCTCCTATCGCTTTCTTCACCTCATTGTTTATCCATGCGGGGTCTTTTGTTCGGTTTTTTTTGCACCCTTTTCTAAATCTGGGGATGTACATATGTTGTGCTTCTTGCACTGTGCCCTTGAATAGAGACCAGGCTTGCTCTACAGTTTCTGTTTTCCTTGAGCTGTTTCTAAGTTTTTTTCTTACCATTGCTCTCATAGCATCATAGTTCCCTTTCTTGAAGTTGAACGTTGTCACTGTGGTTCTTTTCCCTTTTGTTGTACTTACTCCTAATTTGTACTGGATCATGTTGTGATCACTGTTTCCTAGTGGCCCTACTACTTCCACTTCTTTTGCAGGTACCCCTATTCCGTTGAGGATTAGGTCAAGAGTGGCATATCCTCTTGTTGGTTCCTTGACAAGCTGATCCATAAAGCAGTCCCTCACAGCCTCTAAGAATTCTGTTTCCCTCGCACAGTTTGAGTTTCCAATATTCCAGTTTATCCCGGGGTAGTTAAAATCTCCCATTACTGTCACATTCCTGTTGTTGCCTTCCCGCCTCAATTCTGCTGCCAGATCTTTGTCGTTTGCTTCCGTTTGTCCAGGTGGACGATAGTATAGACCCAATCTTATGTTAAGGCCACCTTTTCCTGGTAATTTGACCCATAATGACTCCAGTCCTTCCGCCTTTGGTTCTATATCCACTCCGGATGAGGGAATGGTGTCTTTTATGTGCTATTCCTCCACCCTTCTTGTTGGTCCTGTCTCTTCTATAGAGTTTGTACCCTGGCAGCACTACATCCCATTGGTTATCCTCGTTCCACCATGTTTCCATGATTCCAATGATGTCTAGGTTTTCTTTTATGGCTATGGCTTCTAATTCTCCCATTTTGGACTTTAGGCTCCTTGCATTAGCGTACAAGCAATTTAAGTCCTGGTCTTTTCTTTTCTCTGCTGGTTTTACATGTGTTTTGCTCCCCATACCATCCCCTATTTGGGCTGCCAGTCCCTCATTTCTGTTCCCTTCTTCCTCATTTTTTGGTGTATCTTTTCTGTTCCTTTCTTCCTCATTTTTTGGTGTATCTTTTTCGTCTGCAACCTGATTTCCTGATCTCTCCTGTTCCTCTAATTTTATCTGTTTGTCCTTTTTGTTGGTCAACAGCTTCTGTTGTTCGTCTCTTGCCTGTTCCCAGCATTTTTCCCACTCAGTATCTTCTTTGGATACTCTTGTCCGAACCGTCGACGTCAGGTCAACTATCGGCTTTCCCCTTCTTCTCAGTTTAAAGCCTGCTCAATTCCTCTCTTGACGTTGTTTGCTAGCAGTCTCGTTCCTGCCTTGCTCAGGTGTAGTCCGTCCCTCCTGAAGAGCTTGTTCTTCCCCAAAAAAGTTGTCCAGTTCCTTACAAAAAGGAATCCTTCTTCTTCGCACCATCTCCTCAACCATGCGTTTATTGCTTGTAGCTCGGTCTGCCTCTTCACGTCTGCCCTCGGTACTGGCAGAATCTCTGAGAAATCTATCTTCTGTATCCTCAGCTTCAGTTTCCTTCCTAGGATCTTGAACTGTTCAATTAGCGTAGTCCTGCTGTAATTTCTCCTGTTGACATCATTTGTTCCCACGTGGATTATCACTGCTGTCTCTTCTGTTTCTGCACCGTCCAGGATCCTCTCGATTCTGTCGGTGATGTCCTTCGTTCTTGCTCCTGGGAGACAGGTCACTAGCCGATCCTCTCTCCCTCCTGCTACGTGACTGTCCACTTCTCTGGAGTCTTATAGACGTGACTGTCCACTGCTGGAGTCTTATAGAAAAGAGACTTAAAAATAAGCAAACAAAGTTTATATGTTATCCGATGGATAACTGGAAGCCAATGTGCATTTTTTAAAAGGGGTGTAACATGATCAAATTTTCTAGATTTACTGATGAGTTTAATGGAAACGTTTTGAATAATTTGAAGGCGTTTAAGCTCATTTAGTGATATACCCTTAAAGAGAGCATTACAGTAGTCTAATTTAGAAATCACTAAAGAGTGAATAAGAATATTTAACAATTTTGGACATAAAAATTTTGAGATAGATCGAATCCTACGTAATCTATAAAAGGTGGTTTTAACAATATTACTGATATGATCATGAAAATTCAGTTTGGTGTCAAAAATCACCCCTAAGATTTTTATATTATTAACTATTTGTAAGGGAACATTTTTTATAGTGATGGGAGCAATGAGAGTAGAATTTTCTTTCCATGGGAAGAGCATCACACTTGTTTTTTTGATGTTAAGAGCCAGTTTATTTGTATTTAGCCATTGATGAACTTGGTCAAGTTTCTCACTGATCTCTCGGATATCAGATATTTTGTTGGTATCTATTGGATGCAGGAGCTGAATGTCATCTGCATATGCAAAAACTTGAAAACCCACAGATTGACATAAGGTAATTAAAGGAGCAAGAAAAATATTAAATAATAACGGAGAGAGAATAGACCCTTGAGGAACCCCATAAGTAGTTGATGATGATTTAGATGTTGAGTCTTTAAAGAGGACGGTGGAAGTACGGTCTGTTAGGTTCTGAAATTGTGTGCTTTTTAATATGATCTTTAACATATAACATACGTACACATAGATAGACTATGGACAGAACTCCTACTTAAATACATACCTTAAACTTAAGAACACAATAAGTTGTGCACCCGTCTCTGGCATTTACTCCACTTTTCTCTGCTTGGCAGAAGTTCTTGCATCTCACAGCATAAACATATACCTGGTAATGCTAATACTCTACTTTTCCTTTACAGAATAAATTCCTATCAGGCACCCTCCAGCTGAACAGCTATAGAAGTACTCCCTATGGGGTGAATTCTCAAAAGGTTGCCAAGCTGGACTGATTTGTACTAACTGCAAATTCTATAAGGGCAGATCTATGCGGAACGGCCATTATAAAATATAGTATAAGCCCGTAGTTTTGTGCCTTATGTGAAAGCACTTAAAGCCATGTCACTGGCTTGCACCTAACTATTGGCAGGCATGCAATCCCTAGTATTCTATAACCTGCTACATAACTCATAGGCACACCCCTGACTCGCCCTTGCTCCTGCCCCCTAGAAGTTGCACACCATAGAGATTGCACATGCAGCTTTTTGAAAAGCAACTAAGGGCTAGATTCATTAAGCAAACCGATTGTGTACCGATCGGTTTGCGACCCCTTAGCGACCAAATTCCCTTCTGGCCCAATTCACTTACCTCTCTGCTGACCATCCTCCGATCCGCGCATGGAAATGAGGGGAGGGACATTCAAAAGTCGGGAAGGCAGTGATTCACAACACAATCAATCCAATCTGACTAGGCTGGCCGATCAACTGAAAAAGCGACTGCTGGGGACCAGTCGAAAACATCTTTCCGACTGGAAGCCCTGCTCTCTGCCCTGCAATCTGTCCTGCCTGCTTCCTCCTGAATGTCGCCCTGCTCTGCCACAATCTTCCCCCGAATGCCACCCTGCTTAATCTTCCCCCGAATGCCGCCCTACTCTGCCTCGATGTTCCCACCGAATGCCGCCCTGCTTGATCTTCCCCCCGAATGACGCCCTGCTCGATCTTCTCCATGAATGCCGCTCTGATCTGCCACGATCTTCCCTCCGAATGCCGCCCTGCTCTGCCCCGATCTTTCCCGAATCTCTCCTGCCCTTCCCTGGCCTGCGAGCCTGTGGTTTTAACCCACGGGTTTAAAGTGGGTTAAAACCATGGGCTCACAGGGCTAAAAACAATAAAAAAGTTAAAGTTAAAAAAAATGGCCCCGGCTCGGACGGGCATGCGCAGACCATCTACAGATGATCTTTGCATGCGCGCGGATTGCATAACAGCAATCCATGCAGACAGATGGGGGCGTTCCTCCAGCTGCCCCCATCTGTATATTGGGGCTTTAAGAATTCGTCGGAACTGGCCAGATCAGGACCGATCGGGAGGTTAGTGAATCTGGCCCTAAAGCCCTTTGTACACTCAGCTTTCAATTGGTGCCAATTAAGGTCGTGACACCAATTTAAGCCTATAATTGGCTGTTAACTCCAATTAATTAACAGCCAATTAAATTAAGTTGTTTGGGTAAATGGCTTTATTCTATAAAGCGCATGCTCAACTTTGCATGCTAAATGTAAAGTTGGGCGCCCGATTTTATAGAAATAGGAGGTATGGGGAGGGGGAACATTGTGGTTTTATTTCATTTTTAACCCTTTCTTAAATCTGGAAATCACAGTGGTGCTAATGTGTCTAATGGATTCGGCCCTAGCAACAGTGTGAGAATGTGCAAAGAAACAGAAAAATGAAGGCAGATATTAACCTGCCAAGCCATTTACTCTCCCTTTTACTCCCTTAGAGACAGGGCCGGATTTAGATGAAAAGTACATTCCACTTATGAGGCCCTTTCACCTCCCATTTTTAAGTTTATAAATTACATGAGAGATAATAAAATACATCATTACTGTGATATATATCAATATGTTAAATGAAACATGTTGTTATTGGTACTAACCTTTATATGTGACACGAGAACACTTATTTGGACATTTATTCTCAGCACCATATATAGTACTTGTAACAATAACTCATCAAACATAACACACAACATTGCCCCTTCCTATGTCCATAGTGCCCCCAGTGCGTCCTCCCTCACCTCACTCCCCCTCCATTGCCCACCTGCCTCCCATCCCCCTTCCATTGAACACCCCCCATGCCATCCTGCCTGCCTGCCTTCCATTAAACCCCCACACCCCCCTCCAATGCCAGCCTGCCTGCCTCCCTTCCCCCTTCCACTGAACCCCCCCCCTGATGCCAGTCTGGGCCGCCCTGTCCTGACGGATCCACGTTTTGCCTCTCTCCCTGCGGGGCTGGGCTTTGCCCAGCTGTTTCTGGACTGATGTCTTTCCCTCCCCAATCTTCCTCCCAGGGCAAGAAAAAGAAAGGGAGAAGTCGAGTCGGCGCCCCGTTGCGGCCGGAGCCGGTTCCGATCCCAAAGCGTAGAATTTCTCCTTATTTTTGGTTCAGTGTTTTAGTGTTCACTGTTTTTAGAATAGTGTAATTTTAATTTTGCTAACAATTTGAATGTAGGCCCCTCTTGATCTTGAGGCCCTAGGCTGAAGCCTAGTTAGCCTATAGGAAAATCCAGCCCTGCTTAGAGATCTTATGTACGTGTCCCAAGCTTTCTTTAATTCTCAGATACAGTTTTCATCTTCACCACCTCCATGAATCCATCACCCTTTCCATGAAGAAGGGTTTCCTCAGGTTACTTGTGAGTCTGACCTCTTTCACCTTCTTCCTATGCCTCCTCATTCCAGAGTTTCCTTTCAACTGAAAGAGACTCACACTTCTTGTGTGTTTATCTGCATAGATATTTATAAGTCTCTATCACATCTCCCCTCTTCTGCCTTTCTTCCAAAGAAGAAGGTGTGAAGCTGTGCAGAGGTGGTTATCCCTTACCTGTGGGGCTGGGTGTACTGCAGCCAGGATACCAGGATTTTGATGGACTCTCTTGAGAACATGTGTGAGAGACATTACCCAAACCTCAGGAGAGTGTGTTTCTGTGCTTGCAGACAAACTGTATATTTGAAAGAGGGAACGAACTTTAGCTTTTCATTAAGATTTGACTTTGAGGAGTTGTTTTAAAAAAGGTTGACAAATGTTTCCAACAATGTGGACAAGTCTAATCCTGTGAAAATCCTTCCAGCTACCCGCGCTGTGCAGAGACTTTATCAAAGAGCTGGTGTTCTGTAAGAGGCAGTACACGTACGAGCTGAGCCAACTGTGTGGCATATGCAGTTGAAATCAATAATACTTAACTGTACTTTTATCATGCAGGGTCTCGCTTTCAGTGTGATGCTGTGACGCAGGCAGATGTGATTATTCTTGTCGATGGCTCTTGGAGCATTGGGCGTAATAATTTCAGACTTATTCGAGATTTCCTTGTGGGGTTGCTTGCACCATTTCATATCACTTCCAAGCACATCAGAATTGGTATGTGAGTGAGATCCAGGGTCACTGTTTACCAATTATCTCCTACCCTTCCCAAACCTATTATTAAATGCGATTTCCTTCCTCCATTCCTCCCCCCCTCCCCCAGGGTTGTCTCAGTACAGTGGGGACCCACGCACAGAGTGGAATCTCAGCACTTATCATACGAAGGAGGAAGTCTTAGAAGCAGTGAGAAATCTACGTTATAAAGGGGGGAACACATTCACAGGTACTGTAGACTATAAGTATTAACCCAGCACTGCTTGCTGTCTCTCTCTTTCGTCTTATCTTCTTTTTCATAGCTTGGTAATAGGGCTGCTTTCCAGTCACATAGTACTTCAGATTTGTAAGTACAGCCACCCCAAAGATGGATGGAGATGCTCAGTGCAACAGATGCTGAAGTGCAGCCTTGAGGCAACTCAGCCTGTGTGGTATCTGGCAGCAGGGCCAGTGCAGGGATATTGAGTGCCCTAGGTAAACCTCCAGCCTTGGTTTCCCCCTCAAAATGTTTGATAACTAAACTAACAGCGCTCTTCCGCAACAATTCTGTAAAATGCATAATTGGACATCATAATGGTATATTTTAAACTGTGTGTAATAATTATATTCTACACACAAATGTTTAATGGTGCTGTAAGTATAGTGAATGCTATTAAATATCTATGAAATCTCTGGGGGTGTATTATTATATAATATAAATAGGGACGGCCCTAAAATGAGGCCAACTGAGGCGGTGGTCTCAGGCGGCAATTTTGAGGGAGCGGCATCTTACTGCCAGCCAGCCTACCTGCTGGTCGGCTCTCTCTGCTGCTCCCCTTCCCGACATCTAATGCTTTCACCCTTCTCCCCCATAACTGGCATTTTTCCCATTCCACCTTCCCCCCCCCATCTACCTTTGATTTGTTGTAAAAGTTGCTGGGTGGCGGTAGCGATTCACAGAGCTACCCTCCTGCCGGTCCTAGTGTCTTCTCTCTACTGCGATCCGCCCTAGTGGAAACAGGAAGTTGTCAGAGAGGGCAGGCTGTAGTGCAAAAAAGATGCCTGGACCGGCAGCAGGGTAGCTCTGTGGATCACTACAGTGAGCAAGGGACATTGGACTGCACACTCATAAAGCTCAAGGTGTGAAAAATAATAAAAAAATGCAACATGGCACTAACGTAAAGTTACCAAAGTAATTTTATTGTGGTTATCTTCAATCATGACACCAAAAGAATACAGCATAATTGCATTATCAGTTACGTTAGTGGGAGATCGTTATAGTTGCCAAAATGCTGGCCTACTGATAACGAGCTCAGCTTAAGATCTCAAGACCCTCTATTATATACTTTTGGCTCAGTGTGACATCATCAGTTTCTCAACCAATAAAAATCAACCAAGGAGGTGTTTAAAATTAAACAAAGGAATTCTACGTTTAAAAGTTTCAGAACTCATATTTGTTCTGTCCACATTCATTTCTGAATATACATTATCCTTTTCACAAAGGTATATTAAGAGAAATCATTTGTTAAAAAGATGCTGAAATGTTCTCAGCCCTACAATGCTGAAAAGTTGTCAGCCTTAGAGGAAAGGAGAAAGTGCAGGAGAAGGCAATCAAAGAGAAGGAGGGGCTGTTCCCCCTAAGCTGACAGTTTCAAATTTCACCTACTCACACAGAAGCCTTTCTAACTTAACCATTTCCAGATGCTGTTTTAGGATTTCTTTAGGTTGCAAATATATATAATATGTTTTTTTCAAAACCCATTCTTTTGTTCAATACAGTCACCCAATCACTCCAGCACTTGCTTGGGCCCAAGCATTCCATACATTCATAACTTGATTAAATCATATTTAATACCTGTTATATCTTAGTTTGGGATATGAAATCTGATATACTTTTTCTAACCAGCCTGAGGCACATCTGGTATCAATTAACACCACGATGCTAAGAGCGGGAATCTCTCTGAACAGACTTGACAGAAAGTCACTGACACAAAATGGATTCCAAAGACAGAGAAGATATAGAAAAGACAAAGAATCCAAAATGGAGTCCATGTATACCCTGGTTTCCTTCATGATCTGGCCTAATAGCAAAGTACATAAAAAGAATATTATTATACTTTCCCTTATATTAATCTGTAGTGTGTTTTTCTGGCTTTAGCTTCATTCATATTCAGATTTGTATTCACCCGTCTTTTGTATGCTTCTATTGGGCGTGGCCTTAACTGACACACATGCTTGTATCTAACTAGAATTACCCAGAATCATACGAAAAACAGGCACTTAATACTGCACTATCATGTTCTGATATCCATTCCATTACCGTCCCATAAACATCACTCCCTACTGGCCATGAGCCACTACTCCTCATACAGCCACCAAGCAACTTTTGTGACAAATTGAAGGTAGATGTGGGGGTGGGGTGGAATGGGAAAAATGTTGTTTGGGGGGGAGAAGGATGAAAGCGGAAAGCCTAATAGTTGGGGCAACTCTTGTCCCACCCCCATTTTGGATGCTTGGGGTGGGAGTGGAGGGAGGGCACCAGCTCACAGCTCATCCCTCGCCTCAGGCAGCAGATTGCCTTGAGCTGCACCTGACTATAAACAATATATATTTAACGGAAATATAGCTGTGCACACACTATGATAAAAAGACTCCAGACCATACAAAACACCGCCCTCAGACTGATCTACTCACTCAGAAAATATGATCACATAACTACTGCCTTCTTAGACTCCCACTGGTTACCCATACAAGCACGAATTCAATTCAAATTCCACTGCCTATTATTCAAAGCGTTACATGGCTCTTCCCCTTCCTACCTAAACAACCGCTTAAACCAGATCTCCACCTCAAGACACAGAAGAACCCCAAACCCTTTTACTTTTCCCCCACTCAAAGGCACACTACGCAAGAAATTGTTTGACAACCTTCTGGCAACACAAGCAGCAAAACTCAACCATACCATCTCCAATCTGCTGATAACATCGGACGACTTCAAAACATTCCGAAAAGAAATCAAAACCCAGCTTTTCAAAAAATTCATCCAAATATCTTAACCATTCTCCACCTACCTCAAGATATTACTTCCCCAAATAACCCACCTAAACACCTTCCAAGCAAACAGACCCCAAAAATTAGATGGTAATCTTACCTACTCTAACTATATTCTCTTTGTCCATATCACACAGTTCGGCACTGTCATTTTACTATCCAACCCCTAATTCCCCTTAGGAATGTATCTAGCTATCTCTCTTCTGTCAAAAAAAAAAAAAAAAAAAAAATAAAAATTGTATCTTCACTGGAAAATGTCCAGTCAAATCTTTTGTAATCCGCCTTGAACTGCAAGGTATAGGCGGAATAGAAATCCGTAATGTAATGTAATGTAATGTAATATTCAATGGTGCTATATTACTACTACTACTACTTATCATTTCTGTAGCACTACTAGACATATTCAATAGCATTCACTATGCATAAAACACCATTAAACATTTGTGCATAGCTATAATAGTACATCAAAACACAGAGAGACAGTCCCTGCTCAAAAGAGCTTACAATCTAGTCAAGACAGACAAATTGGACAAGAAGGTGCATCAATACACAGTGCACAGGTGGGGGGAATTACAGAGGGAACAATAAGACATACATTGGTACTTAGCAGGTGGATTGGAGTTGAGAGTCCAAAATCCAGTTACTTTAGGTACTATACCATTTCAGATCTGGCTGGTTCTGGGCAATACAGATAACAAATCCCCAGGACACCCTTGGCACCCTAACCCAGAACTCCTTGAGGGGGTGTTCCCAAAAGTGTACCTGCAATCTGCAGTGATGTGGCTCCGGTGCAGTGTTGTAGGACGGACGGGACCAAGCTTGATTGATAGATGACACTGTAGTCCCCACGCTGCACAGAGACAAGGTCCTCTGCCTCAGGTGATGGCCAGAGAGCACTGTTGGAGAAGGCAGATTTAGATATCTTGAGCTGTACTATGCTATAAAAAGTTTTGTTTTATCACTATTTAAATATAATATCCTTTGGTCCCTATTACAGGAAACCCCAGAGAGTACAGGCAGGCTCCGTTTTATGAACATCCGACTTAAGTTGGACTCATACTTATGAACAGGGGTCCTGTTCTACCTTCGGTGTCCCATTGCGCCCCTCTCCTTCCCTCCTGAGTCCCAAAGCGTCCCTCTCCCTCCCTCCCGAGTCCCATTGCACTCCTCTCCCTCCCTCTCGAGTCCCAATGCGTCCCTCTCTCTCCCGAGTCCCAACGTGCCCCTCTCTCTCCCTCCCTCCTTCCATTCTGTGGCTAAAGTACATGCCTCCCTCTGGTGGGTGTTTACCTTCTGGCTGGCTCCCTCTTCCTTCCTGCTGCAGTCATTTCTTTGCACAAAGCCGCGGGTGGCAGGCTGACACACGTCCTGCAGCTGAGCTGGAAGTCTTCCCTTTGATGTTGGAGGAAGCTCCTCTGACATCAGAGGGAAGGCTTCTTACTCAGCTGCAGTACGTGCATAGGAGCCATCGCCCGGGCTTTCTGCAGAGAAACGACTGTGGCAGAAAGGAGGAGGGAGCCGGCCAGAAGGTAAACACCTGTCAGAGGGAGGTATGTATTTCAGGCACAGAACAGAGGAAGAGAGAGGGGCGTGTTGGGACTTGGGAGGGAGAGGGGTACAAACTTCGGACAAATGATGGAAGGAAGGAGGGAGGGGGGGCATGAACTTGGGACACAGAATAAAGGGAAGGAGGGAGAGGAGCATGATGGAAGAATAGTGGGAGTAAGGGAAAGAAATACTAAGGTGAGAGAGGGAATAGGAAGAGAGAATTGGGTGTTTGAGAGAGGGAGAGAGGGAAAGAGAGATGGCGCACATGGGAAGATGAATAAAGAGGAGAATTGTTGGGCTTAGGGTGGATGAGAGAATTATTGGACATGGTAGGAGAGGAGTGAGTTAGAGATGCATGGGGAAGAGAGAGATGAAAAGGAGTAATGTTGGATGTTGTGATGGAGAGGGAACAGTGAAATGAATGGAAAGGGATGCAAAAGGGGCCTCAAGGAGGTTGAGAAGGTGGGAAGAATACTAGGATCCGAGTTACATAGAAATTCAACTTAAGAATGGTTTAAAAAATGGAACCCGTTCTTAACCCGAGAACTTCCTGTAGTGTCCCTTTAGTGGTATATACCAGGTATTTTGTTGGTTGTTTGGAGTACATGAACTTTATGTTATTTGTGAGAGGAGACCCTAAACAAAGGATCCCAGAAAGGAAGGGGAGGAGTCACTGAAGTTACAGGTTACTTAGATTTGAGATCCAGTATGCTTTATGATCAGCTGAACTTTGGGGGAGGGGTGGGATTTCAGAGGGGACTGCAGCCCTATCTGGAATTTTGTGTTGCTAGCACCCAGTTGCTACTCCATATTACAGTTTTCCCCAGTTTTCTACATTTCTCATGATTTGTAATGTATCTACAGGAAGAGAGTATAGTGTTTTCTAAATCAAAAACACAGGGCCAGATGCACTAAAGTCAGTGATCCTCTAATGATTGTTGCTAAACCAGTTTGACTGGTTTAGCGACGATTGACTTTACTGACCCGATGCAGAAAACGGCTCACCGTGTGGTTTTCTGCACGATCACTTATTCTCCGATCCAACCATGCAAATAAGCTCATTAATATTGAAATGCCATGTAAACTAGCAGAGTGATTGATGCTCTAACATGGCTTCCCGATGCACAAAAAAGAGTGATTGCTTTTAACAATCCAAAAAAAGCAACTGGTCAAGACTAGTTGTTTACCTGTCTAACCATAGTAGAGAATGACAGGAGGACATATTTTTCCGCGTCCCTGGGGAACTCATTTTCCCATCCTGCCGAGTTCTTTTCCTGTCCCTGCCACATTCCTGCAAGCTCTGTCCTCATCTGCACAAGCCTCAAACACTTTAAAATCATAAGTGTTTGAGGATTGTGCAGTTAAGGCAGAGCTTACAGGAATGGGATAGGGACAGCGACAAAACTCATGGGGACGGGATGGGGAAATTGATTTCCTGCTAGGATAGGGACAAATTTGTTCCTGTGTCATTCACCAAACCATAGTTTAGCCCTTTTTTGATGCTGTGCGTGTTACACACACACAATATGTGCCCCATTAAAAAGAAAAAAAGCACCCCCTTCCCGCTGATGACAGCCCTACCTGACATCCCTCCCTGATCAACTGGCACCTGAAACTGATCCCCCCCCCACTGCAGTGAAAACAGCAGGAGGGATGCCCACTCCCTCCTGTCACCAGATGATCCCCCTGAACCCTACCCCGGTACCATTTTCCAAAGTTGGATGCAAGAAGGAAGCATGGTCCCTCCACCTTCAAGGCTCATCGATCCAAAATAGTGGGCCTTTCCTCCTCGATGCAACAGGATACACAGGGAGAGGCCCAAGGCCCTGATTGGCTCAGATGCCTAAGGCATCTCCCAAGGGGAGGGACCGTAGACATGTGAGCCAATCAGGGGAGCATTTTGTGCGCAGAAGGGAGTGGGTAACCCTCCTGACAATTTTCTCCCACACCAGGGAGAGGGGGGTCAGCATGGCAGGAGGGAAGTGGACATCTCTTCTGCCTATTTTCTCTCGGGGAGAGGGGGGAGTTGTCCTGGCAGGTGGGAGTGGGCATCCCTTCTGCCAATTTTCTCTTGGGCGGGGTGGGGTGGGGGTGTTCGGCATAGCAGGAGGGTAGTGGGTATCCCTCCTGCCAATTATCGCTGACACAAGAGGGGTTCGTTCCCCGGGGCTGGTTCGTCGGGGAGATGTCAAGGAGGACTTTCATTGTTGAGGGGGGGGGATTTTTTTCTTTGTCTTAATGGGGCAGATATTATGCATGTGTAACACACACAAAGCATCTGTGCCCATTAAAAAAAAAGAAAAAACGAATAGCTGAGTGGCAGGAGGCTGCTTTGGGGCTTTCCCTGCCTCTCAGCTGTTGGGGCTTCCCTTGCTGGCTCTGCGCATGTGTGAGTCGCTCTCACAGCAATCAATCGGACGAGAGAGTTGGGGAGTATGACAAACTTCTGCACAAACCATTTGCATGCAAAATTTTTAGTGCATCAATAGCACTTTAAGAATTGGCCAAAAATCAGATCAGAGCAGACCCACGTGGTCTTACCGATCCTGTTTGGTACTTCTAGGCCACAGTAAGTAAAAAGGGAAAATCTAATTATGCGTTTCGAACACAAGGTGTCATCTGGACTTGTGTCTAGCCACTTGCCACTAAAATTCTTTCCAAGATTACATTTCAGCAGGTACATTTCTCTAATCCAGTGGAACACTATAGGACTAAAAGTATTTTTCATGTATGGTGCTGATAAAATGTGAGAGTTTGTGTAACAAGGTGCAATCCTTAATATGTGAATAAAGAGGTGATCTCTCCTAATTTAGGGAGACAAGATGTGTGTGTGTTAAAATCAGTTTGCCATTTGAGTTTCAGGTTGTCATCTGCTAATCTCATGCTGTGCCATGGGCTTATCACCCATGTCATTTGAACTTGAGAGTTCCAGCCTATATTTGCTATCATCTGGTACTGATTTTAAAGAGAAGTAATGAATGAGTTTAGGGTGAGGCCACCCCAAATGATTCCCTTTATTATGCAAATCACTTTGTTCATTCATGTTCTGGTGGGAGAGTTAAGGGGGTGCATCTATTTCAAGTTTATTTCATTTCTTTGATTACTTCGCATAGTCCAAATCCAATGCGATTTACATAAGTTCAAAAATTGAATAAAATTTTAAAAACCGACAAACATAACATTCACTACTAATGCATTAATACATGTAAGGAGGGAAGCGGTTGACAGCAATTGACATAAATACAATTCTAAAAAAAATAAAACCAGGGGAGGGTCAAGACACTGAAGATTGGGGAACAGGTACCCGCTTAATTCTATTAGATCGTCTTCCTGAAGCTATTATAGGTTATAACAAATCTATTGGAAAGCGTCCTTGAATAGCCAGCTCTTTAGGAGAGTTTTAAACTTGCTCAGTGCTTTTTCTTCTCTTATATTAAATGGAAGTGAATTCCAGATTTGTGGTGCTGTGGCAGAAAAGATCATATCTCCCTTAGAATATATAACTTTTAAGGAAGGCACTATTGCAGAGCTTTCATACGCTGAGAGATTGGAGAAACTGGGACTCTTTTCCCTGGAGAAGAGGAGACTTAGAGGGGATATGATAGAGACTTACAAGATCTTGAAGGGCATAGAGAGAGTAGAGAGGGACAGATTCTTCAAACTTTAAAAAAAAAAAATAAAAGAACAAGAGGGCATTCGGAAAAGTTGAAAGGGGACAGATTCAAAACGAATGCTAGGAAGTTTTCTTTACCCAACATGTGGTGCACATCTGGAATGCACTTCCAGAGGACGTAATAGGGCAGAGTACGGTATTGGGGTTCAAGAAAGGACTGGACATTTTCCTACTAGAAAAGGGGATAGAAGGGTATAGATAGAAGAGTACTGTGCAGGTCCTGGACTTGTTGGGCCGTCATGTGAGCGGACTGCTGGGCGCGATGGACCTCGGGTCTGACCCAGCGGAGGCAATGCTTATGTTCTTATGTTCTTTATCTTCAGATCTTAAGGATTTTATGGGAGAGTATGGTATTAGATATGTTTCTAAAAATATGGGAGCTTTATTTATTAGTATTTTATATGTGAGTAAAGCTATTTTATAAATGATTCTGTGGTTTACTGGTAACCAGTGTTTTTCCTTTAGAAGTGGTGTAACATGATCAAATTTCCCAGAACTGCAAGCTGAGAGTTTTAAAATTCAGTTCTGTATACCAGTGTTTCTTTTTTGTTGTTGTTGTTCAATAATATTTATTAGAATTTTCAGAAAACATCATAATTCAGGGAATAAGTAACAGGAAGGAAAATATATGTTCTCGTGCAGGATTATTACAATGCAGATAAAGGGTGTGATAAAATTATCAGATGTATGATATCAAATGACTATACATTACGCAGAGTGACTATTATTAATTAATTGGTACAAAAGTCCAGAACTTTACTCCAAGTCTTATTGAAAGATGAGAAAGTATTCATTGTCGGGGCGACAGATTTTTCATATTTAACGTACAGAGAAACAGTATTCCACCACTCAGTATAGTTTAAAGTAGTAAAATCTTTCCAATGAGAAAGTCATTTTCACTGCTATTAAAAGAAGAGATTGTAATAGTTTATCTTCTTATTTATCCAGACTTGAGGACAGAACAGAGCCTCCTAAGATTATTATGTTAAAGGACAATTGTTCTTGTATTGACAAAATTTGACAAATAGTAGACCAGATTTTGGCCCAAAAAGATTTTAACAGTGTACAATGATATAACATGTGATCTAATATACCAATTTGGGCAGAGCAAGACCAACATAATTCTGAATTGAGTGGGGTAAGCTTAGATAATTTGTATGGGGTCCAATATGCCCTGTGATACAGAAAAAGAACCATTTGTTTGTGAGCAGCAGCCTGTAATGAACTAAAAGAATTGAGCCATATAGTTTCCCATCGTGCTGGGGGTTAATGAAAGCGAGAGGTCTGTGGACCAGACATCATATAGTGCTGTTGGGGAGGGGAATTTATGTTTCTTCAATAGTTTATACCAGGCAGTTGCTTCCCCCTTTTTTGAGTCTAAATAGAACACACCACAGTAGTATTGATGATACTTCATTCGATATGAGGTGTTTTTTCATGAAGGATTTAACTGATTGTTGTAATTGTAGCCATTGATAAAATTGACTAGATGGTATATGGAATTTGTCAGCTAAGTTAGCAAAACTCATCAACTTATTTTCAGTAAGTAATTGAGATATAGACCATAAACCGTTTTTGATCCACAATTTCCATTCAATATGTTTACCTTGGATTTGTACTTGTGGGTTGAGCCATATGGGAGAAGCTGTAGTAGAATTCCATTTATGATCTGCAATAGCGTCAGTTTCATTGATTGCAACCACAGTAGAAAATAATATGGGATTATTTCTAACAGAATTTGAAGACATGAAAGGTAAGTGACGTAGAAATTCTTTATTGTATAATTTATGTTCTAATTGTAACCAGGAAGGGAGCTGTTTATCATCTGGGGTTACAGCCATTGGGAGCCTTGTCTACATAAGAATGCTATGTGATATTCGTACATGCTGGGAAAGTTTACTCCTCTGTTGTTTTTTGTGCACTTTAACTTCTTGAGTGCGATGCGGGGAACTTTGTTGTTCCATAGAAATTTGGATAGAAGAGATTCGATTTTGGAGTAGGCTTTTAGTGGAAGTAAAAAGGGTATCATAGAAAGGATATATGTGATTTTAGGGGCCAAGACCATTTTGATAGAGTCCAATCTCCCCCACCAGGATAACTTCAGAGGGGACCATTGTAGAGCTGTAGACTTGATTAGGTGAATAATATGATCCAATAGTAAGGTACTAGTTTCTTCTATAGTAGTTGCAAACAAAATTCCCAAATATTTCAACTTGTTTGATGTATATTTTAAGACCAAAACGAGATATAAAGTCTCCACATGGATAGTCCGTCAGTGGCAATACCTCTGTCTTTGTACTATTTAGTTTATATATCCCGCTAGAGGCGCATAAGAGTCTATAGTGTTGATAATATGCGGTATTGAGTCCAACATAGCGTAGATTAACACATCGTCTGCATAAGCGGAGAGTTTGATCTCTAAATCTTCAATTTGTATTCCAATAATATCATTATTAGACGTCAATGCTATGAGGAGGGGTTCCAAAGCTATATTAAATAAAAGAGGAGACAACGGGCAGCCTTGTCTCGTCCTCCTCGATGGTATACCAGTGTTTCTAAACTTCTTCAGCCAAGTACCCCCTAAATCTATCAAATATCAACTGAGTACCCCCACCCAAGCTCCACCCCTGACCCCATCCCATAATAATAGTACTACTTGTAATGCAATTTCTTCCATTCATTTTTCATATATACACACAATACAACCTTATTAATACATAATGGTAACCACAAAATTAAAAAGAACCACAAAGCACACTAAGCAGAGAAAATGTTAATTATCATTTATATTTGTGGGTTTTTTTTTCAAGGAGGTCAAGGCAGATGACTTTAAAATATGTAATGTCACCTCAGTAACAACTATAGAAAAATAGACAAATATAGTGCAAAATATAGACAGCAGATATAAATTCTCAAAACTGACCACATTTCAATCACTAAATTGAAAATAAAATAATTTTTCTTATCTTTGTTGTCTGGTAATTTCACGAGTCTCTGGTTGCATTTCCTTCTGACTGTGTATCCAATATTTATTTCTTTCTGCTTCCTGCACGCTTCCTCTCATTCCCTTCCTCAACCAACATCTCTCTCAGTCCCTCCATAAATCCAGTTTTTCTTCCTCTCTACTCCACCCCTATTGGCAACATCTCTCTCTCTCACACTGTCCATCTGTCTTTCTCTCATTCCCTCCCTTGCTGCAAAGGGAGTGGGGAAAGAGAGAGAGATCCAGGTTGCATCTCTCCCACCCCCTCTACTACCACATCCAACATTTCTCCCTATCTCATTCTCCGTATCATGTGCAGCATTTTTCACCACTACCCAGCAGCCCCATGCCCATTTCTCCTTCTGTCACTCTTCTCCAGCACCATGTCACATCTCTCCCTCAATCACTATGTCCAAAATTCCTCCCCATGCATCCTCTTCAATCTGTCCCTCTGTTCTTTCTCCACCATCATATCCAACATTTATCCCTCTCATCCTTCTCTTCCCCATGCATCTCTACATCACTCTCTCTCTCTATGCCCAATTTTTCTTTCTTTCTTTTCCCATGTGCACCATCTCTCACCTTTCACTCACACACTCATACCCAACAATTCTCCCTTTCTATTCCTTCCCTCCCTCCTATGTCCCAAGTTAGTGCCCCCTTCCTCCCTCCCTTCTGTGTCCCATGTTCATGCCCCCTCCCTTTCTTCTGTGTTCCGAATTCGTGCCACCCTCCCTGCCTTCCAGCCTTTGTCCCAAAATCATGCCCCTCGCATGTCCCAACGTGCTCCTTCTCTCCCCCTCCTTTCTCCTTTTCTCCCATATCATGTCCCCTCTCTCCCTTACTTGCTCTCTCTAGGGCAGTACTCACTTCCTTCAGGGCCTTCCAGCTGGGCTGCTCCTTCTGCCTTCAGTGGCACTTGTTGTAGGGACACATGGACAGCGGCTCTTACATGCTGCACATGGCTGACCCACAAGCCTTCCCTCTGATGTCAGCTCTGACATCGGAGAGGCATCTGAGTCAGCCACATGCAATGTGAAAGAGTCGCTGACGCATCCCTACAACAAGTACCCTGAAGGCAGGAAGCAACAGCCTACCTGGAAGGAGGTAACTGAGATTCCCTGCTGACCTGGAAGGCTTTTCTCTAACATTAGCTCTGACATTGGAGGGAAGCCTTCTGGGTCTGATTCGGAGGACGAAGGTGGGCAAGAAGGAGGGCATGGGATCCCCAGCGATGGCTTCAGTGGAGGGGGGTGGGCAGGCAGGCAATAAGGAGGGCATGGCAGCCATTAAGGAGGAAAGGGACGGGAGACCCACGCAGTGTCGCGCACCCCCAACAAGTGGCTCCTTACCCCTAAGGGTATGCGTACAATGTGTTGAGAAATACTGATGTATACTGTGTAGTGGTGTAGGAAGGACAGCTTAGCATTCAGAGCTGCACAGAGTGTTTAGCAGTTGGAGTAAAAGCTCATGCACCTGGGTCTCCATGGGAACCACAGACTGCGTACAGGCAGTCAGGCACCTCTGGAAAAAGGTAGGGGCTCATGACAGGAGTTTCCAGCAGTTTCCAGAAGCCTAAGAAAAATTACAGAGAAATCAAGCCAGTTCCTGGACTTCCTAGAGAGGAGTTTTAAGGACTGCATCTGGACGGGAGATTTGTCTTTTGGTCAGAGCCTACCAACTGACCAGTGCAATTGGATTAGGAGAGGTTTGGCCCAACATCTGATCATTATAACTGGAGTTATGAAATTATAAATCATATCTGGGAGTAAAGGAGAGAAAGTATCTGTATATAGTTGGACTGTGTTCTGAAAGCAATTGTCCACTGTTCAAGGAAAGTGCCTCTGCTTATTTTACTCAGGAGAAGTAAAGTTGGATATTGTTTTGAACTTTACATCCTGATGTGGTCTATGGTCTACATAATTCAAAGAGAGTGTGGATAGTCTGGCACTTGCTTGCTGTAGAACTCCAGCTGATAAGTTGGTCCCGGCTCTGGTCCTAACAAATAAAATTAACTTTGTGTGCCCCTTGCCAACATCTGGAAGAAACAGGGGTTTACTTACAGTAATGAAATATTTGTTCTTACTACGATGCCTCCTGGTTGATCAAGTGATGATTAGAAATGTGCATTCTGTGGTCATTACTCTGATCTTGTGCTCTTCCCTTCTTTTGTAGGCCTTGCACTAACTCATGTGAAGGAAAAGATCATGCGATCAGAAGCTGGGACCCGATCTGGGGCAAACAAGATGCTTATTCTCTTGACAGATGGCAAATCCCAGGATGATGCCAACCCAGCTGCTCAAAGCCTGAAAAATGCGGGAATAGAGATTTTTGCGATTGGTAAGAACACAGCGCTTCTCCTACCTGGCTTCCATGATTACCTGAAGACAGTTTGGAAAGGATCACATCCTCACCCACTTGGGATGTGTATCTATTAGCATGCATTTGGTGTATTAGCATGCCTTAAAAATGTCAGAGTTTGTAAGATCGATTTCATATGCATTAAGCTATGAATTAACACATGCACAATTGATTTGCTCATGATAAAGGTTTTAATGCACATTATTTTTTAAAATCAAATCAAAAGTGTTAAATGAATTGAAAAATACTCACAAATTTGGAAAAATATCTGAGAATTGCCTAAAACCTTTCCTAGAACATCCTTAGCATCTGTGTGCCTTAACCTTGTAGGCCTCCTGTTATCAAATGATCATTTTTAGCACAAAAGCCATATACAACTGAAGGTCAGAGCCATAGCTCTGATCTTGTTTCAGACTGACTCCAGTAGTAAATCAAGTACCAGAATGAAGGGTAACCAAGACATGTTCTGATTAACATTTATGCCAATATTGAAAAGCAATTACACATTCACTTAGGCCAACAATTGCCCCATCTGTTGATTTTCCAAAAGAATATGAATAATATTGGGCTGTTTAAATTGCTAAACAACTAAATAGGTTCCATGTATTTTTGTGGTGGGTTAAGGAGGAGCCAGGGTGGGCTGAAAAATTGTCTGTTTATAGGAGCGATATTCAGCTGTTAAAGGGAAAAATTATTTATATATGGACAATGCTGGCAGATCCTCACTCTGTCCTTAACTCCGTTAACCTATACATATTGCAGCACTGTATATATGGATTAATCTGAAGGCTGGTGCCAGAGATTAACTTAAGCCACTGACCATGTCATTGACCCTCGGTTATTGTGCAAATTAATTTTTTTGAAATTATTGTTATTGCGAGCTCATAGCTAAAAAAACAATCATTCAATAAATGATACATCTTATAATTATAATTATGCAAGGACAACCATGACATATATAGCACGCCTGTATAAATAGAATATGCATCTCCCAAACACTGGAATATCTGCATGCATGACATAGATAGAAACTCTCATCACAATTTTTCTTACATGCTAACCCAACAACAAAAACAACACATACAACCCTCCCTTTCTTCTTCCCCCCCTTCTACTGCCTTAACCCAATAGCACCCCAACCCCTCCTCCCATTGCTAAGGAACCAGTTATTTATTTATTTATTCAACACAATACTATGTTGCTGATTAGTGAGAGTATTCCGGTATGGTTTCCTTATGGACTGAAACAGGGTCCATCGTTTTGAATCAGTATTGCCCACATTCCTCCGCTCATACAGCAACAAAGTAAATATGGAATCCAGAGGGTCTAAGAGTAGGATTGGCTGCATCTCTCCACTTATGTATTATCACTTGCATAGCTATAAGTAATGCCTTAACCAAGAACAATTCAAACCCTCTTGAGGTGCAGTTGCCAAATATTCTCCTCTGAAAAGTAAAACTTCAGGTTGGAAAGAAATAGATACTTTCACCAGATGTATCAGAAGGGCATGCAGTTGTGTGTTCAACATTGATGCAAATTTGGGCACTGCCAAAACATTTGTGCAAGCGTTGCCCAGGGTGCTTGGCATTTAGGGCAGCTACCATCCATTTGTAGCTGAGCTTTATGAGTTCTCCACGGGGATACATATACTCTCAACAGGGACTTATATATTCAAGTTCTCAAAGGATAGTACATATTGAGGATAGTACATAAGGGTTACTCAACAATGTATTCTTAAACATATTACTATCCAAAGGACAGCCAAAGTCTAATCCTCAATTTAAGGCTAGAATATCAAATGAAAGCTCAGGCATCAGTTCACCCAAATACTCATAATAGGTTGTCCACTTTTGTAGAATAGTCTTGCAATAATATAATTGTATTGCTCTGATACCGGAGATCCTTCTTTCATCTATATATTTGCATAATCTACTCTTTATGGGCAGAGTTAAGCACTTTCACAATAACAATCCGAGGCAGCCACCTGTAGTTCGCCCATGCAGTGTGCCCGCTCCAAACACACGTGGCCATATAGTGCTCCAGACAACAGTTCAGAAGTAAACCATGCCTCCAAAAGTTCAGCTCAGTGTCTATGATAGACTCAGGAAATCCAAGGAGTCTGATGATATTTCTCTTTGATCTATTTTCGAGGTCTTCCAATTTACTTTCATATATCGCATTTAGTTTTCTCATTTGCTGAAGTTCTGCTCTGATGGCACTCATGGAATTGCCACCATCCCATACTCTGTGTTCCAGTTCTGTGACTTTCCCATTAAAGCCCAAGAGGGTACTCGATAAGGTATGCAGAGTCTCATTTAAATTTTCCAGTTTCTGATCTTTCACTAGTACTGCATCTGTGAGCTTTTTAATAGGGTATCAGTGCGTTGGCCATCTTGGGATCTTTTTGTGGGACAAGCTTCGATTGCTCCTTCTCCATTTTAGTTGATTTGCTAACTATATCTCCCCCAGTTTTGATGAGAAATTTATCCATAAACTTCTTTCCAGATGAGTAGATGAATTGAAGATGATTAGAAAATCAGGCATCTATAGCAAGGATGTTAACACCAGGGAGAGCCAGGAGCTTGAGTAAAACACAGGCACTTGGCTCACTGTTATCACGTGACTCCCCTACTAAATTTAGTCTTTTATGGAGATGTTCAGAACAGGAACTGCTCTTCTGTCTATGAATGTAAGGGGAGTGGACTGGAAAGGTGCAAATGGATCTCCTCTACCCCTTCTTCCATGGCAGAGGTGCTAAACTGTGAATAGAGTTTATCTGGAGAGATCAGAGAATGTTGCTGTATTTCTTGATCACTTTTGAACCAGTCATCTGACCTGTTCTTTTCCCTTCTGCCTTTTGTGTTCTGTTCAGGGGTGAAGAATGCAGATGAAACAGAGCTCCGATTGATTGCTTCAGACCCCCCTGAGTTGACTGTCTATAATGTGCTAGATTTCCCCCTTCTAATTTCCCTTCTTCCCCGGCTCACCCGAGCACTCTGCAGCAGAATCAAAGAGAGGAGGAAGGTGGAAGGTCCAGGTAAGACTCACCTGTCCTGTATTAGAGACCAGAGCTCGTCCAAAGCTGGTACATTCCTGCTGGTTCCACATTTTTTGTGGCCTGACCTGAATATGCTGCTAGCCCAACTTTCGTGCAATTTCTTCTCAACTTGTTTTATGCTTGATTCCTGCTTCATGCCTAATTTTTGCAACACAGTTGTTCCTATTCTATCTGTGATTCCTGTTTCATTCCTATTCCTGCCCTTTTTCTGCCTTGACTCTCCATTCAGGGAAGGTCCTGAAACTGGGATACTGCAGGCATCAGTACTGGAGAGAAGGTAATTAAAGAGATGTTTACTGTTCCCAGGTTGTACATAAAGGAAACTTTTCTAAGAACACACAAGTTTGGCCATGTATTCCATTTTTGTTAGCCTTGGAATTAAACCTGCAGCCTCAAATCTGGACTTCTAATATGTATACAGTACTACCATTGATAAGATACACCTGTTGCTGATCTGGTAGACTTCAAGGGCAGGCTTCTCCCTCTGCCCTTTGTGGTCACATTCTGCAACTATGTAGCCTTATGGTTCAGCTACAAATCTCCAAGACTGAAGCCATGGGTTTAATTCCTGGGAAACCTTTACGAGCTGGAGAAGTGGAGAACCTACAAGGGAGTGATATGGAGGTGATTGCAGCAATGGAGCAGTACTTCAGTGATCAGACATCAGAGTATTTTTTTAGAAGGGTTACAGAAACTTCAGACACGAAATGCCAAATGTGTTGAACTTAGGGATAGAAACATATAACATCGGGATCTGGATGTGCCCCTTTGCTCCCTGACTAACCACCCCTACCCTACAAATGTTACCCTGATACACCTCCTACCTTTTAATAAAACACGACAACAACTTTGGGAATTAGCCGCAGCTCAGTTTATTAATAAAATTAACATATTATAATTTCCATCAAACAGTGATTAACATAAATCCAAGAGCTCCTCCCGAGCTACCCCAAAAACCAACTTTCAGTGCCCTCGACCCTGCCACTTCAACAAGGGTCAGAGGGGTGGCATGTCCCTCATGCCCCTTTATCCGGGTCACCTGACCCCCCGGGCACGGCACCCCGCCGGCCCACCGCTCATCACCCGATGAGCCCAAAGACCGAATAGCTCGGGAGATCCGCCCCCGAACTACTCCCAAGCACCAAAAACAAAGGGAGGGTGGGAGGGAAAAAACGCCCTGGAGGACCCAAACGGTTGAGTCCTCCACTGCCCCCTCCTTAAATCCCCTCGCCTCCGCACCTCCTCCGACACGCACCCAATCAACTTAAAAACTGGCTGTCGCCTTTTAACAGGCCAATCAGCCGTCGGGCGAATTGCACCGCCCCCCCCCGACCGCCCCGGCCGATGAGCAACACGGAGGCCCACCAGCCCCGTATTATATTTTGCCCATCGGCACGAGGCCTCGGGCTCCCATTAACATCGGGATCTGGATGTGCCCCTTTGCTCCCTGACTAACCACCCCTACCCTACAAATGTTACCCTGATACACCTCCTACGTTTTAATAAAACACGACAACAACTTTGGGAATTAGCCGCAGCTCAGTTTATTAATAAAATTAACATATTATAATTTCCATCAAACAGTGATTAACATAAATCCAAGAGCTCCTCCCGAGCTACCCCAAAAACCAACTTTCAGTGCCCTCGACCCTGCCACTTCAACAAGGGTCAGAGGGGTGGCATGTCCCTCATGCCCCTTTATCCGGGTCACCTGACCCCCCGGGCACGGCACCCCGCCGGCCCACCGCTCATCACCCGATGAGCCCAAAGACCGAATAGCTCGGGAGATCCGCCATAGGCCTGTGAACACACAGGCCCCCCCCCCCACCGGCAACAGAGCAGCGGCTAACCCAAACCCAAAACACGCTCGCAACCCACCGCAAAATCGTCCAAGAGCAGATCCCACCCAATGTCAGACAAATGCACTCTATCTGTGTGAAAGAGCCCTCCACAACCCACATCAACCCATCCATGTAACAGCTGCTCACCACCCTGCGACTCAACCCACTTCCCCACCTGACGGTTAAATTTAGACAAACCACGGGTCCACCGCCGGGACGCAAGACGCCGAGGACGTGGAATAACATCCGACCATAAAACACGCGTACCTGGAAACCAAGCAAAAAGAACCCGCAGATCATCCTTAATGATGTTAACTAACTGTCTAGCCGTCATAACATCAACATCGTTACCCCCCAAGTGAATAATGAGCACATCCGGACGACGAGGGCCAGCTCGCAAAGGTGACAATAACGGCAAAAGCTGATGCCATCTCATGCCACGCTGCCCCCACCAAGATACCCGCACACCCATATGACCAAGCCCAAGATGTCGACCTCCAGGGCGCAACAAAGCCCTCTCTCCAGCCCAATGCACAAAGGAATGTCCGATTATCCACACAGAACAGCTCCGACCAGCACCTGAAAAACAAAACAAATCAGCCACAAACAGAACAGACTCACCCCACGTCCCCAATACAATCACCGACCCACAGAACTACGCCCACGCCCCCTAGCCGAACACGACGGCCTAATGTATCCGCGGAAAGCCCCAGACACCCGTCGCCCCAACCGCCGGATACCCGCCTCCGACATACCAGCAGCACAAGCGCTGGTGGCGGCACCAATCCGAAAGGAGTGAGTGCCGTAGCTCCTAGGCTCCTCGCCGCAGCGTATCAAAGCAAGGCGCAGCACAGCCAAGAACTGAAACCTAGAGAGAGGGACCCCATCCACATGCACAAATAAGACAGGAGAAACCGCAACCCGCACCAGTAAAAAAGCCCTCAAACAAGACACTGGACAAGAAACACAACCATCCACCTGGCGGAGAACCAACCACTGGCCACGCCCGACCTGATCTGTCTTAGAGCTAGCCACACAGATTCTCGCCTCACTGGCGCCCAGCTCTACATGCTCAACCAACAAACCACGCCCCCTTGCCATATCGGCTGCACTAACTAACAATTCCCCCACGCGCAATGCCCCAAAAAACGCTAGAGAAAAAGCCGCCCGAAAAAGAACCGCCTCGTAAGGAGAGCGAGCCAAATCGGGCAATACTGACAAAAGTCGAACGAGCAAGTCATGCCGGATAGGCAAACGAGAATCCGGCCTAGGAGGGGCCACCCTTCCCAACGCACGCAGCAGGCGTTGGACAAGAAAACCCGAGGAAGGGCAATTCCAACCCAAAGCCCGACAGAAGAAGGCAAACCCCGCCAACCTCCCTTGCACTACCCGTCTAGACACCCCAGACCTGCCAGAATCCAGCACAAAATCCTCAAGAAAGGACTCGGCCACATCTCCTGGAACCCAACCCCTGCCGACCAAAAAGGTAAAGACCACACGGAACCCGGCTGAGTAATGCGACCAGGTAGTCGGTGCTACCGACAGGCGGAGCATTTCCCACACTCCTTCTCGACCAGGCTCCACAAATGCTCCGGCATCGCCAAACCGTCCTCCTGGGCCTCCGGCGCCAGACGACGAAACTGCGAAAAATGGAAACGAGAGAGAGCATCAGCTATGCCATTCTGCAGACCGGGCACATGCCGCGCTCGAATAAAAACATTAAGACGCAGGCAGCGCAAAACCAACGCTCTCACCAACACATTCACCGACAGGCAGTGCGCAACCTGTCTGTTGACCACCTCCACCACCCCCTGATTATCGCACCAAAACACTACCCGCCGATCCCTCAATTTGTCAGGCCACAATTCACAGGCCACAATGAACGGAAATAATTCCAAGAGCGTGACATTACGCGTGATACCCCGAGCAACCCAAAATTGGGGCCACCGCTCAGCACACCAGGCGCCCTGACAATAAAGGCCAAAGCCCACACCTCCAGCCGCGTCAGAAAACAGCTCCAAGTCCCCATTAGACACCTCCAGAGCCTGCATAGGCAAGCAGCCATTAAAGTCGCGCAAAAAACAAGACCACATGCGCAGATCCGCCCGCACCCCAGCCGATAGGCGCAAAAAATGATGCTTGTCCCGGACACCAGCCGTGGAAGCCGCCAACCGACGCGAAAAGGCACGACCCATGGGCAAAACCCGACAAGCAAAATTAAGAGAGCCAATTAAAGACTGAACCACGTGTAAGGTAGATTTTGGAGTAGACAACACTCGCTCAACAAGATCAAGCAATTGCCGGACCTTAACCGACGGCAAACGAGTCACCAACGCCTCGGAATCTAACTCAATCCCCAGAAAAACCAGAGACGAAACTGGACCCTCAGACTTGTCCTGCGCCAACGGAATCCCAAATTCCGCAGCCATTGCTTCAAAAACCCCCTTAAGACGCACACAATCATCAGAATCACCAGAGCCTATGAACAAAAAATCGTCAAGATAGTGAACCACGGCATCCAGCCCAGAACGCTGAACCACTACCCAATGCAGGAACGTGCTGAACATCTCAAAATAAGCACATGAGATAGAACAACCCATCGGCAAACAGCGATCATAAAAGTAAGCGCCCTCGAAACGAAACCCCAACAAAGGGTAAGACTGAGGATGGACCGGCAATAACCGGAAGGCCGATTGAATATCGACCTTCGCCAACAGAGCACCGCGGCCAGCCCTGAGAATAAGCCGCAAAGCACAATCAACTGAGGAATACCGCACGGTGCACAAATCCCGCGGGATACCGTCGTTCACAGAAAACCCAACAGGCCGAGATAAATTGTGGATAAGGCGGAACTTACCCGGTTCCTTCTTAGGAACAACCGCCAGCGGGGACACCATCATAACCGGAAACGGCCGCTCCCGAAAAGGACCGGTAATCCGCCCCAAACGCAATTCCTCCTCCAATTTGCTACGAACTACAGAACGTAAATGATGCACGGACGACGCATTCCGCGACCGAGCCCCCGACAACTCACCACGAAACGGTATCTCGAAACCCACGGAAAAACCACGCTCCAACAGAGTAGCTACCCTCAAAGGCCGGTAACGACGCAGCCACGGGCCTAAAACACCCACCAAAACCGGCGTCGGCACTGAACACAACATATCCCTATTTGCCGACCCCTGAAGCACCCCCAACCTGCTTCTTGGGACACTTAAGCAGGGAATGCGGCTGACCGCATTGGGAGCACGCATGACGAAACCTGCAGTCAGTGAAGGAGCAGCCCGACTTGTTGAATCTCCAACAGACGTCAGTAACTGCTCCCCCACCGGTCCCAACCCCCGCCCCGGACCGAAAGGGCCGCCCGCCGCCCGAAACACCCACAGGTATACGGCCCCCACTCACAGAGGCAACCCCACCCTTGGAGGACATATGTGTGAGCCACAGATTAACATCTTGCGTACCCCACGACATATGCGAGTTCTCCTCCATCTTATCCCTAAATGCCTCGTCATAGTTCAACCACGTCCATCCCCCAAAGCGCTGGTACGCGTCGAGCACCGAGTCAGCCTAGGATAACAACAGACCGTAATCACCAGGATGAGCACGCCCCCAAACACTAGCCAGCCGCATGAAAGAACGAATCCAATTAAGAATGGATCGCGCAACCGGAAAGATCTTGGAAGCGCCAGACTCCCGCTTTGACTTCTTACGACTCCGCCGATGCGCTCTGCCCTCCATAAGCCGAAAAATATCTATACAAGAACGGCGTCTGATTTTACGCCGTAAAGCCCTCGGCACCCGCTCCCAAAGTTCCGTCAGGGCCACCAAAGCTGGCACACCACGACCCTCACTCTGCGGAGCCATGCCACTACTCCCGGCCTGACCCACCTCCCCCACCGGCCCGGAAGCCGGGGAAGAGGAGGCAGACGACGAAGAGGACGCCGAGGAAGACTGACTAGACGAAGAAGAATCACGCCTGCGCCGTCGCTTCCCCCTACCCTTCTTTCGACATGCACTCCCCCCAGCAACCACAGCAGGCGCCACCTTACCCGAAGTGGAAGGTCCATCCACAGCAACAGAGGTGCCACAGGAAATAACTTCCGTCGACGCTCCTGATGGTCGCTCCTCAACAGTGACGCCACGGCCAGCAACCACCACATCAGACGAGGGACCAGCCGCGCCTCCGCCAGCAGAAGCCTCCCTCGCAGAAGCCGCTGATGCGCTCTCACTGTGTTGCCGCTCCGAAACAGAACCAAGGCAGCCCGTCGAGTGTCCTGGAGCGCCCCCGCCTGCATTCCACTGGGGCTCCGGCAGCACAAGCGGACTCTGTGGAGAGAAACCAAAACCAGGAAAAGAGCCCGGAAAACCGCCCCCAGGCGCCCCCCAACCAGCACTGCCAGACCCACTAGGTAACATACCCCCAGACCACCCAGGAGCAACCCCCCCGGCCCAGAATGGGGGAAACAAGGCAGGACTCCAACCCTGCTGCCCCGGACCCCACGGGAAGGAACCATAAGGAACCCCAAAATGTCCCGCAGAACCAGGACCCCACGCTCCAGCCCCCCAGCTCGTGGAAGGCATAGGCGCCGGTTGAAAAGGCCTCCCCTCTAATGTACCCGACCCCTCCACCCCCGACACCGGCACTGCACGAACCTCGGAAACACCAGGCAAGGATGGAGTCTGGGGAGCAACTACAGGCCCAGAAACCAAAACGGGATCCAGTGGGGAAGCCCTAACCCCGAATTCAGGAGCCTCAGAGCTGCGGCCCTCCGGCCTAGCAGGCTGCCGCCCGCTCGACTTGCCTGACCTACCCCCCCCACCAGATTTACCCGCCCCGGGACCCCGCGGCAAGACAACCCCAGACGATCCGACGCCCGCTGCGGGAGACCTCCCACCCAGCCGACCTGCAGCACCAGCGATCGCAATAGCCGAAAGCGCCTCACGCTTCGACCTGTGATCCGGCCTAACCTGCCCCGAAACGCCCGACGAACCCACCTGCTCCTCCGGGTCCTCGATAAGGGAATCGCCCGCCAGCAAAGAGATGTCGGCTTCATCCGACACCGGACCACCCGCAACCGCCGACCTCGCCGCCATGCCGCCGCCGCAACAGACACGCCGAAGAGGGGAAAAACGAAAAAACGCCCTGGAGGACCCAAACGGTTGAGTCCTCCACTGCCCCCTCCTTAAATCCCCTCGCCTCCGCACCTCCTCCGACACGCACCCAATCAACTTAAAAACTGGCTGTCGCCTTTTAACAGGCCAATCAGCCGTCGGGCGAATTGCACCGCCCCCCCCGACCGCCCCGGCCGATGAGCAACACGGAGGCCCACCAGCCCCGTATTATATTTTGCCCATCGGCACGAGGCCTCGGGCTCCCATGAAACATAGAAGATGACGGCAGAAAAGGGCTACAGCCCATCAAGTCTGCCCACTCTGCTTACCCACCCCCTGTCTATGCCCTAATGACCCAATTTCCTTATCTTGACACTCATAGGGATAAATATGTGGAATAACTTGTAAGTTTTATGACTCCACATCATTCCCTTCTTAGTTTGGCTGAGAACTTTTCAGCACTCCTTTGTATTTCTTAAGGCTGTTCTGGGACCTTCAGCATTGATTGTCTAGGTGGGCACTTCTGGAAGATGATAGAGACCACCCCCACCCCCCGAGGTGTCGAGCATTATCTCCTTTGGGGTAAACATCAAAGTTGCCAGTATGGTGCTTTAATTATTGCCCTTACAATGGAGAAAATCTTTTTGCTTTATTTTCCCCATGTTTGAGATTGGTACAGTTGCATTACCAGATACAGACTTCCTCCTGTGGTTTAACCTCTGCCTTTCCCAAATCACCATTGATAGGGTGTTGTACTCCTACTGTAAATGGGTAGTACTCATGGGTGTTACTCTAATACTTGTAGATGATCCTGCAAAAGCCTCACCTGTAAGCAGAGCCTCCCATCCCAGCCCAACAAACCTTGTTGTGTCAGAGGTGACCCCTTGGAGTATGCGTCTCAGCTGGACTTCACCAGCTCAGGAGGTTGAGAAGTTTAGGATAGTATATTATCCCTCACAAGGTGGCACATCCAGAGAGGTGAGTGACCAGAGGTTCTACTGCAGTGCCCCAGATGGAATTGAGATGTCTCCTAGATTTCTCCTATGGGAAAACTTTGTTTTATTAGTGTGGGAAAGCAGGTGGGGGGAGGGGAGGGGAGAATATCAGTAGTATTCTTTAAACTGTGACTTTCATTCATGGCAGACTCTACAATGCTTCAGCCAAAGAACTGCAAGAAATGTTCATGTAGTCACCTTTGAGGTAGCTGGAAATGATACTTTTATTAGCTTCTCCTTACACACCTCCACAAGAGCTCCATTCCTCAGATAAGTTGCTTTTATCTGTACCCTTCTCCTCCATTGCCCATTCCAGACTTTGTCCCTTTCATCTCTCTGCCCCGTACTCCTGGAACAAACTACCTGAGTCCGTGCGTCATGCCCTTCCCTTCCCTAGTTTAAAAGTAGGCTGAAAAACCACCTTTTTGAGATAGCCTTCAACTTATAACCCTAACCCCTCCCCCCACCTTGCCCTCTGCTCACCACTCTAGCCAGTAGTTTAACCATCCCCGCTAAGTGTAACCCCTACCCTTGCATACTGTTTTTCTGTCTTGGGGAGTTACAGCCTCCGCACCCTGAAGTTGTGGGTTCAAAGCCAAGCTGCTCCTTGTGACCCAAGGCAAGTCACCTAATCCCCCATTGCCCCAGGTACATTAGATAGAGTGTGAGCCCACAGGGACAGATAGGGAAAAATGCTTGAGTACCTGAATGTGAACCAGGCTATAAGTGGTATATAAATACTAAATAAATAGATTATGAGTTTATTCAAGCAAGGACTGATTAGATTTAGAGTTCATTCAAGCAGGGACTGTCTCCATTGTGACTCTGTATAGCACTGCATACATTTGGTAGTGTTCTAGAAATAATTGTACCAGTAGTAGTAATTTTTCTGTCCCTGGATGGTTTTTGGCTAAGGCAGTGGAGGGTTAAGTGATTAATTTCACAAGGAATTTCAGCAGGATTTTAAGTCTGCCTTCTTTGAGAGGGAGCCTTCTGGCCATTCTTCCACTAAGCAGCTCTCAGCACGTTGTCACCCATTTTGTTTCCCTGCAGGTGGTCTTGGGTGGGATGTTCTCCACTGTTCTGCTCCTCAATCTGACCTCACAGACAGAGTACCTGGTCTCTGTATTTCCCATCTATGCGAGTGGTATGGGAGAAGGCCTGCATGGCATCGCCTCAACAAGTAAGCGTTCTGTCCTGTGACTGTGCGCAAACACAATGATGAACCTTGTCACAAACTGGTCACTTGGAATAGGGAAGAGATGGTTCCCTCTATTCTCTTAGAGAAACTTATTGAACACATGTGGTCTCTATAACATGACTGTAGGATCTATGGATTTCATTCCTGAATCCTGTGAGAGTTTTGTTGGTTTGTTTTTTTTAAATCTCAAAGGCTAGATTACTATGTCCCAAGTAAACCTTTCTCTCTATGAAAGTTTATCACAGGCCAAGCTTTGTTGGGTAGGCTTGCTGAAATGTTCTGGATCATCTTTAATCTCAAAGTGTTTTTTTTGCTTTAGAGATAGCCTTATCTTGTGCTTTGATAAAGTTTAACCTAGCCTTTTGTTTTTCCCTTATTCTAACCCAATATTGTAACTTTAATTTATTCCTTACCCCTCATGTATGTTTTGGATGAAATTTATAGTGTAATATGTCAATATTTGTTATATTTTAGTTTCTTGAATATTTTTACTCTGATTATGTACATCGCCTAGAAATTTTTTAATAGGCAATTCATCAAATATTTAATAAAACTTGAAACTTGAAACTTCCTGTAAGCCCAATCTCCATTCCCAAGCTCCGCTGCTGCTCAGTCCATGAAACTTGCCCAACTACAAGGGATTTTGGAAAGCCAATATCCTGTGGTTCTGTAGCCAAGACTATGGATTCCAACATTGTATAACCATGCAGAGAGTTTAATCATGATGAGAGGGGAAGGCAAAATAGATGTAGTGGATGGGGTGTTGAACGGCGCAGCGGCATTTCAAAATTTTTGGAGAATGTGTGCATGAAAGGCTGCTATTTTTACTATTTCATCCAGCTGTAATTAAACATAGAAACATAGAATATGATGGCAGAAAAGGACCACGACCCAACAAGTCTGCCCACTCTAATGACCTACCCCCCTAAGTTCTTCTGTGAAGTGATACCACATGCTGGATAACACAAACTTTTGTTCCGTATTATTCAGCTATCTATATCACATTTATCAAACCACTTCTAGACTTGTTATTTGATAAAACTTGTTGCATAAGAATGATTGGTTCCTCCGGGGCTAACACTGCATGAGAATGGATAGGGACACTGCTGTTAGTGCCCTTTCAATGCAAGACTTCTCTAAGGTCTCTTTGATTTTCCACCCTTTGGAGTCTCCTGACTTTATTTCCCCTCTTTTGTTGTCCCTGCAGTGCCACTGTCTCTTCCTCATTCCTTGAGAGTATATGATGTAACACACAACACGTTACGTGTTGGCTGGCAGCCAGCTGATGGAGCCACTCATTACTTGGTGCTCTGTTCTCCAGCTTCAGATGGATTGGAGCAGGATGCAAGGGAGGTGAGGTTTAGGGCAAAATGATACTGAATTGTGAGGCAGGCAACAGGCCGCCTTGACCCCCATTGAAAGAGAACCAGAGGTTATGGTAAGCACATCTCAGCATGCTCCATCACCAGTGAGGGTAATTTCAGTCTCCAGAACTATACTACAGGTATTCTACTGTGTATGGAAGAAATGCTGCCTGTAGAGGGTGGTGTGAGGAAGTGTGTGTGTGTAAGGGGAGTGGGGGCTCAGTTTCTTTCTCACAGCAAGAGGTAGAGGACAGGTTTGGATGCCAGCCAGAGAAATATGGGAAGTAGTCACAAAGGCCCATAATTGTCATTACCATCAGGACTATACCTAAACATCTCATACTTTCTGAGGTTCTTACAAACAGTCACTACTATCCAAATTCATATCTGAGGAAGTGATTTCACAGCTTTTCCTAGAAGCTTCAGGATTTTGCCTGACGTCCTGTCCGAAGCTCTTTTACCTCTCATAGAGCAGTCCTGTTGATAGTTGCTTGTAGAGTCCCTATTTAATAATGTCCTCATGTCTGATCCCTTGTGTATTTTAGGTGAAAGTGCTGGACACAGAGCTCTTGCTGGGTGGCTTATCTGCCAGTACGGAGTATTTGGTGACAGTATATGCACTCTTTGGAGAGGAAGCCAGTGACCCCATCTCCATCCAAGAAATGACTTGTACGTTCCTTTTTTATCAGGGGCAGTGATGGCTGGAGGAAATTGGCTGCAAATGTTAGCTAGTTTCTACTGTTGGTAAATTTTAGCAAATCTTGTTATGACTTTCAGGATAAACTCATCAATTAGAGGGTGACTAAAACAATTTTTTCTTGTTTCAGCTGAAACCAGTGGCATACCTAGGGTATGTGATACTCGGGTCGATCATTTTTAAACCCCTCCCGCCCCATAAAAAAATGGTTCGGAGGAGCACCCCCTAAGAGCTGCACCTTGGGCAGACTGCCCTTCACTTACCCCCCCCCCCCCACCACCTTGATATGCCACTGCCTTGGGAAGGGGATTTTGGTCTCCAAAAGTTAGTAAAAAATGTATTAAAATTAGTCCAATAAAAAATTACCTTATTTCCATTTTTTATTATACATGTTTATCAATACAGCTATAGTACTATATTCTAAAGCAATAAAAAAAATAATCTTTTTTCTACCTTTTGTCTTCTCTGGTTTCTGCTTTCCTCATCTTCTCGTCACTCCATTCCATCCAGCATCCGCCCTCTTTCTCTGTCCCTTCCATTTTCCTCTTTGCATCCACTCCTGCATGCATCTTTCCCTTCTCCTTTCCTTTCCTCCTTCCCACCCCAACTCACCCCATGGCCTTGCATCTGCTTCCCTTCCCCTATGCCCTGGGATCTCGCGCCTGTTTTTCCTTCCAACTCTCCCCCTCTCTCCATGCTCTGCCATCTCCTATCCTTCCTTTTCCTCCCTCTCCTCCTTCCCGATGGTCTGGCATCTCAGCCTCCTTTCCTTCCCTCCCCCATGCCCTGGCATCTCTCTCCTCTCTTTCCTTTCCATCTCTCCTTCCACCTCCATGCTCTGGTATCTTCTATGTTTCCTTTCCCTCCCTCCCTGGTCTGGCATATCTGTCTTCTTCCCTTCCCTCCCCTCCCCTCTATGCCCTGGCATCTTTTCCTCCCCCTCCATGGCCTGGCATCTCCTCCCTTCCTTCTACCTCCCTCCCTCCCTCCCTCTCTCTCCCCAGTCAGATGCAGCATTTATCTCCCTCTCTCCTTCCTGACCACCCTTTCTTTGCACCCTCCACTTGGCAGCACAATGTTCACTGTTCATGTCAGTGTCAGGCCTTCCTCTCTGCCAGGTCCTGCCTATTTCCTATTTCCATGAAGGCAGGACCTGGCAGAGAGGAAGACCCAATGATTACAAAGGCAGCGAATTGTGAATGCTGCTGCTGGGAAGAAGTTCTTGACACTGGCACTGGCCCTTGCAGGAGTTTTCAGAGCACCCTCTTATGGGCTGCACCAGGGCAGATTGCCCCCCCCCCCCATCGATCCCCCCCTTGGTACGCCACTGGCTAAAACTAAATCTGCAGCTGAAATTTGCTGCTTGGTTTCAGACAAAACTAAAGCAGAAACTGAAACTGGCCACTAGAGCTCAATCACCGCACAAAATGAGTCCTCAATTACCTCCTTCCCTCCTCTTCCTGAACAAAATGAGTGTCCCTCCTTCTGAGCCTATGATACATCTACTGGAGGTCTAGGGCTATTCAGGGTAGGAGTGCCCCCTAGTCACTTCTGCCCTGTCAACTTCAGTTTGAAAATGGCTGCTGTAACCTCCAGTGGCAATTTCGCAAGACTACCACTAGAGATCATGGCAGCCATTTTGGCAGTGGAGAGTACTTGGGTAAGACCTGGGGATTGCTCCTGCCCTAACTAGCCA
The DNA here is from genome assembly GCF_902459505.1 of Geotrypetes seraphini. Taxonomy (NCBI): domain Eukaryota; kingdom Metazoa; phylum Chordata; class Amphibia; order Gymnophiona; family Dermophiidae; genus Geotrypetes; species Geotrypetes seraphini. Next base: position 86,770,066 of record NC_047094.1, on the reverse strand, counting down.
CTAGACCTCCAAGGGATGAGGGGAAGGGGGTTTGTTTTGTTGGGGGGAAGAAAGAGGGAGGAAGGAGGGCTTTGACTGAAACTGAAACAAGGCCAAACATGAATCTTGGACTAGTTTTGGTGCTAAAGCTGAAGCTGAAATTTGATTGGCCTCTGTTATAAATATTCACAGCTTTGTAACAGCTACTGAAATTCTTTAGAATCACATTTTTAAGTAAAGCTAGAGTCTAAGATAACAAAAAAAAAGTAAAATTCTGAAAAGCAAGCATGAGATCCCAGAGCACTGATTTATAGCATTTAAAACCAACTCTCATCGTTTTAAATAAAGCCAGAGCAAAAGATAGAAGAGCATCATGACAACAGGAAACTAAAGTTCTGGCCATACACTGCTTCCCTGTTAAATGCACAATGAAGAATTCTGGGTATGTGCACAAAGGGCCTGATTCTGGAAATGGTGTCAACCATGGTAGGTGCCTGCAATGGGTATCTACTATGTGTCAGTTATCGGTAGGCACTGCATCCAGAATTGCATCTATTTTTCAGACAGATGCCTTAAATGTAGGCCAATATTTTACAGACCTACATTTAAGGCATCTGTCTTGTGCCTACAAAAGCGCCTAAGTATGCCTATGGACGCCTAAGGTCACTACCGGCATAGCCAAGCCTACGCTGGCCTTAGGTGTCCATAGTGGTGCCTAGACGCCTCCATAGGCATGAGTCAGATGCCTACATTTTAGGCATCCTTCGCCACTCCAATTTTTTTTAAACATGTGTCCTGATTGGTCTGTTAGAGGGTGGTAGAACACTTACCGCTACCTACAATCGGGACACAGTTTCCAGAATCAGGCCTAGCTGTACATCATTTCTACTAAATGAATATGTCTTTCCTCATCTACCAATCTTTCCTCACCACTGACCCATCTCACAAGACGAAGCTTCAATTTCACTACTTTTATCATCATCCTAGTGCTTTTTACCATCAATATGTGACATTCATTATCTCAAATGCTTTCATCTCTGAAAAATGCAGATTTCTGTTGGCACTTACAGCTTCAGTAACAATCAGAGTGATGCGATACGTTTTTCTTATTTTGGTTAACTTTCTCTGGATTGCAGTACACTTTGAATACCATCATTTGTGACTTTTAAGACTCCTGAGGCAGGCCTGTTGGCCGCAACATATACATGTCGAGTCGAGTTATTGAGTTATTGAATGTACCATTGGATTATTGGAGGAATAAAGATCTTCATATCATCAGATGAATTGGAGGACACTTTTTTAGTGCACATCATTCTGATCTGGACAATTCCATTCTGCTTTTCTTGTATGGGTACAATATGTGAACATAGAGCTTCAGTGATAGTATCTATGCTAAAAACATGCCCGTTCAGTTTGTTCATAAGTGCCCTTACAGGGCTTGTCTTCACTGTTTATCTTGGACCTGGGGACAGCAATAAAAACCGCTTAGCTGCATAAATGGCAGTCTTATCATTGGCTGCTATAAACTTACTGGTCAGTGTTGAATATTGACTTAGGAGATTATGGCTTATACCAGCCATAAAAAAAACACAACCCTGGATATTCAATGCTGGTCACTGGAAATGGCCCAACATTGAATATCCAGCTGGCCTGCCTCCTGCGGTCTGAATATTGGCCGGATAGTATCTGACTGATTTTAGCACAAGAGCTCAAGGCTATCTAATTTTTAAGAGGAATGATTAAAGTTTGAAAATCGCTAGTTACAAAGCATCCATGGTAAACTATTTGGCAGCTGCTTGCGCTATTTGAAAACCATTCCCAAATACGGTGGCTCCTGAGCTCAGAATACACATTTAATTATGGACTAAAATCTTTTTCCTGCCTGTTTCAGTGAAGGTTCCTTGCCCCGTTGATTTGAAGGTGACACCAATCTCTGGAGACAGTGTGGCAGTGACATGGAAAGCTGCGGCTACTCATGTGTCTGTATATCAGATTAAATGGATTCCTCTCAGTGGTGGGAAACCAAGTGAGGTACAATGTGGTATAACACTGTCTATATTCAGGCAGAATGGGAGGGATGTAACATAGGCACATTTGAAACTGAATGTTATCTGTGAACATGAACTATCAGGAACCTACCCACCCTGTGTGCTTGGAAAAGAATCTATGCACTTACATCCTCCATGAGTAGAAGTATTCCTGAGCATAGGGCAGAGGTGAAAACTCTATGGCAGTTTTGGATTTTCAAAAACTATGTACTGTATTTATTTATTGGAATTTATTAACCACCTTTTCAAGAAGAGATTCACCCAAAGTGGTTTACAATACCTTGAATAATAATTAGGTATTCTTAATATGTTCTATTTTGCTAGAAAGAGGCACGACATTTAAAAAAAACAAACATATGTGTATACCTTGCAGCAGCAGTGCAATTCAAAAAATATCCTTTAGATACACTTAAAGGAATATGTTAGGTGCCATTTACTCTTGCTCGAGTCCTAGCAACTTGATGAATTACTGATCTAAAAAGAAACAGATAATAACATAGTAACATAGTAAATGACAGCAGATAAAGACCCGAGTGGTCTATTCAGTCTGCCCAACCATACATGCTCCATAAATTAATTTAGTTTAAAATGGTCCTTTTTCTTAGATATTTCTGGGTCAGAAACCCAGAATCCTGCCCAGTGATGTGCTTAGGTTCCATCTACTGGAGTCTCCATCAAAGCTCACTCCAGCCCATCTTAACCATCCCAGCCATCGAAACCCTCCCCAGCCGGTCCTCAACTGAATGTTCATATACGGGACACAGGTTGTGCAAGCCTGCCCAGTACTGGCCTTAGTTCCTTCAGCGTATACCCATTATTGTCTGATTAGAGATCCTCTGTGTTCATCCCACACTTGTTTGAACTCTGTCACCATTTTTTCTTCTCCACCACCTCCCTTGGGAGCGCATTCCATGCATCAACCATCCTGTCCGTAAAGAAGAATTTCCTAACATTACTCTTGAATCTACCACCCCTCAACCTCAAATTATGCCCTCTGGTTTTACCATTTTCCTTTCTCTGGATTCAGGGCTTCCAGTCTCTCATCATATGTCTTCTGGCACAAACCTCCTACCATTTTCGTCGCCTTCCTCTGGACCACTTCAAGTCTTTATGTCCTTCACCAGATATGGTCTCCAAGTGAATTCCATTAACTATCACCCTCTGGCGTCTTTCCGTCAACCAGTTTCTAATCCAGTTCACCACTTTGGGTCCTAACTTCAGCACGTCAAGTTTGTTCACAGTTCTATGAGGAACTGTGTCAAAGGCTTTGCTGAAATCTAAGTAAATTACATCTAGCATATGCCCTTGATCCAATTCTCCAGTCACCCAATCAAAGAATTTAATCAGATTGGTCTGGTATGATTTACCTTTTGTAAAGCCATGTTGCCTCGGATCCTGTAACCCATTTGATTCTAGGAATTTCACTATCCTTTCTTTCAGCAACACTTCCATTATTTTTCCAATAACCGAAGTGAGGCTTACCGGCCTGTAGTTTCCCGCTTCATTTCTGCAACCACTTTTGTGAATAGGGGCCACATTCACTCTTCTCCAATACCCAGGAACCACTCCCGTCTCCAATGATTTGTTGAACAAATCTTTATAGGACCCGCCAGAACCTCTCTGAGCTCCCTCAATATCCTGGTCCCATCGCTTTGTCCACTTTCAATTTTTCAAGTTGTTCATAAACACTTTCTTCCGTGAATGACAAGGTATCTACTCCATTTTCGTGTGTAACTACTCCATTCTCATGTGTAACTACATTTCTGCTACTCCGATAAGGACCTCCAGTATCATCCTCATCATAGGAGCCAACTTTTCAAAATGATTGGGGGTGCTCAAAAGCACCACCCCAGACCTTGCCCAAGCTCTGACCCATTAAAGGTGTGGACAATGCTACAGTCACGCATCCACATCTACAGCATATACATACCTTGAGGTCTGTGACTAATTGTGAGTTGTGGGGGTTGTATAACTCATCATATGTCCATGTCAACTATTATACATTGGACACACTACCTGATCAATTCTGGTTTGAATTATTGAGCATTTCAGTCAAATTTGTCATGGAGATGCCACGGCACCCTTAAAATCTCATTGGCAAGAAAACTTCCACTCAATGGAGGATCTAAAATTTATTGTGTTAGAGGTACCCACATTATTATGGGGAGGTACTCTGTCAGCAAACCTGTGGAGGAAGGAGCAATCCTGGATCCATTATTGGCCGACTGTGTCCCCTGATCCAACTTCTCTCCCTTTCTCTTCCCAACTGCTCCCCATCTCATCTCTACCCCTGCCTGCTTGCCTCCCTTTTCTGGGTCCACCATTTCTTCCTTTCTCTTCCCAACAGTTCTCCCTTCATGTATCTCTTTCCCTCTTCTTCCACACCACCACAGGTCCAACTTCTCTCCTTTCAGACCATTGCCCACCATCTCTCTCTCTCTCTCTCTGTCCTCTGTTTCTAGCCCCATAAGCCCCCCCCAATCTGATACTTCTAATAGTACCCTCCCCCTTTGTACATAAAAAAAACCATTAGTTGAGGAGACATGTTCTTTTCCTTCTATCCACACTGGTCCGAGGTCGCTCTCACTTTCTGTCATGCTGAAAAATCTGCCAGCCTCGGAAGTGATTTAGCAACATTGCCCACGGCTCCCCTTCCTGCTTTCCATCTGCTGTGGTCTGCCTCCAATGACACAACTTCCTGTTTCTGCCTGGGTGAACCATAGCAGATGGAAAACAGGAAGGGGAGCTGCGGCCAATATTGCTAAATCACTGCCGAGGCCAGCAGATTTTTCAGCATGACAGAAGGTGAGGGTGACATCAGACTGGCACAGAGAGAAGGGGGAAGACATGCTGGGCCATGGGGACCACCCAGAGCCTTGGGGCCGGGCCATGAGAAGGGTAAACTCCCAGACCCTAACTTCAAGGCCGGGAGCAACCCCTCATGGTCTGCACCTGGGTCGGATCACACCTCCCTCAAGCCAGGCTGCCCAAAACACCTTGTCGGGCTGCAGGTTGGGCACCCCTGTTTTACAGCTATATTCTGTACTTTTAATTTGCATATAATATGGATGGCTTGGTCTATCTTCGTGTAAGTTGCTCCTGTGATTTTTGTAAGGTGGGATGTGTCTTTGCATTGGTTGTTGGGTCCAGAAACTTAATGACATTTTTTTTTTTTACATTGTAGCTTTCTGTGGCCGGAACTCAGGAGAGAGCCATTCTGATGGGTCTAAAAACAAACACAGATTATCAGATATCTATTTTGGCACGTTACCAGGATGGGGTTCAGAGTGATGCGGTGTCCATTCGGCATCGTACTGGTGAGTAATGGATGCCAGTCTTTCCCTGCCTCTGGGCTTGCTACCCTAATGATGGGAGTATGAAGGTAAAGAGAGTAGAAAAGATACAGTGCTTTCTTTATCCCAATCTCGTATTACTTCTCCAGGATCGTATTACTTCTCCAGGAAATTTCTATTGGCCATCCTCCCACAAATCTAGGTCTTCTCTGGTTTGTGTGTGGAAGAAATGGATGTTTTTGAAATAATATGTTTTTCCTGTAACTGTTTGATTTCATGAGATATGATGCAGATTGAGCTGAAGTATGTACTGAGAAAGCTGTAACATAGAATACAGCTGAGTTTGTGTGAGTCAAGAACCTATCTGATACCTGCTGGTTCTCATGATTTATTGAGATTTCTAAATTAAATTTGGAGTTATACGGTATTTCAAAGGAAACATGATAAGAACTTTTAACGTGTATTTCAGAATTTAAATTGGATTTTTGTGACTCCTGTTGCTAAAAAGAAGTATTAAGATCTGGGAAATAGAGAGTTTTAAACTCTTCACTGTGAAAGATCACTGATTTAACTCAGATTGCCTAATATTATTGGTATTTAAGGCAAATATTTTGTATTTAATTTAGTGTTCAGCTTTTTTTTCTCTGGAATGCATTCCTGTAGTCTTCTCTGATTACTAATCTGCTGAGCCCTTAACCAATATATATCAATGTGTGAAGCGTGGAAAATCTTTTGAGAACTGAGGGTCTGGAGCCTTTGGAGTGAGCTATTGTCTTGGGATTCTAGGAAGTTCTATGAAGTAGAGCTGTTTCCAGTCAGCGGAGGAGGAGTGTGGTGCAGTGGTTATAGCTACAATCTCAGCACCCTGAGGTTGTGGGTTCAAACCTCACACTTCTCCTTGTGACCCTGGGCAAGTCACATAATCCTCCACTTCCCCAGGTACATTAGACAGATTATGAACCCACATGGACAGATAGGGGAAATGCTTGAGTACCTGTATGTAAACTGCTTTGAATGTGGTTGTGCAACTACAAAAAGACAGTATACAAGTCCCTATTCCTCATTCCTGATATACAGCAATAGCAGGCTTTGTGTGAGGAGACTGAGTTAAATTCTGACGAGTTTCATTATTTCTGAATCAAAAATACTTGGATTTGTAGATAAAGCTGAGGTTGCTCAGATATTGTATTAATGTGTGTGTGTGTGTTGAAACTCTGCAAGCTGATTTCATATCAGAAGCATTTTTTTTTTAATGGAGAGGGGGTTTCCTGGGAGGGTCAGATTAGGGATAAAAGAATTATCTATTCTTTTCCACTTCTAGTTAGAAATACATGGCTTAGCCTAAGACACAAAATTTTAGTCTACATTCATCTGGGAGGTTAGGGTTTTGCTTCCTTTTATTTGTTTACTGATAGTATAATAGCAAGCATCCAGACCTTCAGAGGAGCTGCTTGTTCCAGACAGGTGATGGGATCACAGCATCAGAAAGTGGCGATACCAGTGAAAATAGTTTTTTTAAAAAAACTTTATTTTTGTGTGCACACATATTTTGAGACAGGGAGAGCCAGAGTCTTGTCATGTTGGAAGAAACCCTGTAGTTCTCTAAAACTATCCCTAAACCTACCCCTAGAAGCAGGCAGGTTAGGGAAACTGCCCTGCAGAATTTATCCCCAGTGAAAGGCAACCTAAAAGGGACCCGATTATACTTGCCTAGTTCTAATGCAGGGAATGCTAAAAGCAAAGAACTACAAGGACCAGCATGCACCAGGCAGGTGATAGCAAAACCCACAAAGCTCTGCTTGGGGCAGGGTTAATGAGCAGGGAAGCTATCCAGGCTCATTAGCAAAGCACCAGAGAACCACAGGTGTTTTGAGGGGCAATCGGCCCATGCTAGGGAATAGGGTGTGTACTCTAGGCCAAAGTAGGCAGCGGCAGCCACCAGCTTACAGGATATCTGAATCCTTGGAGAGAAGCGGACCTGTGCCAGCCAAGATTCAGAAGACAGAAGCCAGCATTCCCCACAGGAAGCAAGGAGTAAACCTCAGGACTGAAACTTCTAGTCATTCTTCTGAAGGTAATGATGAATTTGATACAGAAATGCCAGAAGAAATGCTTGTAAATGATGTTGAAATGGCATCTGAGGAGTTATGCTTATTTGAGAGCATGATTACAGAGTAAAGTTTGGGGAAAGTAAAAATGCTGTTTCTGATAAGGTGGTGTTGCCTCATAAAACTAAGAATACCATAAGAGTTAAGAATTACTGCCACTGATTGAATTAAGAATACCAGAAGGATCAGGAATTACTGCTTCTGATGTAATTAAGAATAACAGAAGAGTTAAGAATCACTGTTTTTCTGAATTTGCATAATCATAGGAGAACTGTGGGGAACCTGTTCCAGTAGTGCAAGCAGGTTGCAGGTTCCAGAACTTGAAATTGAAAAGTTATTTTTGTGTTTTTCTTAAATTTAATAGTGAATAAGCATGGTGGGCTAACAGGCTGTTAGCTACCAATGAGAGTTTTTGTTTTGTGTGTTTTGAATTGCACTACAATATAAGACCAGAAAATAAAGTCATCATAAAACTCAAACTAAACACCTGTGATGGACCTTTTATTTTGATGTAGACACCTCTCTACCCCTCCATCATTCAACCGCTTTGGCTGAGGCTTTGAAGACCCAGGTCAGGGCTCGGGCTACTCCAGTCTAGCTCTTACCCGGTCACAATATACATTTTGGAGCAGATTCTGTAAAGGATGCCTACAAGTTAGGCATCATACTTTTCAAAAAATTTGTCAAATGAGCTAATCAAAAACCTTATAAACCCTCCCCCAAAATCCATAGCTCATGCTAGTCTTCAATTCGTGTAAGCTCACTCTGTCTTTCAACTCTATAAGCTCCCTGGGAATGCCCAGACCAACTCTATTTGTAAACCACCTCGGCGGGATAGAAAACACGAATGTAATGTAATCATCTAGATGTCCAGCAGCAGAATGCTGAGCGCAATTCTATAATGCATAGATGCACTATAGAGAATCATACTTAGTGGCACTGAGCGTGTCTATGCACGTCTGTATTGATAGACATCCTTTACAGAATCGTTATATAGATGTCCTAACAATGTCTATAACGTTATCGTGTGTTAGCGTTATGACGTCATTAGAATGGCAATTTTATGCTGTTTTTTTTAACATTAAAATTGTATGCAGTAAAATGCCGGCACCACTATTATATTTTATTTATATACCACTTATATCCTATGTGGCATTTACATTTAGCTGCTTTATCATATTTCTCTTCTGTTCCAGTTGCACAGGGTCACAAGGAGCAGTTGGGAATTTGAACCAATAACATCGGGGTGCTAAGGCTATAGCTCTAACCAATGCACCACACACACTCGGATAGTAAACTACATGTCAATTCCAAAGCCAAGCTTATCCTCTTGATTTACAAGCAGTCATTTCTCTAGGATAAATATCAAACATGTTCCTTCAACACTTGTGCAGTTCCTCTTTTGGCCTCTATGTTTCTCAATTAAAGCACATGAAAAACAATATATATATACTAAATCCTCTATTTTTTTTGTGGAAAGAGGCCTCCTTGCAAAAGCAGGTCTACTTATGAGTGTGAATTGGGTACTAGATAGGCTTCAGTTAGGTGGACGCAACTTAAGCATCACTTAGGCTTGCTTGATGCGTCCACACATAGGTGAAGGAGGCTTCTATTTTTGGGAGTATAGAGGATTCTAGTTTGATATTAAGGTCATTACTTAAGCAAAGCATATGCAAAAAACATATATATTGCATAATAAACCTTCTATTTTGGGGAGTATAGAGCAGTGTTTCTGAACCCACAGTATGCATACCCTAGGGCAGGGTTGGGCAACTCTGGTCCTCGAAGGCCGGAATCCACTCGGGTTTTCAGGATTTACCCAATGAATATGCATTGAAAGCAGTGCATGCAAATAGATCTCATGCATATTCATTGGGGAAATTGGGAGCCTTAGCTTCCTTTCACCCTCTATTTTTTTTGTAGTTGCAACAAATAAATACAAATATTTAAATGTTTAACCTATGTGTTGGCATGAATTGAAGGGGAAACCTATTGAAATATCTGACTGTGATTATATCTCATACATTTAATTGTAATAATTAAATTGTAATATAATTACATCACATAACCACTAGGTGGGGGGGGGGGGTTTACACATGATATTAAGTTTATCATGAGACATGGGATGGTACTGACACTGTCTTAACTTTACAGTTCCTGGTTCAGCTGAAGTGCCACCCAGGACAAATGGTAAGAAAACTGGGCAGATTGGAAGACTCCTATGGATTTTATCTGCCACTGTTTTCTATTTTTACAATCACCTGTGACCAAAAACCTGAAATTCCTCTCCATACATTCCTGTCTTTCTGAGACACTGAGAGAAGAGTTAATGGGAAATATATAGTTTGCCAGCTTTAGACTGAAGTGTTGCTATTGGAAATATTGAGAGTTTTCCGTCAGTTGTGTGGAGCAGTAATAGTGCTCGGGCTCCTCCTATTGTTAATACTGTAGAAAAGTATTTTTTCTCAGTTTTGCCTCTAACCCTGAACTCCTCCAAATATGGGATTAACCAGCAGTCCATGCCACCTTGTAAATTATTAAATATTCATACCATGCTAATGCTTGTTTACTTTATTTAAAAAAACTATTTAGGCCCTCTTTAGCCGCAGTAGAGGTTTCTACCACAGCCCGGAGCACTAAATGCTCCGATGCTACTCCGAAGCTCATAGGAATTCTATGAGCATCAAAACAGCATTGGAGCATTTAGGGCCAGATTCTGTTACCGGCGCCCAATTCAGTGGCTGCCTTAAAAGCGGCCTTCGATCGCCTGTCAGTCATTCGAGGGCGCTGGTTGCAGAAGCTCGCCAATTCAGTCAAGATAGGCGGCTGAAATGTAGGCCCGGAAAACCTTGGCCTAAAGCGGCTACATAGCCGCAATTCCAGCGGCCATTTCAGCCACCTTTTATTTAGGCATCGGTAGGCACTTCAACATTGCCGTTTCTGACTGCATTTTTCAATTATTTAGACATCGGCAGGGCACCTAATGACGCCTTAATTTAGGTGCTGGTTATAAAATTTCCTCCTTAGTGCTCCAGGCCACAATAGAAACCTCTACTGCAGCTTAGTAAAAGGGTGGGTTAATTACTTGCCTTCCCACAAAATGCCTAAGGCAAGACACAATTACACTAAATAGCAATACAGCAAGTGAATCTTTAAAGTACAAGCCAAAATGCCCAATTTGCTTATAAATTAACAACAGAAAAATTGTAGAGCAATAAGATTGTCTTTTTTTCTACACAAAAACATAACCCTGCATGCCCAACCTTAGATGCCAAATGCAGAATTTAGGGGTTTGATTGTAACCACAGAAAGGCAATATATCAAATCCCATCTCCTAAAGGGCTCTGCCACAAGTTCCTGCAGATCTGAGGATGCAGTGGTCACCTTTTCATGCTGAAATCTCAGGACTGCATTGGAGTCTTTGTGTAAATTTTGAATTTCTTTTTGCTTGATAGACTGCCCTCCTCTTGGCACCAGTGAGGAAGATCCCAGAAGAGGTACTGTCGGAATTCTTTTCCATCCTTTTTCATGTAATTTGTTTTATTAACAGGTCCTTTCTAGGGAATAGATTTTCGCAGATCTGAATTGAGAACAAAACATATATATTCCATCTAGAAGCTTCCATAGAATGATGCTTATACAAGGCCTCTTGTGCTGTGGCACCTCTCCTGGTGCTGTTCTGCAGTGCTGCTGTTAGGATTGGGAGCATAACCTTTCTCTGCTGCTATAGAGATTCCGACTCGCATTTCTTTTCTGTGTGTAGCATTTGATTAAAATTTTAACTGAGGTGCAAAATTGGAATATTATGTTTTCAAGTTTATTATTTTTCTGATACCCCACAAATCACAATGTGTCTAAGCGGCTTACAATGCAAATTTTATAAAATAAAAATTAATAAAAATATCACATTGCACAAGGGCTAAATACATGTGCTGAGGGGTCTCGAATCAAAAACTTACATAATATATGGCATATGTCCTAGCCTGTACTATAAATACTACAGCAGAGGAATCACTATTGTACCTTACTCTAAACTGATAAGGGTAATTCAGAATGGATGTCACAAGAGGTCCTTTCCCTTTTTAGATTAAAAAAAAAGTCATCTGGTTATCTCAGTAGCAGCAGATAACTCTTTCATGAATTAAAATTTTAAGTCCTGTAGCCTGGCAGCTATTAATCCCAGCAAAGGGAATCCAAGATTAAAAGAAGATCCAGGGGTAATGCCACAGGGTTGACACTTCCTCTCCACATTGCAAACCAGAGAACTCCTGCCCTGCCTCAAAGCACAAATGGTAGAGAGTGGGGAAGACATTGCTTTCTTGAGAATTTTCTTGTGAATCTGGGCTGGGAGGATAGATGTTTGTTTCAAAGCTGTAGTTATAGTAAAATGTATTGTAGAAGAGACTAAAGGTGGCAGTAACATTGGAAGGAAAGTGCTTTCTAATGCTGCATTTTGTGTTGATTGGGGAGACGACTCTTCAGGATTTCATGGGCTGAGCTTGTTCTGCACATGCTCTTAGAAGGTGCTCTCCCTCTTAAAAATTTGGCTTATTTCACAACCCAAATAATAGCGAGTAGAGGACTTTGGATCAGAACTCAGAAGGGATGTGCAATGGAAAAATGTTCATTCTGTTTTTGTTTTAAATGAAGACATCAAAAACAAAAAATAAATTGAAACAAAACTCCAATTACCCCTATCTTCCCCCTTACCTCTCACACCATCTATGGATTTCAGTGGTCAAGAAGGGAATCGGAGTAGTTCTGAGTTGCTTTTATCCTGTTTATATTTTTCAAAATGGCTGCCATCTTTCTACATTTCATTTATCATGTTGGAATCCAATGCAGGCAGGGCAGAAGCAATTGGATAATGCTCCTATCCCATTTGACTAACTAAGCTTATGGATAGTGTAGGGGTAATATTTGAAAGGCCAAAGTGATAGCCAGGTTTTTTCTTGTATTTATATACTCATAAATCCAATCCTGGGATGAGACAATGGACAGCTTATACACATACAGATGCTGGATACTGGCTAAGCATCTAGATAAACAGAGCACCTATTTTGCCTCATGTTATGATTTTTGAAATAATCATATAATCTTATAACTCTTACAATACTTATCAGATGATCATTTCTCAATGAGGCAGATCAGAACTAAGTGAGAATGGGCTCAGAAGCAAATAGCATTGAGACACCATGATCTACCCATAGAATTTGTTGCCAGATGTGGTAACAGCAGTTAGCTGTTTAAAAAAAGGTTTAAAAAAAGGTCTGGACAAGTTACTGGACGAAAAGTCCATGGTCTGTTATTGAGGCAGATGTGGAGGGGAAGCCACTGGTTGCCCTGGGATTAGTAGCATAGAATGTTGCTGCTTTTTGGGTTTCACCAGGTTCTTGTGACCTGGATTGGCCACTATTAGAAACAGGATACTGGACTAGAAGGACTACCTGGTTTGGCAAAATTATGCTAGAAGTTCCATCATATTATAATTTTTGAAAATTACTAAAAACACAACTATTTGATAAATTTGTAACTTAAGTGTTCTAATGTTAATGCTTTTAATCTATAGGCATTATGTATCTTCTAGAAATAGCTTTTCTTGTATTGTATTGCTGTGAACCGCCTAGAACCTTTTTACTGGTTTCGCGGTATACAAGAAATAAAATATTATTATTGGTCTGACCCAGTATGGCTGTTCTTATGTAATTAGCCATAGATCTTGTATTTATCCTTTGTTTAAATAAGTTTCTATTTTCTTCCTTCTTCTTTTTGTTTCTTCAGGAGTTGACATGATGGCAGCATTTGGGCTGGTAGAAAAGGAATATTCCTCTATAGATGGAGTTGCAGTGGAGCCATTTATCTTCAGCTGGGCTCGTACATATACCCTTTATGAAGATATTCAACTAACACGACCAACAAGGTTGGTTAGTAGGAAGGACATTATTGAGTACCGCTTGGTGTTCATTCTTCACAATTCCTGTGAATACCTCTAGACTAGATCTTGAAAATGAAGGATGCCGGGGGATAATGGGTCAGACAGCTCTGTTACCATGATAGGATATTTGGAGAATTTCCTGATCAGCCCTAAATATGGTTATCAGTCTAAGCTCTTGGAGCAGCATTTTTCTAACTTTGTCTTTCTTTTCCTTGATCTTTTTGCTTCTTCATCTCCCTTATTGTGCCTGTTCTCTGCATACTGAAAATTTAGGGTTCTTTGACTGGCTGTCTTTCAGAGAAATCCATCCAGATGGGATTCCTACTGATTATACAATCAGCTTTCTCCTCCGACTTCTTCCTCACACATCCAAGGAGCCCTTTGCTGTCTGGCAGGTAGTGGATGAGGATCTTGAGCCACTCGTTGGACTTGTCCTTCATTGTAAGCTTCCTTGATTGCTTGGATAGATATCAGACACTCATTACTTCAACACTTCAGTAAATATTTATAAGGAGTAACCTGGTTTCTGCTGTAGTGCTAAATTTGTTGAAGACATTTCTATGTTGGTAGTGAAAGGTGATGAGGTTAGAAGATAATAAAGTAAATAGCTATATCATCAAGCATAACAATTTAGAAGTCAGGGAGCTATAAGAAATAATGGAATGAGGAATGTTATCAACCTTTAGTTCAGGAACTGCATGTGAGTCTCGGGTGCAAAATACAATTCTTGTCTTCCCTTCCTGGGATATAAGGTGCTGGACAGAGAAAGGGGCAGAGTCAAGGAGGACAGAAGTGAATTGGAGCAGTGGAAAAACTGAGTGGGTAAGGGATACTAGTGCCGGGCAGAGAGAGGGCACAGTAGCACAAGGGGCGGAGTAGGAAATGTTGTCTTCGTGTTTCCAAATCTCTGTTATACTGGGATTGCTGGACCTCTGTCATTGTTCTTGTGAGGGGGAGGTGTTACATTGGGACCACTAAGCTCTCAATGTTCATGTGGTAGGTTTGGGAGACAGAGGGGCAGGTTTGGGTATGTGGAGGGAAACTGGTACAATGTGGGGATGACAGAGAGAGAGGGGCACTGAGCAGTACATGAGATGGGGGATTGAGAGACACTGACAGGGAGGAGGGGTTCCTCTTGGGGGCTTCCAAATCCTCAGATAAGATCTCCTCCTTGAAAATGTGGGATGCTGGCACTGCATTCTCCTTCCTTGACTCAGTCTGCTAAATGCACTAAAGTCAGCGATCATCGCTAAACCTGTTTTTATAGCTTTAGCAATGATCGCTTTTACTGACCCGATTCACAGAACAGCTTACTGTGTTTTTTCCCTCAATCGCCCATTTTCCGATCCGGCCATGCAAATTTGCTAAAACCTCATACAAAGTAGCCAAGCGATTGATGCACTGATATCGCTTGGCTATGCAAACACCCCCCCCCCAAACCCAGGGGTTTTAGTGATCGGAAAAACTTACAAGTCTGCCTGGTGTGTGTGTTTTATTTTTTTTTGGGGGGGAGGGGGGTCAATTTATTTTCAATAGCAGATATTTTGCAAGTGTTACACATGCAAAATATCTGTCCCATAAAAAAATGAGAAAAGTCCCCCACCACTGATGACGGCCCTCCCCAACGAACGCGGCACCAGTAATCCACCACCACAACGAGAGAAAATTGGCAAGAAGGATGACCACTCCCTCCTACCAATGGAGGCCCCCCGAACCATCCCTTATCCTCCCCCCTTCCTCCTGAAAAATAAAGGCAAGAGGGATGCCCTCTCCTTCCTGCCACCGGATACTCCTCTGAACCCCACTCCTACTCATCGAACCCCCCCTCTCCCCATATCTTTTGTAGACATTGGGAGCTGGAGGGAAGCATGGTCCCTCTAGCTCCAAGGCCCACTCATCAAAAATGATGGGCCTTCCTTTCTCTAGTGCACCATGTAATGCACGGGGAGGAGCCTAAGGCCCTGATTGGCCCCACCCTGTGCATCACATGAAATACAGAGGGAGGAGCCTAAGGCTTTGATTGACACAGATACCTAAGGCCCCTTCCATCCATCTCTCAACATCTACCAAAGGTATCGGGGTAGGGTTTGGGGAGTGGGGGGCAGGGTTTGGAGGAGCATCCTGTGGCAGGAGGGAGTGGGCATCTCTCCTACCTTTTTTTGTTGTTCTTGGGAGGAGGGGGTGGGTGGGAAGGGGATTGTTCGGGGGAGGGCTCCGTTGGCAGGAGGGAATAAGCATCCATCCTGACAATTTTCTCTCTTTGGAGGGGGGGGGAGGTACATGGCATGGCAGGAGGGAGAGGGTATTCCTCCTGCCATTTTTGTTGCTGCCGGGGTGGGGGGTGGGGTGTTGGTTCACGGTATCGGGGCATTGGGGAGGACTTTATTTATTTTTTCTTTTTTTATAGGGCAGATATTGTGTGTGGGTGTAACACACACACATCTGTTCATTAAAAAAGAAAACGAAAATAGGGTTTCCTGCTCCAAACAGCCGTGTGGCAGGAAGCTGCTTTTGGGGCTTCCCATGCCTCTCAGCTGCTCAGGTTTCTCTTTGCCGGCTTTGCGCATGTGTGAGAGTCGATCTCGTACTGATCAATTGAATGAGAGCGATGGAGATTAAGACCAACCTCTGCGCAAATCATTTGCATACAATCTTTTTGGTTCATCGATCACTCTTCCACAATTGGCTAGAGAATCGGCCATCTGTGATCCAGTCGGTATTAGCGATTTGTTTAGTGCATCCAGGCCAATGTTTGAAAGGTTGTCCACTATCGTATTGCATTAGCTTTTTACATCTTGGGATCTGAAATTCTTTTTCACTTAGGTGATGTATGATAGGAGCTTGGTGCAGTTTTGACTTACCACTAAATAGGTTTCCAGTGCAATAGGTGAGACATTCTAGAGACAAATGGGTAGTGTCCCCATGGCCTTGTGCCATCTGCAGAAGTAATTCACTCTGGATTTTTCCTTTTGCCTCTGCTGTACTTCACTGAGCTCCTTAGCTCCACCTGCAGTTCTGTACGTGTGCCTGCAGGAGTGTTTGCTCTGCTCTCTACAATTTACTGTTTTATTTAGTGTATTTTTCATCCCTTTCTCGGGGTTTCTGGTGCTCGGAGCATTTATTCAGCTCTTCCTGCTTTGAGAACACACAGACTTTAGCCTGTAGTTGACTGGCTAATCCCATTGGGTGCCTGTTAGCCAGCCTGCATAGTTTTCTTTGGAGTTCAGGGCTGACCCTGAAGTGGTCTTACCTATTGTTAAGCAGGGGTCGAGTGCAGGATGTTGGGCACCCTTAAGAGACTTGGTGTGTCTTCTCGCCTCTGCTTGTCTCAGTGCGTGTCCGCAGGGGTGGAGGTGCAGTCAGGCTTAGGGTCTGACTGACAGCCTGAAGATCAGCTTTGCAAAGGCATTCCTAGCATGAGGCAGTGATTCTCTTATCCGGTTACTGTAAAAGAGCTGAAGCAGGCTGCAGCACAGATCTATAAACATTTCACTGTGAGTACAGGCTGTTGCAGCCTGTGAGGTGAATCGGAGGAGGTTTGAAAAGTGGGGGTTTCAAAGTTTCTGCATGTCCCCCTGTGTTTCCCCACCTGAAAAATCCTAAAATTGCTGTTTTTTGACTTTGAAAGTGTAAAAAAAATTGCCTATCTTCAGGCTGGCCTGGATAAGGACCTCACTGTGGCATCTCTTCGGGTTCAGATAGCTGGGCTTTCTTATTTTACATCCCAGGATTGTCGGTCCTCATTGGCATGTCATCCTGATGTTGCTAGATTTCTGAAGGGAGCTCTTCATGTCAGAACTAGAGAGTTGCGCGGGGACAGAAATCCCACCCGTCCCCGCCAAAGTTCCACCCGTCCCCGCGAGGAATCCCACCCGTCCCCACGAGGAATCCCTCCATCCCCGCCCGTCCCTATAAACTTCAGAAATAGTTATTTCATTTAATTATGCTACTGAATTAAAGGCTCTGGTAGAAACCCATTTACAAATAAGCAAAAAGACTTTATTAATTTGAAAATATTAATTGGGAAGAATACATACTTTGTAAACGGGTTTCTACCAGAGCCTCTAATGTTTATAAATTTTTATCAACACAACTAATATACTACTTTATCCTGAAGCAAAAAAAAAAAAATAAGAAATAGAATTCTTTTCTTACCTTTGTTGCCTGGTTTCTGCTTTCCTCATGTTCTCATTCAATTCCTTCCATCCACTGTCTCTCTTCCTTCTGCATCTTCCATTTGCTCTGTTACTGTGCCTCTCCCTTTCTTCCCCTTCCAAATTGGTCTGGCACCCATCTTCTTCTCTCCGCTCCCCCCATAGTCTGGCATCTGTCTTCTTCCCTGCCAGCATCTTCTCCCTAATCTCTCTTCCTCATTTCCTTTCAGTGTCCTTCTCCCCCCCATCTTCCCCATGTCCTTTCAGCGTCCTTCTCCCTCTCTGTCTTCCCCATGGCCTTTCAGCGTCCTTCTCCCTCTCTGTCTTCCCCATGGCCTTTCAGCGTCCTTCTCCACCCCTTTGTCTTCCCCATGTGCTTTCAGCATCCTTCTCCCCCCTCTGTCTTCCACAAGTGCTTTCAGAGTCCTTCCCCCCCCGCCCTTCCCATGGCCTTTCAGCGCCCTTCCCATGTGCTTTCAGCGTCCTTCTCCCTCCTCTGTCTTCAAGTGCTTTCAGAGTCCTTCTCCCCCCCTCCTTCTCTACCGCCCCGGGTGCAGCACAGCCGGCCAGGTCCCCTTACTTTTGTGGCACTTCCCCGACCGACCGACAACAGCCCCGGTCCGACAAACCTCCCTGCCCTTAACCGCGAATCTAAATTACCTTCTTACAGCTGCTGTAAGAAGGTAATTTAGATTCGCGGCTACAGGGCAGGGAGGATTGTCGGACCCGGGCTGTTATCGGTCGGTCGGGGAAGTGCCACAAAAGTAAGGGGACCTGGCCGGCTGTGCTGCAACCGGGGTGGGGCGGGGCGGACCGCCCCCTCCCTTGGTAGCCACTCGAACCGCGAGGCTACTCTCCTTCTCCTTACCTGCCCTGCCTGCAGCACAGAGCCGAACGGAAGTCTTCCCGACGTCAGCGCTGACGTCGGAGGGAGGGAGGGCTTTGTTTAAGCCCTCCCTCCCCTCCGACGTCAGCGCTGACGTCGGGAAGACTTCCGTTCGGCTCTGTGCTGCAAGCAGAGAAGGTAGGGAGAAGAAGAGCCGCGTGACTGAGTACATCCAGCCCCGCAGGAGCCCCGCGACCCTCGGAGGCGTCCCCATGGGATCCCCGCGACCCTAGGGGGCGTCCCCACGGGATCCCCGTGACCATAGGGGCGTCCCCACTGGATCCCCGCGACCCGAAGGGGGAACCCGCGGGATGCCCGTCGTCCCCGTTCCCGTGCAGCTCTCTAGTCAGAACACCAGTTAAGCATCTGTTCCCTTCCTGGGACCTTAATCTGGTGCTGTCTAGCCTTACCAAGGCTCCACTTTGAACCCTTTCAGGATGCTTCCATCTTAGACTTGATACTCAAATCAGTTTTACTGGTTGCCATTACTTTGGCATGACGTGTGTCAGAACTCCAGACTTTCTTGCTGGAGTTTCCGTACTGACGGTTCCTTCCTTCCTACCAAAGGTGGTTTCGGCTTTCCATATTAATCAGAAAGTGTGTTTGCCTGCTTTTCAGCCTACAGGTTCCAGGACACAAGATCGTCTGTTGAAGAAACTGGATGTGTGCAGAATGCTTCTACGTTATCTGGAGGTTACTAACAAGTTTCGTCTCTCTGACCATCTGTTTTTTGCTGACTCATTTGGTTAAGCGGGGCACTCCCACTTCCAAGGCAATGATTTCCAGATGGATCCGTAGGGCCATTTCAGCCTACAATCTTTTGTGGAAATGGTCCCCTGTTTCTGTCATTCTACCAGGAGTGTGGCTTCTTTGTGGGCTGAACTAGAGCTGTCTCCCCTGCGGAGATTTTCAGAGTGACAATGTGGCCTTCTCTACACACGTTTGCCAAGTTTTACAGAGTAGATGCAGCAGTGAGATAGGACTCTGCCTTTGAGTCCTCGGTCTTACGGATCGGCACACCAAACCCGCCCTAACTTTTTGTGGACTGCTCTTGTACGTCCCATCTGTCTAGAACAGTGGTCTCAAACTAAAACCCTTTGTGGGGCCACATTTTGGATTTGTAGGTACTTGGAGGGCCGCAGAAAAAAATAGTTAATGTCTTATTAAAGAAATGACAATTTTGCATGAGGTTAAACTCTTTATAGTTTATAAAACTTTCCTTTAACAGTTTTACCTTATGCAAAATTGTCATTTCTTTAATAAGACATAAACTATTTTTTCTGCGGCCCTCCAAGTACTCTATTTTTTCTGCAGCACTCACATTTAAAGTTTAATATCTTTTCTTTCTCAAAACTGGCACATTTCTATTACTAAATTGAAAATAAAATCATTTTCCTACCTTTGTTTGGTAATTTCATCAGTCTCTGGTTGCACTTTATTCTTCTGACTGTGCATCCAATACTTCTTCCCTTCTTTCAGCCTCCTGTATACTTGCTCTCCTCCAGACCTCATTCCCTCCCCCAACTTTTTCTTTCTTTTTCTATGTCTGTCTTTCTCTGATTCCTTTCCCCATTTTTTGCTTTGTTTCTGGCTCCCTGCCCCCCCCCTTCTTTCTTTCTTCCTTCTTGCCCTCCCCCATGCCACCGCCACCGCCACCGTGAAATAGGCTGCTGCTGCTGGCGCCATTGGGAACAGGCCGAGATCTCCACGGGGCCGACCAACTCTTGCTGCCCGACGTCAATTCTAACGTCGGAAAGGACGTTCCGGGCAGCCAGGCAGCGATTGGCTAGCCAGAATGTCCTCTCGATGTCAGAATTCAGGTCAGGCGGCGGAGAGAAGCAGGGATATCAAAGAACATGGTGCCGGCGGTGAGAAGGGAAGGGAAGCAGTTGGGCACCCCTGCTCTAGATGAGCCGCACTCTATGAAGAACAGTGGAGGGTGACCAGTTGTGCTTACCGCCCCCCCCCCCCCCCTTGGTACGCCACTGGAGCAGCAACGTGTCTGGCCGGCTCATTCCATTCAAAGCCGCGGGTGGTGGCTCCTTGCGAGATCCGCGCCTGCGTCTGAAGCCTCTCTGATGTTGTGATGTCTGAGAGACTTCCGATGTAGGAGCGAATAGCGCAAGGAGCCGCCAACCCGCGGCTTTGAACGGAACGAACCGGCCAGACCCGCTGCTGCTCCAAAAGGAAGGAATTATCCAGTCCAGACCGCGGGCCACAAATAAAACTTGGAGAGCCACATGTGGCCCGCGGGCCGCGTGTTTGAGACCGCTGGTCTAGAATGTCTCACCTATTGCACTGGAAAAAGAGATTATGTACTTACTCTGGTAAGCTCTTTTCCAGTAGATAGGTGAGACATTTTAGACTCCCGCCCTGTCCTTCCTGCACCTTCCTACTGTTTCAGTCTGTTTATGCTTGGGAACTAGGAAGAATTCTGTATACCTGTTTCTGTTTTATATAGGAGTAGTTTCTGAGCTCCTATGAAGCCTTTGGCAGTTAACATTACTGTTTGATTTTACTTCTTGAGCAGAACAGTTGTTTCTGAGCCTATTTGCTACAGGTGCCTCTACTTCATGTTTATTTGGCGGCTCTCAGTGCTTGGGTACTAACTGCAGATGGAACTAAGGAATGCAATGAAGTACAGCAGAAGCAAAAGGAAATATCTGGAGTTGATTCCTTTTGGAGATGGCACTCGGCCATGGGGACACTACCCATCTGTATAGAATGTCTCACCTATATCTACTGGAAAAAAAACTTACCAGGGTAAGTACATAATCTCTTTATATACCACGGAAAAGGAGGTGCAGTGTGGCAGGACTGAGCTGCATTAAGGTTGAGCTGTCTGCAAGTGGATCTTAGAACTGGAACAGCAGATGGCGCTGCAGGGCAGGAGTGAGGTGTACTGGCAGAGCTGTGTGAGAGAAACTCATCCTACATCTCCTCATATATACCCACGCACAGTTGTGCTATAGAAATAAGCAATGCTATTTATGAATTGTTGAGTTTAATGGACCAGAATTTAATGTACTAAGGAATCTGAGAAGTCACTTCCTGAAGACATGGGATTAGAAAAATGAACACGAGACTCGGAATATGTTTAGGATGTTCTTTATAACAGTTCTAGTATCTGACCCTTGATACTCATACAATGCTGGGTGGGAGAGGGGTGGAATGAAGATGAAAGATTCTCTTATCTTGAGATATTTTTCTTTCTCTATAGCCAATAAGAAATTCTTCACCTATTTCTATCATGACTACAAGACTGATTTGCAAGAAGTCACCTTTGACCAACATGAAGTGAAGAAGATATTCTATGGGAGTTTTCATAAGGTCCTTTAATCTAAGAGGGGATATGTGATCACTAAGTCAAAAGAGCACAGTAAGAAAAGCGCACACATATACAGTACATGCACATGAATAATGTATATCAGCATTTACTTGTAGTTAGGGTTTTTAAGTGACCAGTATTTAGCAAGGCTAGCCAGCTTTCTTCAAAGGAAGCTAGTGGCCAACAGGACGAAATAACCAGCCTGTGTAAGTGCTTATTTTCTGCTGACTATGACCTCCAGACAGGCGAAGAAACCTCCATGTTTTCTGTCCTGTGGTCCTGCTCTCACTAAAGCAGAGGCTTGTCTAAGGCTTGATGATACACTGGTAGAAGCAGCAGGTTGCAGGTATGTGAGAGCCTCTCCCAGTCCACTCCTTGCAGCCTCCCTTATGGGAGAAGAATGCGTGCTGACAGCCCCCTGTGTCTTTACAATAAGATGCTACTGCTCCCAGTGTCATTGGTCCTTAGATTGGTCACTAATAACAGGTTTGCAGGGCAGGGAAAATGGGGAGATGGAATTCAAGTTTCAAGTCTGTTTAAAAATTTCTTATCAAGCCTAATCGGACTTCTAGGTGGTGTACATCAATAAAAAGGGTTATGCAAAATACATATGGAGTTAAAAAGAGGAGTGGTGGTCAACTATAGTGGGCGAGGCAGGTAGTTGGTTTTGTTTAGAAAAGAGTGCAAGGAGCTTATTTATTTGATGCTTCTAGAGTCATTTCACTCTATAAATGGGTCAGGACAGGCTTTCCATTCACTGGTACTATGATCATGGCGTTTTAATCTAGGCAGGAAGGTAGGAGTGGATGTTTTTAAGGGGATCCTACATAAGCTTTTCTCTCTACTCTAACTATGTTAAAATCACACAGAAATCCACACATCTTCAGTGACAGGAGCTGTGGGTAGTGGAGGTAGCTGCATAGTCATTGCATTACATTACTTATTCTCATATCTTTTTTTAAAATTGGGTCAAATCCATTTATTTCTTCTGGCAAGAGAGAACAAACTTCTCATTTGATATGTCTATTAATCATTGCTAGCAAGATTTGAAACTGATTTATTAATGACCAAGAAGTGGCACACAGAGAAGGGAGCTCCTGCCTCATAACGGGAAGGAGTAGATGATTTGTGGTTGGAATGGTGGGAGGTAGATGTGTGTGTGTGTGTGTGTGTGGGGGGGGGGGGGTTGATGTTGAGTTTGGTGCAAGGTGGGCAGTCTCTACACCAGTGAAGTTTCCTTGCCAGATGTTTGGCCTTGAACTATGTGTGGATGGCTAAAGCCAGTATTATGAATGCCAAAAGAGATTGTCTATGTCATTCATATATAGACACTTATATAAACATGATGGCAGATAAGGCCAAATGGCCCATCTAGTCTGCCCATCCGCAGTAATCATTATCTCTTTCTCTCTCCGAGAGATCCCACGTGCCTATCCCAGGCCCTTTTGAATTCAGACGCAGTCTTTGTCTCCACCAACTCTTCTGGGAGACTGTTCCAGGCATCTACCACCCTTTCTGTAAAACAGTATTTCCTTAGATTACTCTGGAGCCTTTCACCTCTTAACTTCATCCTATGCCCTCTCATCACAGAGTTTCCTTTTCAAGTTAAAGAGACTTGACTCAACTCATGCACATTTACATTGCTTGTCCTGTGTTCACTAGGTGAATATAGCTGTGAGTTATCACACTATCACTCTGTATATCGACTGTCGGAAAGTATCAACAAAGCTCATGGACCGGGTAAACCAGGTCTCCATCCAGGGCTTTGAAATGCTGGGGAAGTTGGTAGCCACCAGAGGACCAAGGAGTGGATCAGCTGCAGTAAGTCTTTGTTGCTCCTTTTGAATTCTCTAAGCATTTAAAATTATTTTTTGGTAACTAGCTACAGGCCGATATTTATTTCTGGGTCCTTGTTAGTCTGGATAGAGATTGCTTTGTGTTTCTGTGTCTTTCTCATCATTCCTCCCTCATCTAATCTTTTGTGGCAGAAAAAAAACCTCATCTACTGGTCTCAGTATTAGAGATTTTTAAACCCCTCTGATCTGTGGGTCTTATTGTACATCATGAATCTGGAAGCAGCTCAGCAGTGGCGTACCTAGCATATGGTGACACCCGGGGCTTATCTTTTTTTATTTTTATTTTATTTTTTTTACACCCTCCTCATCTATATGAAAAATATGATTTTTAGTAACAATCCACATATCGCACAATAAGAGTGTACCTAGGAAAAGGCAGCATCTTAAACACTGCAGTGAGCACTAGAACACCAACACATACATTGTAAAACTAAACAAGCCAGATCCTGCACAGTCAATTGATCCTGTACAGTCAATGCCAACAGAAAACCATGTCCTTTTCATACACACAGAACAGAGATACATCCACGCACAATATGGAATAATCACAAACTAAAAATAGAAATATGCAGACAAAGTTAAACTGAACTGCCAAGAAACCAGACTCTGCATACAATGCAACACCACAGAAACAGTGACACATGTCCCCTAATACTGTGCAAAATATAAAGCCAGTAGATGCAAATTTGAAAAACTGATACATAGCAATCACCACTTTACAAATTAACAATAGAAATAAAACAAATAATGAGAAATAAGAAAATACCATTTTATAGGACTAATCCATTTTTCAATTAGCTTTCAGAGGCCAAATCTATCTTCAGAACAGTACAGTATTCCTCTGTTATGGTATACTGTCCTGACCTGAAAAAAGGGTTTAGTCCAAAAAAAATTGCCTTATTTCCAATTGCTATTTATAAACTTTTATCAATACAGTTACAATACCACTTGATTCTAAGTAAAGCAACAAAAAAATCTTTCTACCTTTTGTCATTTCTGCTTTAATCACCTTCTCTTCGCTCTCTTCTTTCTATACAGCATTTGTCCTCTCTCCCTTCCATGCAACATCTGCACTCCACTTTGCCCCTTCCACCCAGCTTCTGCTTTCTCTTTCCATCTCTTCCATCCACTGTCCACACTCTCTTCCATATCTTCTCTCTTTCTATGTCCTTTTAATATCCTGTGCCCCTTCTCTCCTTTGTACATAATTCATTTCAGCTTTACCCCCTCTCCATTTTTCTGTCTCCACCCCCTCCCTTATGCTTTGGCATCTCTCTCTCTTCTCATTTCCTTCCTTCCCACTCCACACCATGGTCTGGCATCTCTATCTCCTTCCCTTCCTTCCCCCATGCCCTGGCATCTCTCTTCCTCCATGCTCTGGCATCTCCTCCCCCTCTGGTCTGGCGTTTGTCTCCTTAGTTTCCCTTCCCTCCCCTCATGCCCTGGCATCTCTCTCCTCTCCTTCCAACTCTCCCTTCCCCTCCATTATCTGGCATCTCCTCTTCTTCCTTTCTCTCTCTCTCCCTCCCTCCTTCCTTTCCTCTGGTCTTGCATCCGTCTCCTTCACTCATCCCCCATGCCCTGGCATCTCTCCCTTCCCCTCCATGGTCTGGTATCTCTTTTCCTTTCCTTCCTTCCCATGGACTTGGAATCTCTGGTTCCTCTCCCTTGTCTTCCTTCTCCCTCCTTCCCTCCCTCTCCCCAATTGGGTGCTACAGCAGCAGCATTTCTCTCCCCTCTTCCTTGTGTAACAGCAGCAGCATTTCTTTCCCCCCTCCCTTCCCTGTGCAGCAGCAACACTTCTCTTCCCTGCCCTGTGCAGCAACAGTATTTCTGGCCGATTCCTTGCTGCAGCCGGTTTTCCATTCAAAGCCGCAGGCGTCGACACCTCGCGCAATCTAAGGCTGTTTTGGAAGCCTTCTCTCTGACGCCACGACATCAGAGGAAAAGCTTCTTACATAGCCGTGGATCATGCCAGTAGCCGATGGCTGTGGCTTTGAGCGGGAAAAACTGCTGCAGGGGAGCCAGCCAGAAACTACACACCCGCCAGAGGGAGCAGAAGCTGGGCCACAGACTCCCCTGATTTAAAGTTTACTGCCACTGCTGCTTGTTAAGGAAAGCAGCAGTGGCAGAAAAAGGAGGGTGGCCAGCTGTGCATCCCCTTGGGGTGTGGACCCGGGGCGGACCGCCCCCCTCCGTCCCCCGCCCCCTTGGTACACCACTGCAGCTCAGCATAAAATGTCCTACCAATCTTTTTTTATTTATTTATAATTTTAGAAAAACTTACCATAATATAAACTTGCTTAATGAAACTCGAAGTATGATAATAAAATCAATTATAAGGTATTAATTATACAAAGAAAACAATATTGTAATGTTACATAATCCAAAAGACATGGGAGGGGAAGAAACTTTAAAAGCTAGGAGCAAGCAAATCGGGTAATGTTCATAAGATAGACCTATCATCATCTAGACTACCTAACCCCCACTTTTACAAAGCCACACTAGCAACTGCCATGCGGCAAAAGCCCCAAAGCTCTTTAATTCCCTATGGGCTTTGGGGCAGCTACTGCAGCGGCCTGCATTAATCAACTTTGTAAAAGAGGCCCTACATAATTTGAATCAAATGTAATCCTGACTTAAGTGGAGGTTGTTCGAACAACCTTCTTCAAGTCCAGAAAAGTCTTCAATTGCTCAGGAGTAAAGAAAACATATTTGATACCAGGAGTGGCTCAAGGTAATCTGCTGCCTGATGCAAGGGATGAGCATCCAAACTGGGAGTGGGGCAAGGGCTGTCCCAACTATTAGGATTTCCGCTTTCATCCTTCTCCCCACCAATTGCCATTTTTCCCATTCAACCCCCTTCATCCCCCGAATCTACTTTCAATTTGTTGTAAGAGTTGCCAGGCGGCAGTAGCGATTCACAGAGCTAGCCTACTGTCAGTCCCTCTCTTTTCTCCAATTCGGCCCACCCAATATGACAACTTCCTGTTTTCTGCTGGGGTGGGCTGCAGTGGAAAGAAGACGCTAGGAATGGCTTCAGGGTAGCTCTGTGAATTGCTTTCGCTGTCTTTGCAACTTTTATGATAAATTGAAGGTAGATGCAAGGGGGGGGGTGGAATGGGAAAATGCCAATGGGGGGGGGAAGGGTGAAAGCATTATGCTGGGAAGGGAAGCAGCAGAGTGAGCCGACCAGTAGGTAGGCTGGCCAGGAGCAAGATGCTGCTCCCTCAACGGTGCCGCATCAGTTGGCCTCATTATAGGGCCGCCTCTGATTAACACCTGCATAATGTTCTAAACATTAACATGTGTAACTCAATAAGAAAGTAGCTCCTAATTCTCTGATTTGCTGTCTCAAGGCTAAAAAAAGCTTTTCTCTTTTCTTGTGTTGCTGTAGAGACATCCGGAGCTATCTATATTTTCTGTCCAAAAAATAGCTCTTCTGAATGATGAAAATTTAACCGCAAAACAGAGTTAAGGTCTTGTTCAAAGACAAAAGAGACTAATAAGGTTGATCTGCCAGTAACCTCCACCACTGAATTTCCAAGTAGTTAAGTTGTTTAAATCTAGTCAAACTTCTTGACCTTGCTCACTAGGATTAGCACTGGAAAGTTTTTGACAGGAAACAGGCAAATAATATAGTTTATTTAATGAGGGAATTGAATCAGAGGAATATTTCAGAACATCCAACAAGCATTTTTTTAAAGGCATCCCCTGGGATCAGTCCAAGCAGCTTGGGAAAACTCAGGACATGAAGATTTAACTTTCTATTATAGTTTTCAACCTGTTCAATTTTCCTGTGAATGAATTGTTCATCTAAAACCAAAGAGAAGATAACCACTTGTAAAAATTTAACTTTGGTCTTAATTTGCTGAATCTGGTTAAGACTTTCATTCTTAACCTCAATTAAATTTTTAGTGTGCACATCACAAGCACAATTAACTTTCCTGAAGTTTTGGAAGTTGCATGTTCCACCTTTGTCAAAAGCCTCCATATGCCTTCAAATGTCACTGGCAAATGGACTTGTACTCCTATTGATGAAACTTTGGTGAGATGATCCTTCCAATAGGGTCTGTTCAACGACGTCCATAGTAGACAATCCCATTGCATTCATTCAAAGTTGCCAGGCATGGAAGAGGATTACAATCTGGAGCAGAAAGAGATGACTTGAGACCCAAGCTCCCTCAGGTAGAATAGCAGCCATCTCCACTCTGGCAGCTTCAAGAGTCCTGGTGGCATCGCATTTATGCTTTTGCTGCACCTGGGTTGATGTTTTACATGCAGGGGCAGCAGGTTTGACGACTCCCATATGTTTGCTCTAAGGCATAACAAAATCGGACAATAGGAAACATTTAGCAATGGTGCTGCCTCGGCTGTCAACAATGCTGACGACAATCAGCTGCCATCTTGGCTCTGACCCTTACTGCTTTCCTGCCCATCTTTAACTGTTGCAGAATAACACAATGTTGTTTTTGTAAACCTGCTTAGTTTTCTCTTCTGTTGAATTACAATTATACTGCCATGAAACATCACTGGGGTATAATTGGGCTTCTGCTCTCAGATCCCTCCCTTGCTTTTACCTTTTATAGGTCAAACCTAAGTGTTTTAGAGCTGCTTGGAGTCGGGTGTGAGCAGGAACAGAAATTAGGGGTTGCCATGGACAAGGGAGGGGATAGAAGTGGTAGAGGGAGGAAAGCTGGAGCTGTTTTGCTTGAGTTGAGATATTGCTTTTGAAGTGCATGAAAACACTTTGACTTGATGCTTTGTGAGTAGAAATGCATTACGAGAAACTGCTCATCAATGTGGGAGCAGTACTGAGAATAAAACACGGTGTGCAATCAATTATACACGCATTTTTTCAGAATAACTTTGACCTTTACTGTCTAATTCTGTCTGTTCCAGTTCCAGCTACAGTCCTTCCAGATTATCTGCAGTTCTCTCTGGCCAGAGGAAGACCAATGCTGTGATCTGCCTGCATTGGTAATGCTCAGAGAGTGGCTAGATCCAGTTGGGTTGAAGTGTGCTTCGATGGCAACTCCAGTAGTTGAAAATGTGGGAGGGAGGTTCTGAAAGCCAAATTCAGACTGTCAAGTAGAAAACTGAAATCCAGATCCTCCAGGGTAGTATTTTCAGAAATGCTCCCTTTTCCATAAGCAGGACCCAAGAGACAGGCAGAGCACCGAAGTCTCAAAGCATTGGTTGAGATGATGGTGCAGAGATGAGGGATTTGGATTTGTTAGGAACTGAGTAACATTCTGGGAAAGGGGGATCCTGTTCCAAAAGGAAGGACACCACCTTAACCAGGATGGAACCAGGCTGTCGGCGCTAAAATTTAAAAAGGAGATAGAGCAGCTTTTAAATTAAGATAGGGGGGATGCCGACAGTCACACAGTTGCCAATATCCTTGAAGGATAGTATTGAAACAGGACATTTAGGGAATCCCAATAGAGAGGTTTCAATAGTGTTGGATGAAAGCCAGGAGTGTTTTAAGGGAAGAGCAGAATAAAGTATGCAAATTATCCTTGTCAATTTCTAAGCAGCCTGTAGATGCAGAGAAAGACCAATGCTGTGATCTGTCTGCACTGGTAATGCTCAGATCTGGTTGGGCTGGAGTAGGCCTCAATGGCAACTTCAGTAGTTGAAAATTAAGCCAGTGCCAGGCACACTTTTTTGGTCTATGCCCTGAAAATGGCAAGGACAGCTCAAGATTAAGTAAGCATGCTTTGGGCAGACTAGATGGGACCATGCAGGCCTTTATCTGCTGTTACTATGATCCATCAATGACATTCAGGAGTAGTACTAGGAAATACTACTTCAGGGAAGTGAAGTTCAAGAAACCCTGACTAGAGCAGAAGGATGAAGGGAAGTTGAAGGTAAAAAGGGAGCCCAAGTCTTTCTGGGTATGTCTCCCCAATGAGTGCAGTTAGAGGTTTGGTTCATTCCATGGGGCCTTTTTAGCTTTCCAGGCTGGCAGCATTGCTGAATACAGGCTGCCAGTCTTGTGCTCTTATGCTGGTTTGTCCAATACATAGAAACATAGAAACATAGAAATAGACGGCAGATAAGGGCCCACGGCCCATCTAGTCTGCCCACCTTAATGTCCCTCCCCTACCTTTGCCCTGTGAATAGATCCCATGTGCCGATCCCATTTGGCCTTAAAATCAGGCACGCTGCTGGCCTCAATCACCTGTAGTGGAAGACTATTCCAGCGATCAACCACTCTTTCAGTGAAAAAGAATTTCCTGGTGTCACCTCGTAGTTTCCCGCCCCTGATTTTCAACGGATGCCCTCTTGTTGTCGTGGGACCCTTGAAAAAGAAGATATCTTCCTCCGCCTCGATGCAGCCCATAAGATACTTGAACGTCTCGATCATGTCCCCCCTCTCTCTGCGCTCCTCGAGCGAGTATAGCTGTAATTTGTCAAGCCGTTTTTCGTATGGTAGATCTTTGAGTCCCGAGACCATCCGGGTGGCCATTCTTTGCACCGACTCCAGTCTCAGCACATCCTTGCGATAATGCGGCCTCCAGAATTGCACACAGTATTCCAGGTGGGGCCTCACCATGGATCTATACAATGGCATAATGACTTCCGCCTTACGACTGACGAAACCCCTTCGTATGCAGCCCATGATTTGTCTTGCCTTGGACGAAGCCTGCTCCACTTGATTGGCAGACTTCATGTCCTCACTGACGATTACCCCCAAGTCTTGTTCTGCTACCGTTTTTGCTAGGATCTCGCCATTAAGGGTATAAGACTTGCATGGATTCTGGCTGCCCAGGTACATAACTTTGCATTTTTTGGCATTGAAGTTGAGTTGCCATGTCCTAGACCATCGTTCCAGTAGGAGTAGGTCATGCATCATGTTGTCGGGCACTGAATCTTCGTCTGTTGTGCATTTGCCCACTACATTACTCAGTTTGGCGTCATCGGCGAATAATGTTATTTTACCTCGAAGCCCTTCTGCCAAGTCTCTTATAAAGATGTTGAATAGGATTGGGCCCAAGACTGAGCCCTGTGGTACTCCACTAATCACCTCCGTCATTTCGGAGGGGGTGCCGTTCACCACCACCCTTTGGAGCCTACCTCCAAGCCAGCTCCCAATCCATTTCGTCAATGTGTTACCTAATCCTATAAAACTCATCTTGCTCAGTAACCTGCGGTGTGGTACGCTATCGAATGCTTTGCTAAAGTCCAGGTACACGATGTCCAGGGACTCCCCAATATCCAGCTTCCCCGTTACCCAGTCAAAGAAACTGATCAGGTTGGATTGGCAGGATCTCCCCTTAGTAAATGGAAGCATTCAGTGGATAGTTAACAGACACCCAAAAATTAATTTGTCATGTGTTTTAAACTAGTTTCAATGTGGCTTTAGGGGTGAATATAAAAATTACCATTCTGGGACAGACAGAAGGTCCATCAAGCCTAGTATCCTGTTTCCAACAATGGCCAGCCCAGGTTCTAAGTACCTGGCAAGATCCCAAGGAATAGAACAGATTTTATGCTGCTTATCCTAGGAATATGAATTGGATTTCACCAAGCCATCTGAAAAATGGCAGTAAGCTTTCCCTCTGCTGCGACCTACCCCCTCTAATGCAACTTCCTGTGTCTGGGGCAAATCACAGCAGAGGGAAAGCTTTGCGGCATCCATTCACGAAGTGCGAAATAATAAAATTTGCAGACGACACCAAACTATTTAGTAGTGCTCAGACTAAAGAGGACTGCAAAGAATTACAAAGGAATCTGAACAAACTAGAGGAGTGGGCGACAAGATGGCAGATGAAATTCAATGTAGAGAAATGTAAAGTATTGCATGTAGGAAACAGAAACCCGAGGTACATCTATATGATGGGAGGGATGTTATTGAGTGAGAGTACCTAAGAAAGGGACTTGGGGGGTAATTGTGGACAAAACAATGAAGCCGACGGCACAGTGCGCAGCGGCCGCTAAGAGAGCGAATAGAATGCTAGGTATAATCAAGAAGGGTATTACATCCAGAATGAAAGAAGTTATCCTGCCGTTGTATCGGGCGATGGTGCGTCCACATCTGGAGTACTGCGCCCAATATTGGTCGCCGTACCTTAAAAATTATATGGCGATACTCGAGAGGGTTCAGAGGAGAGTGACACGTTTGATAAAGGGTATGGAAAACCTTACATACACTGAGAGACTGGAGAAACTGGGGCTCTCTTCCCTGGAGAAGAAGAGAATTAGAGGGACTTACAAGATCATGAAGAGCATAGAGAAAGTAGAGAGGGGCAGATTCTTCAAACTTTCGAAAACTACAAGAACAAGAGGGCATTCAGAAAAGTTGAAAGGGGACAGATTCAAAACCAATGTTAAGAAGTTTTTCTTCACCCAACGGGTGGTGGACACCTGGAATGTGCTTCCAGAGGGTGTGATAGGACAGAGTATGGTATTAGGGTTCAAGAAGGAATTGGACAATTTTCTGAAGGAAAAGTTGATAGAGGGGTATAGATAGAGGACTACTACACAGGTCCTGGACCTGTTGGTCCGCTGTGCTAGCTGACTGCTGGGCATGATGGACCTCTGGTCTGACCCAGCAGAGGCACTTCTTATGTTCTTACTCAAGTTACCTGCACACATCAGGGTCCCTGTACCACATCAGGGTCCTTCCGAAAAGGGAGAACAATTTTTAAAGAAGGTGAGGGGAAGGGAGGGAGATGGACTGTGGAAGGGAGAAGGGGAAGAGATGCCTGGACTGCAGGGCACCCCTGGAGCTGTTTTAAGTTAGCCTAGTGGTACAGATGAGAAAGAAGGGAAACCAGAGATTAGGGAGAGAACTAGAAAAAGAAATTATGGGCCCAGAATCAAAGGAAAGGGGAAGGGAGAGAGAGAGATAGGTATATAGATAGTGACAATGGAATGAATGGAGGGAAAGGATAAGAAAATGTCAGGCTATGAGGAACAAAGGGAGAGAGATACTGGGCTACAAGGATGGAGGATGGGGATATACAAGACATTGTGGGAGAATTTGGGGGAAGGAGATGAATGAGCGGAGGATAGATTTGTGGATAGGCGGGTTATAAATACTTTAAAATAAATAGATAGATAAATGTGGTAATAAGTTGTAGAGAGGAAGATAGGGAGTTGAAAGATAGAAGAGAATAAGATGCTGAGAAAAGAATAAAATGGAAACTAGGAGAGTTGGGAGCATGAGAAAGGGAGATAGAAAATTTATGGGTAGCTGAAAAGTAAAAAGAAGTAGAAGGGTTAAATTTGAGTGGATGGAGAGGTAGGAAAGAAAAAAAGGGAGGGAACAGCTAAAAAGGAAATATCAATATATCAGAGACAAGTGTAGTCAGGGAATGAAGACAGGTGAGAGGAGAAAAGACAAATGGACATCAACTACTGGAAAGAGAATTATTGGAAGACAAAGGAAAGCAGAAGAGACAAAATTGGACCAACATGATGGGAAAATAAAATGTTAAGATGACAAAGATAGAAAAAGTGTTTTATTTTGAATTTATTAATTGGGATATGTGTATCACAGATCTTTGTATTGTGTTTAGTGGCTTACTAGAGAGTTGATGTGGGGGAGGGAGGGGGCAGTGACCCTAAGCTCAAGGTGGGTATCAGGCATCAAATATTTTCCCTGCCCTCCCCCATGCCCCCCTGCCCAAATGCAAAATATAAATGCCCAATCTGGTGGGAATCCCATAGCCTCGGCAGCTGAAGACCTCTCCTTCCAGGTCAGCACCCAGAACTCTCCAAGCTCTGCAGCAGCTGGCAGCTCAGAGTCACTGTTGCTAGTTGCAGAGCTTGGAGATTTCTGGCTGCCAGACCAGAGGAGGTTGTCTTCGGCTGGCAGGGCTTTGGAATTTCCACCAGCCATAGCAAGAGATGTGGCTAATGTTTTGGGGCCCAGGACCCTTGTATGTTCAATACAAAATATGAATATCTGTTTTATTTCTCCATTGTTGTACTTGATGAGTTTAATTTCTTGGGGTTTCCAGTTTTATTTCTATTTGTGATCCATTGTTCTGTGTTTGGTAAAGGTCTATCTGTGTTTTGTGTGTGAAGAAGTCATTTAAAGTTGTTTTATTTGTAGTAGTAATGGCAGGTGGGGAGATCGAGGGAGGAGGAGAAGTGATCAGGGGCCCCATCCTTAATTTCTGCCCTAGGCCTCAGCATGTCTAAAACCAACCCTGGGTCCAGGTCCTGTTATTGAATGGTTCTGGAAGTAGCTGGCCCAGAATCGATCACTACAACGGTCAGTCTAGGTGTGGTTTCAAGTTTATTAAAAATTTGTTTGATCGCTTTACATAAAATTCTAAGCAATTTATAATAAAATGGGGGAAAACAAGTAATCTTTAAAAACATAACAAAGGACATGAAGCACGAATCTCATACTGGAACATGAGGAAAAAAGGGTGGTGAGGGTAGAAAGATGGAATATCTTGAGCAGTTATAAATGAAGGCTAGTGGCGCCTGATCCAAGTCCCAGGTTCAACTGAGCTGGAAGTGTGAACTGTGAATGAGCCACAGGAAGCTATGGCCCCTCCCCAACCCACCGCCAGCGCATTAATCCTGTGAGACTTCCTGTTCTTTGTCTCAAAGAGAGTCTTGATATCTGCTCTGCTTGTACTGTACTTTACTTTACCCTTAGAATGTCTGTTTTCTCTTTACATGCTTTCTTTAGAGGGATGAAGAGACCTGCCCTGCCCTTGCCTCCTCCTGCAGCTGTACTTCAGAAACACGTGGACCTCCAGGGTCCTCTGGACCACCTGTGAGTTCATCTTGTCAAGTTTGTTGCCTTGAACACCAAAGGAAAACCTTCCAGGAACTAATCCCCAGTTTGATTTAGTAAAATGAAATGCAGTGGGGATTCTCCTTCTGTTCCTGATATATTATCAAATTGTTATTCTTTGAACTATTTGATGGCAGGACTATATTTCTCAAAATGATGCTGGATGGAATGAGTTGCAGAGATGCTTAGGGAGTTGCAGAATAACTCAGTGGTTATAGGAGTGACAGCAGCCTGGACTTCAGCAGTGATGTGCTCTCCTGCTATACACCAATCTGCTCGCTCCATTATGTCCTCAGAATTTGCAGGTTCTTTGGTGTTCATTGTTTCCTGAACAATTCTGGCCATGGAAGGAAAAGCCTGGAGGTGTTACTTGCAGCTGGTGGGGGACAGTTTTCTTTCCAGCAGGAATGAACATCCAGCAATAATCTTTATGGTTTCCTTTTTATGGTTTCTAGGGAAGTCCAGGGGCACGAGGACCAAAGGGGGAGCAAGGTGAACCAGGACCCCAGGTGAGCCAGCCTTCCCCTTCTCAGGATGCTACTGATGGAACATGTTTTGTTGTAGGACATCTCTGAATTTAATTTTCTGAGGTACACTAAAGGATTGTGTGATTGGGGTTGGCCCATGGGTAATGCATAGGAATGGAGGGGGTCTCTTCTACATAAGTCTAAAAGGACTGAAAAGAGGGGCCATGAGCAAAACACACAATTGCTCAAAAGAAGGAGCAGCGATGTTGTGATACATCCTATGATCAAGGGCAGAAAATACTGAATCTTGCAAACACATAAGAATCTTTAACTGTCTCTGTACCAGGATGGACAGTTTTCTCTCAATTGACTGGTACATTTACCACTTATCCAATATCCCCCTTCAAACAAAATATCCTCATCTTAGTTCTGTTCAGAAGGAAGTTCTCTTCTATTTTCCTAAACTGAGGGAGTCTTCAGATGAAAAATTCCTAATCTTAAGTCCCTAAAACTCAGGATCCTAAATTTAGGCCTGTAATTCATTCAACTATTTTCAGGGGGAATTTTCTAAAGCATTTTCTGTTTGGCAAGAGTTTGAAAAAGAGTTTTGATAGAATTGTGCAACTGCATCCATCAAGTAGATTGCAACAAGACACTGATCTGTGGAATTCACAGCCCAATCCATTTTTCTTACCTCCCCTCCAATGACCCAGCCTGCAGTATGAAGGTAAATTATAAGGGGGAGGTAGGAGGAGCTCTGACATGCATGCTACAAGAGTAGACTCAAGGCTCTGATATATTCCCACCTCTTCCTCACAGGAATCTCTAGCTGGAATCTGCTGGAGGATGGATTAGGAATGAGGCACCCAGTAGCAGAGAGAAAGCTTCTGGGCTGTCAAAAACAGCGTATTTACTTCACTTATGCTGCCAGTGGCCCAAAGAGTACAAGAGTAGCTGCCACATCGGATCCCATGAAGGAGAGGAATGCAGGGGGGAGGTCACTGGAGGATTT
This sequence comes from Geotrypetes seraphini, assembly GCF_902459505.1. Lineage (NCBI taxonomy): Eukaryota > Metazoa > Chordata > Amphibia > Gymnophiona > Dermophiidae > Geotrypetes > Geotrypetes seraphini. Next base: position 86,734,232 of record NC_047094.1, on the reverse strand, counting down.
TTTTTTTGGGGGGGCTCATTAGAGAAATGTTGAACTGCAGGAATGGAGAGGAGAAAAAAAAGAGATGCCAGACCTCTGAGGGAAAGGGAAGACAGAGATGCTAGACCATAGTAAGGAGGAGGAGGGAAGGAGATATGAGGAGGAGAAAAATGTTGGATCACTAGAGGGAGAAGGAAGGAGAGAGATGCCAGACCAGGGAAAGGAAGAAGGAGAGCGAGGTAGGTGAGAGGGGGAAGATAAGGAGAGGGAGATGTGAGACCACAAAGGGGGAGGAGGGAAGGAAAGGTGGGGAGAGAAATGCCAGACTGTGGGAAGGAGAGGGGGGGAGAGAGAGAGAGGGAGTAAATGGTGCATAGGGATGGGAAGGGGAGATGCAAGAAATGTTGTTTAAGAAAAGATGGGAATAAGAGAGAAGAAAGAGGGAGGAGATGGTACATATGGATGGAGGGGAGGAGAGGGGATGGGCAGAGAGAGGGAGGAGATGATGCATGTGGATAGATGGAAAGGGAAGACATGAAACAGTAGATAGATTTGAGAAAGAAGCAGAAAAATTGAAGAAAGTTGAATATTATAAGTTAATGCCAAAGATGGATGTAGACCAGAAAGTGAAGAGTGAGAGAAAAACAGCAAATGGATAAGAGGGCCCTGGAAACGCAGTTAAAATCATAGACAGAAGGAAGTTCAACCAGAGTCTGGGAAAAGATGATTAGAAAAATAAAATTACCAGACAACAAAGGTAGAATTTTATTTTCAATTTAATGACTGAAATATGGCAGTTTTGAGAATTTACATCTTCTGTTTATATTTTGCACTGTTCAGAAAGAAATACATTTGTTTATATGTCTTTGGTGTTGTACTGCATGCAGAGTCTGGCATCTTAGAGTTTTTTAGGACTTTTAGTTTGTGGTCCTGTATTTGCATAGGGGTTATCTGTGTTCTGCATGTGTGACCAAGGCCAGGTGTTCTGGTAGGAATGAATGTTGAGAAGTGCCATACAGTGTGCTTTGTGTAGTTTAATTTTGTGGTTAACTATTATGTATTGTTAATATGATTATATTGTGTGTGTGTGTATAGAAAATAAATGTATAAAAAATGGCATTACAATTAGTACTATTATCATGGGGTGGGGTCAGGGGTGGAGCTTGGGCGTGGTCTAGGGCAGAGCTTGAGCACCCCCAATCATTTTGAAAAGTTGGCTCCTATGCTACTGAGTATATTTATGAACTGCTTGTGAGGGACTGTGTCAAAAGCCTTACTGAAATCCAAGTAGACTACATCCAGCACGTGTCCACTATTCACTTCTTTGGTCACCTAGTCAAAGAAATCGATCAGATTCGTTTGGCACAATTTTTCCTTTGGTGAAGCCATGTTACCTCAGATCTTGTAACCCACTGGATTCCAGAAAACTCACTATCCTTTCCTTGAGCACCTTCGCCGTTACCTTTCCGATCATTGAAGTAAGGCTCGGTGGCCTATTGTTTCCCACCTCTTTTCTATCTCTGCTTTTGTGACGAGGGACTTATATTCGCTCTTTTCCCTTCTGCCTAGCCTTCTGATTTTATCTTTTTGCTGATAAGCAATTTGCTTATCTTGCTCCACTGCTGCTGGTTTTGGTGGGATTGACTTCTGGACTTAATCTGCATCCGTTTAGCATCCCCACCTTCTAGTTTAAATGCCTAGAAATTTATTGCCTATATTTCTCCCTAAGGATCCTTTTTCCTGAGTCAGAAAGATGTAGGTCATCATAACAAACCAGCCTTTTGTTTTTCCAAGTATTGCCACAACCTCCTATATACTTAAAACCTTATTTTTGGCACAAAGTTTTGGCCACTTGTTGAACTTTTCTGTATTTTGTAGTCTTTCTTCAGGAAACCCTTCAGAAAAGGCCACAGTCCTTACCAAGGACTTCAACCCTTCTCCCAGCTTCTGGAAACCTCTCTGTATTACTGGCATGCAATCTGTGGCCAGTTTAGGGTTACCGGATTTCCCCGGACATGTCCTCCTTTCAAAACCTGGCACTTTGTCGGGGGTTTGAAAAGCTTCCCATCAAAATCGCGTTGGGAAGGGGCATCCGCGAATGCGTGGATACAACATGGTGACATTGTGTCGCGTCCGCGCATGCGCAGATGCCATCTGGGGGCGGGGCTGGGGTGTAACTGGGCGGGCCTGGGGGCGTGGCCATATGTCCGGATTTTCCTTTGGGAAAATCTGGTAATCCTAGGCCAAGTCATTTGTTCACACATGTATTACAACATCACTGTTAGAATCTTTACTCTTTTTGTGTAATCACCCTCAGTATTTGGTTTGCATTTCTTCTAGCTTAGGAGTCTGGAATGCATATTGCTTTGTTGGGGCCCACATCTGCCTTGAATAATGACATCTCCTATTAGCAAGACCTTTCGATTATGAGATGTTCGATTATGAGATGTATAATGGGAGTTTGGATTTCTTTGACTTACTCTCTTACTCTGGCTCAGTGGCATAGCAAGGGTAGGAGGGGCCCGGGGTGGTGGTACCCTCTTCTCCGCCCCTGTGCTCCTTCCCTGCTCCTCTATGCCACAGTCATGCCCTCCCCTCCCCCATACCTTTTTGAATCTTTGCCAGCGCATGCAGCTTCTCCAGTCTGCTGCTTGTGCCGGTGTTGGTTTTCCCTCTGACTTCACTTCCTGGCCCCAGTGGGCAGGAGAAGTTGCTCACACTGGTGAAGATTGAAGATTTAAAGAGTTACGGGGGGGGAGGGGGGTTTGAGAGGGTATGAGCGTGACGTGGAAGGTGTGGGGAGGTGCTGGTGACCCTATCAAGAAGACACCTGGGGTGGTCCATTCTCCCCCCTCCCTTACTATGCCACTGCTCTGACTTCAATTACATTCCATTTGGAGTTGTTTTGAGAGATCACCCTTTCAATTTTTGCCGCAGTCTTTGGTACTGTCCACAGTTGACTATTGTAATATAGGACTAGATTCACTAAGCACATTGATTGTGCACCGATCGGTTTGCAACCCAATTCACTAACCTCTGTCCTGACCATCCTCTGATCCGTGCATTCAAATGAGGGGGAACGGCATTCAAATGATGGCAGGCAGCGATTCACTAACAAAAAACCTACAACACCGACTGGGCTGGCCGATCACAAACAAGCGACTGCTGGGGACAAGTCGTTCACTGCTTTCCGACTGCTATCTCCTGCTGTCTACCCCGACTTTCCAGCTCTCTGCCACCGACTCTCCTGCTTTCTGCTGTAATTTTCTCCTGCCGCCCTGCTCTGCCCCAAATCTCCTGCACGGCTCTCTGCCCCTGACTCTCCTGCTCTCTGTCCCAAGCGTTGCCCTGGCCTTCCCTTGCAGTGTGAGCCTGTGGTTTTAACCCAAGGGTTTAAAGCTGGTTAAAACCACGTGCTCGTTGGGCTAGGTAAAAGTTTTTTTTAAAAAAATCGCTGCTCTTCGTTGCAAGCGCAGACCGTCTACAGATGGTCTGCGCATGCATTGGGATCGCTACAGAGCGATCCCAGCGGTCGCTTGGGGGCATGATTCCGATTGCCCTCATTTGCATGAGGGCGATTTGTGAATCAGCCTCCGGACATGGATCGAATCGATGGTCTAGACCATAGTCTGTCTAACGGATTGTAAGAAGCATTTTAAAAGGCTCACTTTGATTCAAAACACAGTTCACTTAATTTTTAATTTGGACAGAATTGAACATGTAACACCTTACCTTTGTGGATTACACTTGCTCCCAGTGGAAGCGTGGGCTATTTTTAAATTTGGTTGTTATTATATGTATCATTGTTGATTATTAAGTGATATATTTATGGTTATTTGTATGGATATGTTATCACACTTATTCTAAGTTTAAAAATGAATAAAGATAATTAAAAAAAAAAAAAAAATTGGGTTGTTTTTGCTACAAAGTGTTGGATGGTTTGCTACCAAATTATCTAATGGATCACTTTATTTATTTATTTATTTTTTTACTCCTGTACGTTTACATCGTAATTTTTTTTACATTTCCCTTGCCCAAAGGCTGTGTTTACAAGGCACATCATGGGCAACTACTTTCGTTTCAGGCCGCAAGCTGGGAATCTGAGTTTCGCCCATGAATACCTCTACTTTGTATTTTCAGTTTAGAAATTTACTGAACACTTATTTGTTTCAACATTGTTTGGGACGTAATGATGGCTGGTTGATATGTTTTTTTGTCATATTGAATATGATTTTGTAGCTCACACTGCAGTTTTTTCTTATTTTGTTATCAGCATAGAACTGGAAGGATTTGCAGAATAAAAATAAAGGCCCTCTTTTTACTAAGGTACGCCAACCGATTAGTGCACGCTAAACGCTAACACGTGCATGTTAGTCTATGGGCACATTTGCATTTAGCGCATGCTAATTTGAGGGGGGAATATGAGGGGGGAAAGTGTTACGTTCAGTTCTGGTTTCTTGAGTATCATAATATTCTAGTGGTGCAAATGAATTTTGTAAGGGGATCGCAGAGCAAGGCAGTTTCCTTGATTCCCAGTTTCCTTGAATCTCAGCCCACTGCTTCAGACCTGCCAAGTTACCCAGCTCCAGGAGGGAGACTTTTTGCTAAAACTTCATTGGCTTCCAATTATTTCTAGAGTCTATTTCAAATGTGCTTGCTTTACATTTAAGATCTTGTATGGCATTTTTCCTTCATTACTGCCTCTATTTTGGAATGCTACAAGATCTGAGATTACCAGACCTACTCAAAAACTTAAATTATCCTTTCCTACGCTGAAAGGCGTCATCTATACTGAAAAACTGGGGAAGTCTCTTTTCAAATTTACTGAGCTCTGGAATAATTTTCCTGTCTAGTTGCATAATCTGTGCTCTCTCCAATTATTCCGAAAACATCTGAAAACTTGACTCTTTTCAAAATTGTGATCTTCGTTTTCCTCTATATTATCCCTATCCCTATTGGGATTTTTTTTCTTTAATTTTCTGTAAACCGTGTCGAGCTCTTTTTTTTTTTTTAGTTCAAAAAATTTTTTATTGGTTTTTGGAAAACCTAAAAAAAAAAAACTGAAGTACAAAAAGAAGAGCTTCCAAGGAAGCACAGGTTATAAACCGGGTGATGACACCCATCCAGTATATTCAATTACATAATAAGAAGTGGCAATAACAAGATAAATGAACAGTAAACAGTATATCAATCATGTTAGTATGCACATCATAAAAGCCTATAAGAACAAGGAACAAGCTTCGTATGGGATAGTGAAGGGAGTAAATCGAGAGAGATAAGATACAATATAGTCCACGCTAAAACAGTGCACATGTGACTGTATATCGTCAGCAGACAATGACAAAATAGTATGAAATAAAATAAAGAGAAAATAAAGGAAAGATCAAACCAGAATACTATAGGTAAATGATCCGGTTTATGGTCAAGGGTCTAAGTGCTGATGTTTGCCAGAATCGACCAAGTTTTATCAAAAGTCGCTCTAGATTTATGGCGGTCAGCCATATGTCGTTCAAATTTATTGTGGAGGCACATTGAATTCCACCATTGGTTATAATCTAATTTTGTAAAATCTTTCCAATTATGTAAAATAAGTTGAATGGCTAGAATTAATAAAAGGGTAAAAAGGCGGTCATGATACACAGATAGATGGGCAGTGAGTGCCGAGGAACCCAGAATCAAAATATCAAATGAGAAAGGATCAGTGATAGAGAAAATTTTAGAAATCGTGTGCCAGATCGAATTCCAGAAAATCTGCAAATGGGGGCAATCATAGAGCATATGCCGCAAGGAGCCTTCAGATGCTTTGCAAGACCAGCAAGAGTTAACTGAGGACTTCATTATTTTGGCTGATTTAATAGGAGTCCAGAAGGCTCTATGATAGAGGAAAAGAGCTGTTTGTCTATGAGAGGCTGAGTGAAGGGATTTAAATAATCTGGTCCATAACGCCAACCATAATTGCTCGGTAATAGGGGATTGCAACATCGGATCCCATTTAGAGATGGATTCGACGAGGAAAGGATATGATTTTGCCTGCATATACTTGTACCAATTTGAAGATTGACCTTTGGAAGCAGAGAAAAGTTGTATCTTTGAGTGGAGGTCAGGAGTAGTATGCAAGGATGCGGGAGATGAGAACCTCGCAGTAAGACAATGATGCAGCTGAATCCAATTAAAATATTGGGTGGGAGGGATATGGAATTTTGCCATAATGTCCGAGAAGGTAATCCATTTATTCGCGTTGATAAGATGCGCAATAGTACAGAGACCTTGCTGTTGCCAAGATTTCCAAAGTACCAAGGAATTGTCAATTTTAAGTTTGGGATTATGCCAAATAGGTGCCGCTAATGAATCAGCTAATTTGTTCTCTGCGATGGAGTCAATATGGTTAAGTGTTTGCCAAGTACTATGTAAAATCGGATTGCGTTTGGCCACTGAAGGCAGAGGAATGGCAGGTGCATGTTGCATGATGTACGGATCGAGTAAAGAATGCTCTAAGGATAACCACGTGGGCGGTGTGCTTATGAGGAAAAGATTAGACCATAGGGAGCCTTGAGATAATAGAAAAGCATAATGGTATTCCCGAAAGCTAGGGAAGTTGACACCTCCCTGGTCCCGAGGACACTTTAATTTACGCAAGGCAATCCGGGGCTGTTTGTTGTGCCACAAGAAGGAAGAAAGGAGACGCTCAATACGAGAATAGACGGAGGGAGAAAAAAGACATGGAAGCATACTGAGAACATAATTTATTTTGGGAGTTATCATCATTCGTATTGTAGAAAGTCTGCCCCACCAGGAGAGGTTGAGGGGGGACCATTTGGAAGTACAAGTGTGAATGATAGAGAAGATGAAATCAGAATTAAGTTTCAATGTGGATTCGAGAGTAGGACCAAAGAATAAACCAAGGTATTTAATTTTGGTAGGGGACCATATGAAGCCAGAGTTAATTGCATCAGTTTGGACATCGATGCAATTTAGCGGAAGTATTTCTGATTTAGTTATGTTTAGCTTATAGCCAGATATGGCTGAGTACTGTCTAATTTGTTCAAGAACAGGAGAAAGAGAGTCCGGGGTGATGTAGAGCAGGATATCGTCTGCATAGGCCGAGAGTTTAACTGAAAATTGGTCAGACTGGAAGCCATTAATTCTATGGTCGTGTCTGATAGCCGCTAATAACGGCTCCAGAGCGAGATTAAAAAGTAATGGGGATAGGGGACATCCTTGTCTGGTGCCACGGGATGGATAGAAAGGTTGCGAGGTACGGCCATTAATCATAATCCGAGTCGTCGGGTGGGAATATAGAACTTTGATCATATCAATAAAAGGATCTGGGAATCCATACCAACGGAGAATATGAAAAAGAAAGTGCCATTCTAGGCGATCAAAGGCCTTTTCAGCATCGAGGGCCATAATCAAGAGTCTGTCTGGATGAGATGTAGTGTGGTGGATGATATGTGACAAAAGGCGGGTATTATTGGAGGAGTATCGGTTATGGATAAAGCCAGATTGATCAGGGGAGATAAGAGATGGAAGAACAGATTGGAGCCGGGTAGCAAGAATTTTAGCAAAGATTTTAGCATCCACATTAATTAGAGAGATAGGTCTATAGTTTTTGACATCTTGGGGGTCTTTGCCGGGTTTGGGAAACACAATAAGGGTAGCCTCTGTAAAGGAGCCTGAAGAATCGCCCTGATTGCAGAGAAACTGAAAGAAAGATAGCAAATGTGGAAGCAGAGTAGGAAGAAAGGCCTTGTAAAACTCAACAGTAATGCCATCGGGGCCTGGTGATTTATTCGAATTTAGAGAGTTAATGGCGTCCTGGAGTTCCTGAGCAGAGAAGGAAGAGGAGAGAGGAGACGTCTCGGTAGGTAAGAGTGAAGGATGGGGAAAAGATAAAAATGAGGTAAGCTGAGGAATAGAGGGGGAGGTTTCTGATGAATATAGTTGTTGATAAAAATCATGGAAGGCAGAAGAGATGGAGGAATAGTCTGTAGATAACTGCCCAGATACATCTTTAATAGAAGATATGGTAATCTTATCTTGAGATTTTTTCAGATAGTTTGCAAGTAGATGACCCGGTTTATTATTGTCGGCGTAATATGTGGATGCTTGAACAAAAACAGAGTTGGCAGCAGAGGAGCTTAAAAGAGAGTTGTATTGCAATTTAAGATTGCGAAGATCAGTTAGAGCTTGTATATTAGATGTATCAGAGATATGGATGGACTCAGCCAAACGAATGCGGGATTCCAGATCCCGTTGTGCAGTTTTCTGAGAAGAATGAAGTTTGGCTGAGAATTGAATAATAGTGCCACGAATAAATGCCTTAAAGGCGTCCCAGGTAACAATCCAATTAGTATGTGTGGGAATGTTGAATTTGAAAAATTCTTCAATGGCAGCACTAATGCAATCCGAAAAATGGTCCTCAGCAAGGAGTGAAGAATTAAACCGCCATTGCTTACTGCGAGGTTCTAGGGAGAAATGTGTGCAATTTATTGTAATGGCAGCATGATCTGAAACAGTTATGGAGTGAATGTCAGATGAAAGAATGTGTGTTAAGATAGATGTGCTGACAAGGAAATAATCAATCCTGGAGTATGTGGCATGGGGGGCAGAAAAGAATGTAAATTGTTCATCATCCCTATGGTGGATTCTCCAAGGATCTGTTAGTTGTAACTGAGTCATAATATCATGCAATGCATACCATGATTTTGATTTTTTATAGGGGGCGTGCGATTTCCGGTCCCTACTAGGGTCCAAAATGAGGTTAAAATCCCCCCCTATTATTACGGGAGTATCTGGATCCTGCAATATATGGTTGGCGATATTATGAAAGAAATCTGGAGAATCAATATTAGGTGCATAGATGTTAATGATTCGCAATGCATGATTGGAAATAGAAAGCTTAGCACTTACCCATCTACCATGTGTATCATGAGAGCTAAAAAGTGTGGAAATGGAGGGATGTTGTCTCACCAGAGTAATGACACCATTCTTACCATCCTCAGCAGGGGAGAAAAGGGGAGGAAGAAAACCACGTTTGGTAAACTTGGCAGAGTCAGCAGAATTAAGATGAGTTTCCTGTAGCAGAATAACATCAGATTTAATATCATCCAAATATGACATTAACTTCCGTTGTTTTATTACATTATTAAGACCCTTGACATTCAAAGATGTTATTGATAATGACATTTGAAGATAATAAAAAGAATCTGATAATTGTCTGCATATAAAACATAAGGAATGAAATACCCATCAGAAACTGCATACATATCTGTAGTAAATAGAACAGGAGTGATAAATATCAGTGAAATACCAATAAAGAGAGAAAGAAGTAAAGAGCAATAAAATATACTGGAAAAGGTGAGAAAGCCCCCTGCTAAATAGCAGCAGGCCATAAAATATGGGTGGGCTGAGAAGCCAAGGCCCAGGCCGAAGGACAGCACACACCAGCAAACCTATTGACAAAGACTGTGAAAACAGGAGCTCTTGCTGCAGGAAAACAAAAACAGGATATCAGCAAGTTCAAGCAGTAAAACCTTGAGTAAACAACTGACCTATTAGGCTAATTGAAAGATAACCAGTCATAACAATCCAGGTAGCAAAAACAGTTGAAGCAGAACTAACAGGGCTGAACAGATACAGGAGCAGGCTGTGAGTGAAAACAAGGTGTCAGAGTGACCGAGGAGAAAGCAGAAGGCAGCCGCACACAGTGAGAGGCTAGAGAGAAGAGCCGAAACAGATGCAGGCAGCATTAAATCTAATGGTGCCGAGGCCCAAGGCGGGAAAGGAAACAAACAGAGAGCACATTGTCAGCTCGTGGTGCAGAGGAGTGCAGTAGAGGTAAGGAGAGTAGGCAGACATTGTGCAAAAAGAAAAAAAAAAAACTTGAGCCATAATTACAAAAGGAAGTAATGCATCGTGGTGAGGAAAATTCCGGTACTCTGAAGTAGAGAGTCACTCTTTAAAGCACAGCCATGCTTCTGCAAGCAGAGCAGGGCAGATCAGACTCACACATTGTCAATCGGGGTGGGCGAAGTTTCTTCTATGTAGGTGGCCAAGAGCTCCGGATCGGTGAAGTCTTTTGTTTGGTTTAAATATGTCACCCGCATCCGCGCCGGATAAAAGAGGCCAAAGCGGGCGCCCATCTTCTTTAGCTGGGGACGGAATGCTAGGAGTTGCTGCCGGGTTTTGACTGTGTTCTTATGAAGATCCGGGAGAATAAGAATCCGGTTACCCTCATAAGTAATGGGAGCCATAGATCTTGCTTTTTGTTGTATAGCAATAACTTGAGGGTATCTCAGGATTTTCATCACGATGGGTCGCGGTCGACGGTCGCGTGGGAGCCTGGAAGATGGTGACCGGTGGGCTCGCTCAATCTCGAAGTCGTGGGTGAATGAAAGATCCAGCAGTTTGGGGATGAACGCTTCGAGGAAGGTGACCATATTGTTTCCTTCCTGCCCTTCCGGGACCCCCAAAAGACGCAAATTGTTCCGGCGAGAACGATTACTCGCATCTTCCATATCTTTCTCCAGGGCCAGCGTGCGTTTCACATGGCCCTGAAGTGCTTTAACATTAGCCTCCGTAGTTGCCGATTTGATTTCTAAATCAGCCAATTTGGATTTAAATGAAGACAAATCAGTGTGAATCACTGCCAGATCTTCTTTAAGCTCCGATATTGCATCTTTGGTGTCTGTCATAAGTTCTTGAACTGTTTTAATTGCTTCCCACAAGTCAGACATGGAGGGAGATGCAGCAGTATCAGAAGCCTCTGAATTGGAGTTTTTCGCCGGAGAAGGTGGGTCTGGCTTGTGTCTCTTGCCCTTAGTAGTTGAAGCCATAGTTCATACAGCTGAAGGTGGTAATTAGAGGGGTGAAAAACGAAAATATTGCAGCAAAAGAGCAAAAAGTAAAGAAAGGTTGCTGGAGCTAGTTGTTCAAGCGACCATCCCAGTCGGGCTCAACAGCGCCCCCCCCGAGCTCTTTTTTTTTAAGATTCAAACGGTATTATTGATTCAAACATCATCAAATACAACAAATTAACATCAAGTCTACACCCAACCCCCTTAAACCCCACCTCTACCCTTCTTTCTCCATTCTAATCTTCTGCCAAAAATTTCTGTATAGTCCACTCTCAGCCTATACTCAAATAACTTGTATCTAAACTAAACTACTTATATTTAACTTACTGTTCTTAATTTGCTGTATAGTCCCTATATCTAAACTGCACAGTCTCGTATGTCCAAGTATTTAAATCTACTGTATAATCTTGTATGTCCAATTCACTCCATTGTGAATGTTTACTTGTAAACCGTTCTGAGCTACAGGGAGGACGGGATAAAAATCTAAATAAATAAATAAATAAGGCACTGATTACAACAATAATGCATCAAATATAATAAAATAATATACATAATAAACATATTCCATAAACCGTGTCGAGCTCTATTTTTATAGAGAAGATGCGGTATATAGTGTGTGGCACAGTGGTTGGAGCTACAGCCTCCGCACCCTGAGGTTGTGGGTTCAAATCCAGCGCTGCTCCTTGTGACCCTGGGCAAGTCACTCAGTCCTCCATAGCCCCAGGTACATTAGATAGATTGTGAGCCCACTGGGACAGATAGGGAAAATCCTTGAGTACCTGATTGTAAAAACCGCTTAGATAACCTTGATAGGCGGTATATAAAATCCTAATAAACTTGATATAAGCTTAAGTTTTAGTTAGTCCTGTTTTTTAACTTCGAATTTTGAGACATCCTGTCACTTCTTAACATTTCAGCCCATTGTATCCCAGCTACAATATCAGCTATCATACTGTTATCACTATGGGTCACATATAGTAAAAAATCTGTCATACCTAGCCTTTTATCCTCCACTCTAGAAGCCGAAAAACTGATGGCTGTGAGCAGGGCCAGTTTTAGACATGCTGGGGTCCAGGGCAGAAATTAAAGAGGGGGCCCCTGATTCCCTCTCCTCCCTCCCCCCAATTTCCCCACCTGCCATTACTACCACACACAAAAACAACTTTAAATTACTTCTTCACATACATAATACAGACAAGCCTTTACCAAATACAGAACTGGGAATACCGAGAAATTAAGCGAGATAAATAAAACCAGATATACACTTTTTGTATTGAACACACAGGGGTCCTGGGCCCAGGCAGGGCTGGTTTTAGACATACTAGGGCCCAGGGAAGAAATTAAGGAAGGGACCCCTAATCCCCTCTCCTCTCTGCACTAGGGTTACCATATGACTCCAGAAAAAGGCAGGTTTGTCTATGTAGGAGTTGTATTTTTGAGGACACCCCTATTAGACACTGAGGTCTTTTCTCCAATTTTGGGTATGATTGGGGTTTGAAGGTATTGATGTGTGTAGTGTTGGGTAGATTATTGGATGTTTAATTTTGAAGATACTATATTGACATCCTTTCTTGTTTTGTGTGTTTTTTTCCAGAAAAAGGAGGACAGATTGAGACATGAAAGCAATGGAAATAAAAATTGGATGTCTCAGTCCGTCCTCCTTTTTATGGAGTCGTATGGTAACCCTACTCTGCACTCTCCTCCCAATATCCCCACCTCCCATTACTACCACAAATAAACCCCCTCTGATATCCCCACCTCCCATTACTACCACACATAAAACAACTTTAACTTACTTCTTTACAAACAAAACACCGACAGACCTTTACCAAATACAGAACAAGGGATCACAAATATAAATTGAAGTGGGAACCCCAAGAAATTAAACTCGGCAAGTATTACAACACCGGAGAAATAAAAACAGATATGTAGTTCTTTCTGTACTGAACACATAGAAATCCCAGGTCCAGGCCCACCAAAAATTAGCCATTTCCCTTGCTGTGGCTGCTGGGGATCCCAAAACCCAGCCAGCTGAAGACCACCTCCTCTTGCAGCTAGCGGCAGTGTCTCTGAGCTGCCTCCAGCTGCAGAGCTTGAAGAGTTCTGGCTGCCGAACTAGAGAAAGAGATCTTCAGCAGCAGGGCTTTAGGAAGCCCACCAACTTAGGTATTTATATTTTGCATTTGGGTAGGAGGCATGGGGCATGGTGGGAAGAAAATTAGTGCACAATAAGAGTGCACCTAGGGAAAGGCAGCATCTTACACACTACAGCAAGCACTAGAACAATACACCCAATATAAAACTAAACATAGAAACATAGAAATAGACGGCAGATAAGGGCCCACGGCCCATCTAGTCTGCCCACCTTAATGTCCCTCCCCTACCTTTGCCCTGTGAATAGATCCCATGTGCCGATCCCATTTGGCCTTAAAATCAGGCACGCTGCTGGCCTCAATCACCTGTAGTGGAAGACTATTCCAGCGATCAACCACTCTTTCGGTGAAAAAGAATTTCCTGGTGTCACCTCGTAGTTTCCCGCCCCTGATTTTCAACGGATGCCCTCTTGTTGTCGTGGGACCCTTGAAAAAGAAGATATCTTCCTCCGCCTCGATGCGGCCCGTAAGATACTTGAATGTCTCGATCATGTCCCCCCTCTCTCTGCGCTCCTCGAGCGAGTATAGCTGTAATTTGTCAAGCCGTTTTTCGTATGTTAGATCCTTGAGTCCCGAGACCATCCGGGTGGCCATTCTTTGCACCGACTCCAGTCTCAGCACAACCTTGCGATAATGCGGCCTCCAGAATTGCACACAGTATTCCAGGTGGGGCCTCACCATGGATCTATACAATGGCATAATGACTTCCGCCTTACGACTGACGAAACCCCTTCGTATGCAGCCCATGATTTGTCTTGCCTTGGACGAAGCCTGCTCCACTTGATTGGCAGACTTCATGTCCTCACTGACGATTACCCCCAAGTCTCGTTCTGCTACCGTTTTTGCTAGGATCTCGCCATTAAGGGTATAAGACTTGTATGGATTCTGGCTGCCCAGGTGCATAACTTTGCATTTTTTGGCATTGAAGTTGAGTTGCCATGTCCTAGACCATCGCTCCAGTAGGAGTAGGTCGTGCATCATGTTGTCGGGCACTGAATCTTCGTCTGTTGTGCATTTGCCCACTACATTACTAAGTTTGGTGTCATCGGCGAATAATGTTATTTTACCTCGAAGCCCTTCTGCCAAGTCTCTTATAAAGATGTTGAATAGGATTGGGCCCAAGACTGAGCCCTGTGGTACTCCACTAATCACCTCCGTCATTTCGGAGGGGGTGCCGTTCACTGCCACCCTTTGGAGCCTACCTCCAAGCCAGCTCCCAACCCATTTCGTCAATGTGTTACCTAATCCTATAGAACTCATCTTGCTCAGTAACCTGCGGTGTGGTACGCTATCGAATGCTTTGCTAAAGTCCAGGTACACGATGTCCAGGGACTCCCCAATATCCAGCTTCCCCGTTACCCAGTCAAAGAAGCTGATCAGGTTGGATTGGCAGGATCTCCCCTTAGTAAATCCATGTTGTCGGGGATCCCGTAGATTCTCCTCATCCAGGATCTTATCTAATTGGTGTTTGATTAGAGTTTCCATTAGTTTGCTCACTATCGATGTTAGACTCACTGGTCTGTAGTTTGCTGTCTCCATCTTTGAGCCTTTCTTGTGGAGTGGAATGACGTTAGCCGTCCTCCAGTCCAACGGGACGCTGCCTGTACTAAGGGAGAGGTTGAAGAGCGCGGACAGTGGCTCCGCCAAGACATCACTCAGCTCCCTAAGCACCCTGGGGTGCAGGTTGTCCAGCCCCATTGCTTTGTTAACCTTGAGCTTTGACAGCTCACCGTAGACACTGCTGGGCGTAAACTCAAAGTTACTAAACGGGTCAACTGAGCCAACCCTTGTCTGTAGCTGAGGGCTGAGCCCTGGCGCTTCTCGGGTGAAGACTGAGCAGAAGTATTCATTTAATAGTTGGGCTTTTTCCGAATCCTTTTCCACATAGTCTCTGTCTGGTTTCCTAAGACGTACAATCCCGCCTGAGTTTTTTCTTCTATCACTGATATACCTGAAGAAGGATTTATCTCCCTTCTGGATGTTCTTTGCTAGAGACTCCTCCATGAGGAATTTAGCCTCCCTGACTGCTGTTTTGACGGCTTTTGATTTGGCCAGGTAGTCTGCTCTAGAGTCCTGCTTCCCTGATTGTTTGTAAGAGATGAATGCTTTTTTCTTCTCCTTGATCAGGTCTGAGATCTCCGCAGTAAACCACTGTGGCTTATTGTTCCTTCGCCGTTTACTTACTGATTTTACATAGCCAGAATAGTACAGATCGATCCTGCACAATCAATGCTAACGGAAAACCATGTCTTTCATACACACAAAACACAGGAACAGCCTTTCCCAGTATGGAATAAGCAACCACAAACTAAAAATAGAAATATGTAGACAAAAGTTAAATTGAACCACTAAGAGGCCATACTCTGCAACACCATAGTGATGCATGGCCCCTAATATTGTACAAAATATAAAAATAGCAGATAAATGATTGTTTTTCTTTTTTTCAAATATGTCATTCCCCTCCCCCCCCTTTTTTTTACAAAACCACGATAGTGGTTTTTAGTGTTTGTTTGTTTGTTTATTCAGTTTTTTGATTGAACGCTTTTTCGATACTACAAAGCGTTGTACAAGGTATAAAATAACATTTAAACAAAAATATAACAATTAAAACATACTTTTCTATGAAAACTGCAAGACTTACAACAATACATACTAGGTAAATATGGACCAACATGCCCATGGACACAAATAGGGAAGGGGGGGGGGGGAGAAATACAATTGATGTAGAAAATGTGAGGGACATTTAAGGTAAACACAAAAGGGACTGGGAAAATAAATGTAAAAAAAGAACAAGTATAGGTTAATCTCTAAAATACAATAGTTCAGGTTGGCACGCTGAATGCTCTGCGCTGATCCCAATGCTCTTAGGAAATCTATGAGTGTCAGTAGCAGCGCAGAACATTTAGCGTGCTGACCACTAAAAACCACTATCACGGTTTTGTAAAAGGGGGTGTTTAAAAATTAACAAAAAATGGAAAATAAGATAATATCATTATATTGAACTAACATATTTCTCAATTAATTTCCTTCCTTCCAGCGTCTGCTCCCCTTTCTCTCCTCCACACTTTCTCCAATCTCTTCATACGCTGAGAGATTGGAAAAACTGGGTCTCTTTTCCCTGGAGAAGAGGAGATTTAGAGGGGATATGATAGAGACTTACAAGATCATGAAGGGCATAGAGTAGAGAGGGACAGATTCTTCAAACTTTCGAATAATAAAAGAACAAGAGGGCATTCAGAAAAGTTGAAAGGGGACAAATTCAAAACAAATGCCAGGAAGTTCTTCTTTACCCAATGTGTGGTGGACACCTGGAATGCGCTTCCGGAGAGCGTAATAGGGCAGAGTACGGTACTGGGGTTCAAGAAAGAATTGGACAATTTCCTGCTGGAAAAGGGGATAGAGGGGTATAGATAGAGGATTACTGCACAGGTTCTGGACCTGTTGGGCCGCCGCGTGAGCGGACTGCTGGGCACAATGGACCTCAGGTCTGACCCAGCAGAGGCATTGCTTATGTTCTTATGTCTGCTCCCCTCTCTCTTCTCCTCACTTCCATCCTGCATCTGCTCCCCTGTCTCTCCTTCCCACTTTCATTCAGCATCTGCTCCCCTTTCTCTCTTCACCACTTCCTTCCAGCATCTGCTCTTCCTTTCTCTCCACTTCCATTCAGCATCTGCTCCCACTCTCTCCACTTTTATTCAGCATCTGTTTCCCCCTCTCTCTCCTCTTCCATTCAGCATCTGCTCCCCCCTCTCTCCACTTTTATTCAGCATCTGTTTCCCCCTCTCTCTCCTCTTCCATCCAGCATCTGCTCTCCCCTCTCTCCACTTTTATTCAGCATCTGTTTCCCCCTTTTTCTCCTCTTCCATCCAGCATCTCCTCCCCACGTCCTTCCAGTTGTTCAGCTGGCAGGGCTTTGAGATTCCCCATCAGCTTAGGTATTTATGTTTCTCATTTGAGTAAGGGGCATTGGGGAAGGCAGGGAGAAAATTTGGTGCTCACTCATTTTGGACTCAGGGCCACTATCCCTTTCCCCTCCCCCCCATCGGCTATCTGCTAAACCGCTTAACACAATACAAAGATCTGTAATAAACATATCCCAACACTAACATATTCTGTTAATAAATTTAAAATAAAACACTTTTATTGCAATTGTTGTCTGGACATTTTATTTTTCCATCATGTTGGTCCCATTTTGTCATTTCTGCTTTCCTATATATTCTGATAATTCTCTATCTAGTGGTTGCTGTCCATTTGTCTTTTCTTCTCTCTCCTGTCATTTCATTCATTGCATTCCTTGACTACACCTATCTTTGATATACTGATCTTTCCTTTTAAGCTCTTCCCTCCTTTTTTTTCTTTTCTGCCTCCTTCTCTTTTTTTCTTTTCTGCCTTTCTGTTCTTATAGGATTGGACAATTTCCTGCTGAAGAAAGGGATAGAGGGGTATAGATAGGGGGCTACTGCGCAGGTTCTGAACCTGTTGGGCTGCCGCGTGAGCGGACTGCTGGGCACGATGGACCTCGGGTCTGACTCAGTAGAGGCATTGCTTATGTTCTTATGTTATGTTCACTCAAATTTCACCCTTCTTTTTACTTTTCAGCTACTTACCTACTTTCCATCTGCCTTTCTCATGCTCTAGCTCTCCCATTTAACATATCACTGCTTTTCCAGCCTCGTGTTTCCTTCTGTCTATTCCCCATTACCACACTTCTATCACTGTAATCATTTCTCTCTCACTGTTATCTCACTCATCTTCTTGTCATCCCCCTTTTGACCTCTTCCACATTCCTCTACCATTTTCAGAATCACCCTCCCTCTCTCCACTCTTAAGGCTATATCTCCATGTCCCCTTCTCCCCATCCCCTAGCATATTACCTCTCTTCCCTCCTGCCCTCCCATGGGTCCATCTCTCTCTTCCTTCCATAATCCAACATTTCTCCTTTTCTTTTCATGCTCTTCCCTTCCCTCTTGAAACTGAACAATAGGATGGAGGGGGGAAAAAGAGATTCTACATTTCTCTTTCCCTTCCACCCCCAGACCTAACATTTTCCCCTCCCTTCCTTCCATCCCCAGGCCCAACTTCTCTCCCTTTCTCTTCCCAATTACCCTACACTCCCACCCTATATCTTTCCCTCCCTCCCCCAAGTCCACTATCTCTTCTTTCTCTTCCCAACTGTCCTCCCTTCAAGTGTCTCTTTTTCCCTTCCTGCACCCCAACTCACATCCAACTTCTCTCATTTTCTCTTTTCTCCATCCAGGCCCCATAAGTTCTTCCCCTTCCCTTCAACTCCCCCATCCCCTGTCTGGCACTTCTTTAAGCCCCTCCTCATTCTACTTTTTTAAAAGGGCAGCCGGTCCATAAGACTTCCTTGGGTGGAAATGCCTTCCTCCCTTCTTTTTGTACTAGTCCGTCACCTTCACTTTCCCTATCCTGCTGACAGACTGGCTGCGGCAGAAATTCTGAAGCATTGCCTGCACCCCCCTCCTTACTTTCCTTCTGCCACAGTCCACCCAAGAGGAAACAGGAAGTTTCATAATTAGGGGTGTACCGTGGCAGAAGGAAAGCATAGAGGTGGCCGCAGGCAGTGCTTCTGAATTGGTGCCACAGTCAGATTGTTAGCAAAATGGGGAAGGTGAGGGTGATGTCAGACCAGCGCAGAAAGAAAAGGGAAGGCATGCTGTCCCACAAGGGGCCCCTCAGAGCTGTGGGGCCAGGGCAGTTGCCCTGTTTCGCTCCCCTAATGTCGACCCTGACTGTGAGCAATATTGCAGAAGGGTTAGAGGAAAAGTTTTTTCATTTTTGCAAATTACACAAAACCTGCAAATCAGTGGTCACTCTGGAAGAAGTAGACAAAATGAGATGTGATTAAAAACAACTGTTTGAATATCCGACAGTTAACCTTTAATGCAAAAAGTGAAGAGTGAGGTATAGAAATACAAAGGAGTTGTATGTAATAGGTGCAGAGAGGCTGATGTGCCCAGATCAGGAGCAAGAGAGTCTAATGATTTGAAGGTTGTGAAATATAGCAATGTAACAAGGCCCTGGCTACATAGAGAGAAGATTAACAGCACAAACGAGGTGATATGCCTCTGCTCAGGGTATTAGTGAGGTGTCGCCTATAATACTGTGTTCAGTTTTAAAGACCATATCACAGTAAAGATTTGAAGAGAGAGGAAGCTGTCCAGAGAAAAGTGATCCCCAAATGATAAGACGTCTGCATCAGTACATATGAGACAAGACTATAGGCCTTAGATATGTGTACTCTCCTGGAAGTCGGTGGCCATACTCCCAGCCTCTGATGCCAACAAACTTGAGTATGTCCCTGTGCCAGTGTAAGCATCAGGAAATGTGGCCACCAACTGCCACAGCATTCAGAAGGCCAGGAATTTAGTGGAGAATGCCTTCAGTTGATGGGGATTGGGGATCCCTGACAGTCAAATATTAATTGCTTAAATTTGGAGGTAGTGGCAGTATTGGTGTTGGTTGTGGGAGTGGTGGGAAGGAATAACTCCAATTAGTCCTTTATTGGTGCAAAACACAATCCTTGTTTTGGCTCTGCCAAGCCTGCCTCAAAGGATACTTGAGCATCGGGAGCAGTGCGGGCCATTCAGCACGGCCCTCTGCTCTACAAACTGCTAGCGCAGTTTAATAGAAGAGAGGGTTAAGTAGCTTGCAAGTGATTTGCAAAGTACAAACATTTGAAAAGAGTTGCAAAACAGTTGTGTTACACAATACAACATTAACACCACGTATCCTGAGCTGAATGACCGAATTGATCGACAGAAATCAATACATATTAATGAAATAACTTGCAATACATGAACCCCCATTTTACTAAGCCATGGTAGAGATTTCTACTGTGCTCAGAGTGCTAAATGCTCCAATGCTCAAAGAATTCCTATGGGTATCGAGGCATTTAGCATCCCAGGCTGCGGTAGAAATTTCTATTGTGGTTAGTAAAAGAGGGCCTAAAGCGGGCAATACCTACCAAAAATCAGATAGGATTAATAAAATAGCCCAATGGTTTTAGTAGTTCAGTCCAAAGTACTGTTGAAACAAAATGGAGTTGATCATCTTCCGAAAAACTGGTTGAGAAAGATCGCTGTGAAAATGATCTAACAATGAATTCCAAAGGAGACTTCAAACAGAAGTCTTTGTACTTGCAGTGAAGTAATTCTGATAGTAA
The DNA here is from genome assembly GCF_902459505.1 of Geotrypetes seraphini. NCBI lineage: Eukaryota > Metazoa > Chordata > Amphibia > Gymnophiona > Dermophiidae > Geotrypetes > Geotrypetes seraphini. Next base: position 86,714,058 of record NC_047094.1, on the reverse strand, counting down.
TTGCTAGAGGGGTTGATGGTGGAGAAGAGGGCTGCTGATGAACAGGTTACTGAGAGAGGGAGGGTGGAAAATGGAATTCTTGGACAGTATAAAGACAAGAGTGGCTTGCAGTCTTCCTTGGAAATCATAGGGTCTGTGAGCATACACATGTTTGAGCAAAAGGGCTGTAAAGAAAACTACAGCATAATCTAAAAAATTGGAGTAAAAGAAGACACATCTTTTATCTATTGTTCTTATTAGGGGGAGCCAGGTCCTCCCAGCCAATCAGGAGTAGAAGGTCCAGGGAGTTGGACTGGGTCACCAAGTCTGCGTGGAATCACTATCCAGGGTCCTGAGGTTTGTAATGTTCCTCATAATTCCAAGCTCAAATTGCACAGGATCAAATGGTGGTTTTTTTGTTTTTTTTAAATCATTTTATCAGGATCAAGTGTTTTTTAACGGAGCTTATTCAGACAAATGGAGCAACCTATGTGGTGTCCCACAGGGCTCTCCACTTTCCCCTGTGCTTTTTAATATTTATCAACTCTGGACCAGAGACTATCATCATTCAATTTAAAACTATACAGTTATGCAGATGATATGACTATCATAATTCCAATTAGTACTAGTGTTTCAGCATCTATTAACCTTATCCAAGATATTGTCCATGCTGTGGAGAATTGGCTGAAAGATTTCAATCTAAAACTTAACACTGATAAGACCAAGTTTTTCTTTGCCTCTCCTTCTAACCGGGTACTAGTAAAAAACTTTATACTAGATGGGGCAACTTATTCTATTGATTCTGCGCTGAGAATCTTAGGAGTTTATTTAGACAGGAATCTTTCTTTGAAGACTTTTACCAATGTGTTGGTTAGGAAATGCTTTTTCATTTTATGGAAATTGCGTGCGATCAGATCTTATTTTGATTTTGTTTCATACAGATTGTTGGTTCAATCACTAGTGCTTAGCATTTTGGATTATTGTAATTCATTGTAAAAATTTATATAGATTGTGCAAAATCCAAAATGCGGCCATGTGCTTGATCTACAATCTGAAGCAATCTGATCATGTTACCCAGTACTATAAGGAGCTTCATTGACTCCCTTTTGAGGCCGGGGTATTGTTAAAATTTGGATACCTTTGTTATAGAGTTCTTCAAGGACAGGCCCCTGGGTATTTAATGACTCAATTTAGGGTTTTTTTATACTGCTTTTACCCTCACAATTTCTGAAATTATTTGTTTTCCCTTCAGTACAAGGCTGTGTTTACAAGAACTTTTCAGGCAGCTAAAAATTGTTATCGTTATCTTACCTGCATTTTAGAAAATTATAGAAATCATTTTTGTTTGTTAGATTTCTCAGAAATTGATGGTCATGGTAACTTTTAGTCCTTTATGAATATGAATATTGATTATTTAAATGAGTTTGTAGATCACTGTAGTTGTACAGGTTCTTCTTTCTTTGTAAACTGCATTGAACTGAAAGGCATTTGTGGTCTAGAAATGGAAATTACTGCTTTTTACTTTACTTTGCCTGCACTGTTTAACATCTGTTTGAGAGCTTAGGGAAATAATATGCCCTCGACCCAAGACCACATCCTATTCTACGCAGATGATATCCTTCGATAATACCCTACATCACGTGAAGAACACTATTGATGACTTAAGCGAATGACCGATGAGAAGCTTACTCAAACTAAACAAATCAAAGACAAGAATATTATGGTTCAAAGACCATAACTCTCTACTTAGCAAAGAACTAGAACTGTCCACAGGCAAGAGACTAAAGATAGAAAATTCCTCCAAAGTACTAGAAGTTATCCTAGACTTGAACTTATCCTTCAACACACATATCACCTCTTTAGTGAAAAAATTATTCTTTAAGATAAGACAACTAAGGACAATAAGACCAATCTTAACCCAGGCCAGTTTCAGGACAGTGGCACAATTTAATGCCATATCTAGACTATTCTAACTCATTATATTACAGAAAAAGAACTGAGACTACAACTATTACAAAACATAGTAACATAGTAGATGATGGCAGATAAAGACCCGGATGGTCCATCCAGTCTGCCCAACCTGATTCAATTTAAATTTTTTTTTTTTTAAATTTTAAATTTTTTATTCTTAGCTGTTTCTGGGCAAGAATCCAAAGCTTTACCCGGTACTGTGCTTGGGTTCCAACTGCCGAAATCTCTGTTAAGACTTACTCCAGCCCATCTACACCCTCCCAGCCATTGAAGCCCTCCCTTGTCCATCCTCCACCAACGGTCATACACAGCACAGACCGTGCAAGTCTGCCCAGTACTGGCCTTAGTTCAATATTTAATCTTATTTTCTGATTCTAGATCCTCTGTGTTCATCCCACGCTTCTTTGAACTCAGTCACAGTTTTACTCTCCACCACCTCTCTCGGGAGCGCATTCCAGGCATCCACTACCCTCTCCATAAAGTAGAATTTCCTAACATTGCCCCTGAATCTACCACCCCTCAACCTCAAATTATGTCCTCTGGTTTTACCATTTTCCTTTCTCTGGAAAAGATTTTGTTCTACGTTAATACCCTTCAAGTATTTGAACATCTGAATCATATCTCCCCTGTCTCTCCTTTCCTCTAGGGTATACATATTCAGGGCTTCCAGTCTCTCCTCATACGTCTTCTGGCGCAAGCCTCCTATCATTTTCGTCACCCTCCTCTGGACCGCCTCAAGTCTTCTTACGTCTTTCGCCAGATACGATCTCCAAAACTGAACACAATACTCCAAGTGGGGCCTGTACAGGGGCATCAACACCTTCTTCCTTCTACTAACTATGCCTCTCTTTATACAGCCCAGTATCCTTCTGGCAGCAGCCACTGCCTTGTCACACTGTTTTTTCACCTTTAGATCTTCAGACACTATAACCCCAAGGTCCCACTCCCCGTCCGTGCATATCAGCTTCTCTCCTCCCAGCATATACGGTTCCTTCCTATTATTAATCCCCAAATGCATTACTCTGCATTTCTTTGCATTGAATTTTAGTTGCCAGGCATTAGACCATTCCTCTAACTTTTGCAGATCCTTTTTCATATTTTCCACTCCCTCTTCGGTGTCTACTCTGTTACAAATCTTGGTATCATCTGCAAAAAGGCACACTTTTCCTTCTAACCCTTCAGCAATGTCACTCACAAACATATTGAACAGGATTGGCCCCAGCACCGAACCCTGAGGGACTCCACTAGTCACCTTTCCTTCCTTCGAGCGACTTCCATTAACCACCACCCTCTGGCGTCTGTCCGACAGCCAGTTTCTGACCCAGTTCACCACTTTGGGTCCTAACTTCAGCCCTTCAAGTTTGTTTCAACAGCCTCCTATGAGGAACTGTATCAAAGGCTTTGCTGAAATCCAAGTAAATTACATCTAGCATATGTCCTCGATCCAGCTCTCTGGTCACCCAATCAAAAAATTCAATCAGGTTCGTTTGGCACGATTTACCTTTTGTAAAGCCAAGTTGCCTTGGATCCTGTAACCCATTAGATTCAAGGAAGTACACTATCCTTTCTTTCAGCAACACTTCCATTATTTTTCCAACAACTGAAGTGAGGCTCACCTGCCTGTAGTTTCCTGCTTCATCCTTGTGACCAATTTTATGAATAGGGACCACATCCGCTCTCCTCCAATCCCCAGGAATCACTCCCGTCTCCAGAGATTTGTTGAACAAGTCTTTAATAGGACTCGCCAGAACCTCTCTGAGCTCCCTTAGTATCCTGGGATGGATCCCCTCTGGACCCATCGCTTTGTCCACCTTCAGTTTTTCAAGTTGCTCATAAACACTCTCCTCCGTAAACGGCGCAGAATCTACTCCATTTTCTCGTATAACTTTGCCAGACAATCTCGGTCCTTCTCCAGGATTTTCTTCTGTGAACACAGAACAGAAATATTTGTTTAGCACATTTGCTTTCTCCTCATCACTCTCCACATATTTGTTCCCAGCATCTTTGAGCCTAGCAATTCCATTTTTTATCTTCCTCCTTTCACTAATATATCTGAAAAAATGTTTATCTCCCTTTTTTACGTTTTTAGCCATTTGTTCTTCCGTCTGTGCCTTCGCCAAACGTATCTCTCTCTTGGCTTCTTTCAGTTTCACCCTGTAGTCCTTTCTGCTCTCCTCTTCTTGGGTTTTTTTAATATTTCATGAACGCCAACTCTTTTGCCTTTATTTTCTCAGCCACTAGGTTGGAGAACCATATTGGCTTCCTTTTTCTCTTGTTTTTATTGATTTTCTTCACATAAAGGTCCGTAGCCATTTTTATTGCTCCTTTCAGCTTAGACCACTGTCTTTCCATTTCTCTTATGTCCTCCCATCCTAACAGCTCTTTCTTCAGGTACTTTCCCATTGCATTAAAGTCTGTACGTTTGAAATCTAGGACTTTAAGTATCATGCGGCCGCTCTCCACTTTAGCCGTTATATCAAACCAAACAGTTTGATGATCGCTACTTCCCAGGTGAGCACCCACTCGAACATTAGAGATACTCTCTCCATTTGTGAGGACCAGATCCAATATCGCTTTTTCCCTTGTGGGTTCCATCACCATTTGTCTGAGCAGAGCCTCTTGAAAGGCATCCACAATCTCTCTACTTCTTTCCGATTCCGCAGACGGAACATTCCAGTCCGCATCCGGCAGGTTGAAATCTCCCAACAGCAAAACCTCCTCTTTCCTTCCAAACTTTTGGATATCCACAATCAGATCCTTATCAATTTGCTGCGATTGAGTCGGAGGTGTGTAACTACACCTACGTAGATAGAAGTTCCATCTTCTCTTTTCAGAGCAATCCATATCGCTTCTTCCTCTCCCCAGGTCCCTTGCATTTCGGTCGCTTGGATATTGATCTTTACATAGAGAGCTACTCCTCCACCTTTATGACCATCTCTGTCCTTCCTAAAAAGATTATATCCCGGTATGTTTGCATCCCATCCATGTGATTAACTGAACCATGTCTCTGTGATAGCAACAATATCTAGATCTGCCTCTAACATCAGGGCTTGCAGATCATGAACTTTGTTGCTTAGACTGCAAGCATTTGTGGTCATCGCTTTCCAGCTAATTTTCAGTGATAATCTCCTTTTTCGTATGGATTTTTGTGTCGTTTCACTTTCTGTTGCAATACTAAGAAATGAGTTGCTGATATTGCTTATGTTGCAGCCTTTACTACTATCACATCTTTTCTTTTGCCGGGGGTGGTCTCTATAATTGTCCTTCGTACATACACCCCCCCCCCCCACCTTCTAGTTTAAATGCCTAGAAAAATATTGTCTAAATTTCTCTGCAAGGTTTCTTTTTCCTGCTGTAGTAATATGTAGCCCATCAGTGCAATATAGTTTCTTGTCCTTCCATGTATTTCCCCATCCTCCTATGTACCTGAAGCCTTCTTGATGACACCAGGCTCTGAGTCATCTATTAAAGTCCTCTGTGTTTTTCACTCTTTGCTCTCCCTTTCCATATGCAGGCAGTATTTCAGAAAAAGCTAAAGTCTTTACAAAAGGTTTCACGCCCTCACCAAGCTCCCGAAAAGCTTTCTGTGCTGCAAGTGTGGAGTTGTTGGCCAGGTCATTTGTTCCCAGATGGATAACAACATCAGTGTTAAAATCATTAGTTTCTTCCTTAATTATAGTCAGTATTTGCCTGGAACTCCTGGTAGCTGAGGATCCTGGAAGACATTTCACTATTTTGGTATCCTCGCCCTGTGTTCCGAGGTTAATGCCTCTGATGATGGAATCCCCCAACAGTAATAGTTTTCTGTTTTTGGCTTTTTTATTTGTACTTAAGGTGCGCTTGTTCTCTTGAGTTACCTTCATTGGTTCCAGTCCCACCTCCCTTCTGTTTTCTTGAGTATCGCAGTGCACTAGTGGAGAGAAGGAATTCTGTAGAGGTAATATTAGTGAAGGTGGATGTTTCTGTGTTACATGTCGCAGTCTTCCTGAGCCTACTGTGACCCATTTATTCCTGGGCTGTTTTATTCTTTGAGGTAGAGGTGATAAGTTGGTATGATTTTGTGGAGTGATGGAAGCTGCTTTAATTGTATTCAATTCCTGTTTAAGTTTGCCGAGCTCCTCCTTAATACTGGCAAGTTGAAGACAGATGGGGCAAGCCTTAAGCCTCCAAATAGTATGTCTTGGAATTAAAGCACCACAGTGATTGCATAGAATAAAGGTCATCTTGATTGGTTGTGAAGTGACTTGATTTGAGTAGTCCTGATTATATGGGTCTCTATATATGAAAAGTGGTCCCTGGGGTTGGTGGGACTATAAGTCTTACCCTTATTCCTATGAAGGGAAAGGGAAAGAGGAAATAAGATTTAACAGAGGAAAGAGAAGGGTTTATTTTTTTGTGCTTTTTTTTTTTTTTTTTTTTTTTAGTAAGAAACAGGGATGAGAAGAGAAATTAAGCAGGTATAATGCTGAAAACCAGTGAAAAGAGCAGAATATGAAATGCAGAGCAACTTATCTTATTGAAGTTCACAGGGCAGCGTTGTTCACAGCACTGTCCCAAAGATAATGCAGTTAACCTTAGAAGTAAAACAGAGCCCCTCCCTTCTCCACCTAATCAGCAGAAAACAATGGCTGAATACTAGTAAGACAGAAATATAGGCTCTATACCACCTAAAACACAGTATTTTAAACAGAAATGCAGGTTCTATCAGTGCTACCCTAAAACACAGGATTTATAACAGGATTTTCCCTACTTTAGTCACCCTGAGCCACAGGCACCAGGATTTAATTAATTAAGAGTTAACAAAGTCTTACCCTTATTCCTATGAAGGGAAAGAGGAAATAAGATTTAACAGAGGAAAGAGAAGGGTTTATTTTTTTGTGCTTTTTTTTATAGTAAGAAACAGGGATGAGAAGAGAAATTAAGCAGATATAATGCTGAAAACCAGTGAAAAGAGCAGAATATGAAATGCAGAGCAACTTATCTTATTGAAGTTCCAGGGCAGCCTTGTTCATAGCACTGTCCCAAAGAAAAACACTGTCGCCAGACTAATTTTCAGAATGAAAAGGTATGAGAGGACAAGTCCACTATTAGAACAACTAATCTGGCTGCCGATAAAAAAGCAAATCCAATTTAAGATAGCCTGCGTGTTTCACAAAGCGATCTATGGAGAAAACTCAAATGGACTAGCTTCTGTTTTCAAAGTTCCACACTTCTTCAATTCACGAGTATTGCAGCATTTCAAATGATCCTTCCCATCACCTCAACAAGTTTGGCAGAAGAAGATGTTTGAGACTACCTTTGAATACCAAGGACCTCTTATCTGGAACAAACTGACAACATATGAGAATCCACCACTTATCTTGACTTCCGGGAGAAACTAAAGAAATTCCTCTTCTCTTTATAGCCAACCTCCTATCTTTCACCTCTTCCCACAAGATCTGACTTAATCAAAATGTAGCTTGAAGAACTAGATTCAATTCTTATTGTAAACCGCATAGATTCCTTGTAGAGAATTGCGGGATAGACACTGTATTATATGGTATGGTAATACTTAGAACCCCTCCCCCAAAAGATGAAGTTAGCACCAGATATAAGAATTAGAAAAAAAAATAAAAAATCACAAAGCCCCTGGAAAATTCAGAGCATTTAGTTAAGTAATTTTCCATCTGTGCAAATGTTGCATTAAAAAAAATCTAAATGTTTCTTCTGCACAGCTGTGAAATAGTACAAGTTATACCCAAGGTAGATTCTTATAGGCTGATTTTCAAAGGGTTTGAGATCCTAGCTCTAGGAATTAGGAGCTTTAACTGGCTGCATTTGAAAACTATGGATGAGATCCTACATTTAGATTTCTGGTTTCAATAGGACCCTAAAAAGTGGGTAGCTCAGGTACAAATTTACAGTGAGAATAATGATCCCTGTGATGCAGCGATACAGGGACTGTCTCATTCATGGTTTCTCTTAATGAAGTATTGCTATTTTACCAGGGAACAACAGATCTTAAGGGTGATAAAGGAGACGTGGGAAGCCCAGGCTTGCAGGTAAGTGAATGTTAACACCAGAACTTTCTTCCATCTGCAATATTGTATATAATAGTCTCATATTCAGATGAGCAAGACTGTGCAATTGCTTTACATAGTACTAGAGACATTGACCTGATCAGGTCAACATTTAATGTGGTTGGTGTTAATTTTTAAAACCAGCTGTGTCATGTAAATATAATTTGGATTTTCACTGCAGCTCTTTGGGTAGTGTCTGGAACTGACTATTCAGATACAGAAATAAGTGCTGGAAGCATCCGTCGTGATAATATTTGCAGGGGGGTGGGGGGGGGGGGCAACATTAGCAGCTAGAAACATGCTGCTGACTGCCATGTGGATGAGACTGCTCAGGAGGACTCCAGAGAGGACTCTTAAGCTAGTAGGGCCTGGGGATCCCCATCAGCTCCACTAATGATGTGCACCATCACTGGATGGGCCTGATGTGAAACTGGGTAGGCCCCTGCCCGCCCAGACCCACCCATGGCTATGCCATTGTTGCTGTCCTCACAATTTTTGAGATTGCTCATGCTCTATCCTCTGAGACTATTCATGCATATCACCCTGTCACTATCCACATAGTACAGGGGTAGATGCTCATGATTTTCAGTGGCACTGTTAGGATAGACTCAGTCAGCAGCACTTACAGGTGCCTCTAAATTTTGAACTGGATATATATTTTCTTCCTCTCCTTTCTGTCGCTGAGCAGTTTCTAAACAATTTGTTCAATGTTCATTATATCAAGTGACTGTAAATAAAGAAATCATGTTTATGGAATGTTCAGGGTTAGTCTTCTTTTCACAGGGTGCCCCTGGCCCACAGGGATCCCCAGGAAGAGAAGGCAATCCAGGCCCCAAGGTAAGAAATGCTACTTCCCAACTCAGCTACTTGTTGACATGGGAAAATGCACCTTTGTGTACATGTGTGGCTGCTTGGGCACACATTTGGAGATAATCTTATAAGTTTCCCCATTTGTAAAAGTCCTTTTATAAAATTGTATGATTGTGTAAGAACATTAGAAAAGCCATACTGAGTCAGATGGAGGTGTAATGAGCCCAGTGGTCGGTCAAAGTCACTACCAACTGGCAGTTCCCCAAAGCACAGGTTGTTATGTATGCCATACACAGGCATTCTTGGGAATATGCATTGGGCAAAAAAGGATTAGATTGCAATTCAATAGGCATTTACTGACGGTCCTATCACTAAAGATTATAAGCACATATTGACAAGATATTTTTTCAGTAATTGCTCCTAAATAGAATGCCCTTCCATTACTATATATCTAAGGGAAGATAAGAGCGTGGATCATTTCAAAAGTAACTTTAAATGTTTTCTAGTTAAGGATGCTTATAACTGCTAAATTTTCCCTAGCTCTATTTTTAGATGATTTTTTCCCTATTCCTGTCGTATTTTCCTTTATTGTTATTTCTCCCTTTTTACCCTCTTGTACCAGTTAGTCGATATCCTTGTGTTGTCTGTAGAGTTAAATTATTGTTTTTAATTGTACCCATTATTATATTGTAATTCACTTGGGGCTCCTTTTACGAAGCCGTGTAATAGCGTGCGCTAATTTTCTGGCCGCGCTAGCTGCTACCGCCTCCTCTTGAGCAAGCGATAGTTTTTCAGCTAGTGCGGGGGTTAGCGCGTGCTAAAAATTTGCATGCGATAAAGCCGCTAACGCGGCTTCGTAAAAGGAGCCCTTAGTAAACCAAGATTAAGCGATTGTATCAAATTTTTAAATTAAACTTAGGGCTCCTTTTTACTAAGGTGCGCTAGTGTTTTTAGCACATGCAAAAGGTTAGCGCACGCAAACCACGCGCTAAACAAAAAATGCTAACGCAAGCTGTATGGAGGCATTAGCGTTTAGTGCGCGCAGCAGCGCACCTTAGTAAAAGGAGGCCTTAAACTTGAAACTATTGTACAGCGTTACCATATTTAATGACAGACAAACCCTGATGTGTGGCCCCACCCTGTTCCGCCCCCCTGCCCCACTGTGTTCTGCTTCCAACCCTCCCCGCCCTATTCTGCCTCCAGCCCTGCCCCCAGAAAGCCTCGTCCCTTTTTTCCCCAACCTCCAGGCCCCGTCTGCAGGGGCTGGACATCATCCACGCATGCTTGTTGAAGGCCCTCCGGACACGATCGGATCTCAGGGTTTTCCAAAACCCAGACAAACTGCCAGGGTTTATAAAACCTGTCTGGGAACCCGGACAGTCCTCTAAAGAGAGGACATGTCTGGGTTTTCCCGGACGTCTGGTAACGCTACTATTGTCGAAAGTTACAAATACCTATGCATCTTAAATTTAGAAGTGGGGGAAATTGTCCTGCTGCACAGATGTGGATGCTTATAACTGCTTGAGAGCACATGGACATGTCCATGTTTAGAAGTATGCACATAAATTATTGTATTTTATAATCTATGCACTTACTGGCAAATTCTACTCATGGTCCACCCAGTTTATTCCCTGTACACACCTACCGGCAAGGTGTGTACCATCATGTGAACGATAATAAACAAAACACTTTCACAAAGATGGAATACGATGATGGTATAATGGTAATGAAGCACAAGCAAAAGATCAGTCTTGACGGAGGGAAAAGCCTCAGACAGGGGCCCGCCCACCTCCACAATGGTGGAATATCGGTGTTCGAGCGGTCACATCACTGGCTCAAAACCTCCTGTTAAAGATGGTCCAAGCAATGTGCTATGCTATCAGTGTAACGATCCTTAAGAAAAAAAGATAAGTTGTTTTTTCTTCTATTTCACTCAATTTTTCAAAGCAATTATCAACATAGAACATTGCTTGGACCAACTTTAACAGGAGGTTTTGAGCCAGTGAAGGGACCGCTCGAACACCGATGATGAAGGTGGGCGGGCCCCTGTCTGAGGCGTTTTCCTCCGTCAAGACTGATCTTTTGCTTGTGCTTCATTACTGTTATACCATCATCGTATTCCATCTTTGTGAAAGTGTTTTGTTTATTACTAGTTTTTTCACCATCATGTGAATGAGACGGACTTGGGGGAAGATATTGCTTGCCCTGGATTGATAGCAAGGAAAATTGCTGCTATTTGGGTTTCTGCCATCTACTTGTGGCCTGGATTGACCACTGCTGTAAACAGAATACTGGGCTAGATTAGTCTGACCCAATATGGCTTATTATGATGTTCCTGTATGTGTGTGGGTAAAACAAATTCCACTAAATCCTAACAGAAAACTAAGGCAGGGTTACTAGATTTTACTTTAGTAAAATCCAGACCCCAAGACCCTCTTTCCCCCCCCCCCCCGGCCCTCCCAGTTCCACACTTCCACACCCCATTATAGTATGGTTTGGGTTGGACTAGGGTGGGCATTTAGAAAACGTCCAGAAGACAATTTCTGTTTGGGGCTAGACCTGTATTAACAATGAATAAGAGTCTAAAAGGTGCCCAACTGACCAATGGAGGCAGGAAAGCATGACTCCCTACACTCCCTGTGGTCACTGACCCTCTCCCACCCCTGAAAGATATGAATGAAACAGTACCTGCCTGTATGATTACATTACATTACAGATTTCTATTCCGCCATTACCTTTCGGTTCAAAGCGGATTACAAAAAGAGTTATGGAAGAAGGGTTACAACGTTAGATCAGAGAAGGTTTCCAAGAGAGGGAAAAGTAGGATCTGGGGTTAGGGAGGGGATGGTAAGAGGGGGGTTAAGCTTTATCATGGTATTAAGCTTTATTAAGGAATTTCTTGAAGAGTATAGTTTTTATTTCCTTTCTGAACATCTTGTAGTCTGGGGTTGTTGTCAATAGGTTGGAGACTTGGTTGTCTATCTTCACTGCCTGAGTGGCCAGTAGTCCGTTGTATAGTTTTTTCCGTTTTACTTCTTTGATTGGGGGGGGTAAGTGAATGGGGTGTGTGTTTTTCTATGCCTGGTAGAGGTGGTTTGGATGAGGCGGTCGTTTAGGTAGGTTGGGCTGTCTCCATTTATAGTTTTAAAGAGTATACAGTAGAATTTAAATTGTATTCTTTCCTGGATTGGAAGCCAGTGAGAATTGATGAATGCCTCAGTAATGTGATCATGTTTATTCAATGAATAGACGAGTCTCAGAACTGTATTCTGAATTGTCTGTAGTTGTTTAATCATTATTGCAGGGCAGGGGAGGTAGATAGCTTCAGATGTTATGGCCAGTCCTAGTAAAGCAGGAAGTGGATTCCTGGTGTAGCCTAGGCTATAGGGTTGGGAAACCAGGCCCATATTCCACTCAAATTTCTATACTTAAGGTGGATTATGAGAGCCTTCCAAAGCCTACCCAAATCCCACTATACCTACATATAGGCAGGGCAGGATTTACCAATAGGCCAAGTAGGCACGTGCCTAGGGCCCGAAATGGTCAGGGGGCCCTGATGAAGGAGGGCATCAACATTGTTTTTTCCAAACAGCGATGGGCCCCCTCTAGCATCGATCGGCAACGCGGGCCCCTCCAATTGGCAATGCGGGCCCCACTCCAATCGGCAACACAGCCCCCCCCATCGACGGAAAGTAAGACAAGCAAGCAACGTGGATAAGAAAGGCAACGGGAACGGTAATTGTGCAAGCGGTGCTGCATGCCCAACGCTTCCCTCTGACGCAGCTTCCTGTTTCTGCCTGGGCACATGGTGGGGTGGGGCAGGGGGGCCAGTGTACTTGAGTGCCTAGGGGCCCTCGACGAATTAATCCTGCCCTGCATATAGGTGACACACAGATTTTGGAGGGCTCACCATATACTGTAAGGGGGTTATGGTGAGATGTGTACCTGGGCCTTTTTATATGAACTTTACTGTAGTGCTCCATAGGGTGCCCCACTGCTCTGCTTGGATGTCTGTGTAGCTAATCTATTACAATGCCGGCCCTTCCTATATCCCAATGGCTTGTTTTGTGTATTTTTCTTTAGGGCATGGTTTTTTGTTGTTTTTTTTTTCCAAAAAAGATAGACGCATTGAGGACAAGCATAGCTAAGAAATGGCCATTTCTGTTTTGAAAATGTTCATATTTGCTAATGGATTTTTGTGTGTGTTCCGCAAAATGTCCAAACTCAGATTTGGATGTCATATTAAAAATGTCCCGAACACTTCAGCCCTTGCAGGAAGAACTTCCAAAGGGGTAACCCCCTGTAGTTCCTTTCAGTGTGAGCTCCCTGGTGGCAATTTGGACTTGGAACTGGGCTGGCTCTTCACTAACTTCTCTTACAGTGTTGGACATTTCTCTACAGGGCACTCGGGGTCTTGATGGTATGTCTGGTTTATCTGGCCCTCAGGTAAGTGTTTCTCCTCCAATCCCAATAAATCAGTGGTCTCTAATCTTTTTCATGTAAAGGGCCGCAGTGTCAATACGAAAAAGCTCTGAGGATCACTACAAGATTTCAAGCTTACACATACTATGACTTTTTTAAACCACCTTCAAACCTGCTTGATAAAACTGGGTATTAAACATTAAAAATGAATACTAATATTGATTCTACAATACTTCAAGGATATATTTTAAAGACTTTCTTAGAAACATAGAAACATGATGGCAGATACAGGTCAAATGGCCCATCCAGTCTGACCATCCGCAGCATCCAATATTTCCTCCTGTCCTTAAGAGATCCCGCGTGCCTGTCCTACACTTTCTTAAATTCAGACAGTCTTTATCTCCTCTACCTCCACTGGGAGACTATTCCAAGCACCAACCACTCTTTCTGTAAAGTATTTCCTTAGATTACTCCTGAGCCTATCACCTCTTAACTTCATCCCATTCCCTCTCACTCTGGAGCTTTCTTTAAACGGCTCAAAGAGATGTTGAGTCAGCCCCTTCTGCCCTATTTTGGGGCAAAATAATCCATAGGATTTGAATAGAAACATGATGCCAAATAAAGGCCAAATGGCCCATCCAGCCTGCCCTTCCACAGCATCCACTATCTCCTCCTGTCCCTAAGAGATCCCACATACGTATCCCACACTTTTTCATGAATTCAAACACAGTCTTTGACTCTACCACCTCTACTGGGAGATTATGCCATGCATCTACCACCCTTTCTGTAAAGTATTTCCTTAGATTATTCCTAAGCCTATCACTTCATTTTGGATTGTCAACCCTAGCAAATTCCACAAATGAGACACTTGAGTAACATTTAAGAGATTGTTTGCAGTTTCTGTATCAAGTGGGCAAGATTGAAATTACCATATTTTTCATTTCATAAGATGTACTTTTTTTTCCACCCAAAATTGGGTGGAAATTTCAGTGCATCTTATGAAGCGAAGGTAACTTTTTAAAAACACCCCCCACCCCGGTGTACCTTTTTTTTAAATGATCCACTCGTTGGGGGTATGTGGGCTGACTGATGCCCGCCGCTGCTCCCTGCTGGCCGTCACTGCTCCCTGCTGGCTGCCGCTGCACTGCAACTCAAAGAAGATAAGGTAAGGGCCAGCGTTCAGCGATTGCATGTCACCGGCCCACAAGCTTTCTCCTGACGTCAGAACTGACGTCAGTTCTGACGTTGGGCGAAGGCTTATGGGCTGGTGACGTGCAATCGCTGCACGCTGGCCCTTCCCTTCACTTCTTTGAGTTGCAGCGCAGTGGACCGGGGCCAGAGGAGGAATCAGCAGAGGGTAGGCAGGTTTCAGCGGGCAGGGGGGGAGCAAGGCAGTTTCCGGCACAGCAGGGAGGACGAAGGACAAATTCTGGAATGCAGTGAGGGCAAGGAGGCACGAACTCAGGACATGGGAGGGAGAGAGAATGAAAGACAAAGGCTAGAAGGCAGTGAGGGGGCACAAACTCGGGACACGGGAGGGAGAGAGAACGAAGGACAAAGGCTAGAATGCAGTGAGGGGGCACGAACTCGGGACTTGGGAGGGAGGAAATAGAAAGGGACAATTCTTGGGCCTGGGTGAAGAAAGGGAGGAAGAAAGAAAGAAAGGAAGGAGACTCATGAAATCACGAGACAACAAAAGTAGGTAAATTATTTTATTTTCAATTTAGTGATCAAAATGTCAGTTTTGATAATTTATATCTGCTGTGTGTATTTGAAAAATGAAATGAACAGCCTGGCAGGGAAGAGGAGACAGGGTGCAGAGCCTGGTATATATTAGTACACAATTTGGTTCAGAATGTTTTTTTCTGGTTTTCCTACTCTAAATCTAGGGTGCGTCTTATGGTCCGGTGCTTCTTATGGAGTGAAAAATACGGTAACACATTTACAAGATTTGAAGAGCGTTTCAGCTAATTGTGTGAGGTCCTCAGTGGAGGTATTTGGGGGCCACAAGCTGGAGACCACTGCCAGGAGGATTTTCAATACTTGGGAAGATGTCTGTCCTCCTCCTGGAGAGTACCTAGAGGGGGAAATGAGATACAGAGAAGGACGGAAGGGTGGGTGGTGAGGGAAGTGGGGTTGGAAAACAGGCAGATAAAATTGGAAAGATCTTTGAGAGTCATGGATTGGAAGAGGGTAAATCAAAATGTAAAGGCAAAAAACATTTAACAGCTTGAATGAGCAATTGAACATATTACTTTTCCACATAGTCCCCATGCAAGACGACACATTTGTTGTATCGTTCATCTAGCTTCTGCTTCTTCAGAAGCCAGGTGAGCACTGCTTCCTTTACTTCATCATCAGAGGTGAATTTTCAACTTCACAGCATCTCCTTCAGTGGACCAAAGATGTGAAAATCGCTAGGCACCAGATCTGGGCTGTAAGGAGGATATGGAAGACATTCAAATCCAAACTGTTGCACTGTTTCTTCTGCCACTGCTGCTGTATGAGGACGTGCATTGTCATGATGCTGCAAGACTGTTTTGAATAACATTCCTCTTCTTTTGCTGCAAATTGCAGGTTTAAGTTCATTTTGCACATTTTCATTGTTCTCTGTTTGCCTGTATTCTTGGAAATGCACCAGAATAGGCCCTTCAAGTCCCAAAAGAAGGTTAACATGATTTTCTTGGAGGAGGGCTGATGTTTGAATTTCTTCTTCACTGGAAAAGATGGATGTCTCCAATCCATGCTTTGTCTTTTGCTTTTTGGGTTGTAGTGATACAGTTTTCTCCAGAATACTCAGATTATCTTCATACCATCTCGGGAACTGGGTCACAACTTCCACGCACTGTTGCTTGTGTAGATCAGTATGGAAACCCATCGTGTGCACTTTCCTATATCCCAAGTCTTCATACATTATGACAAATGCAGATCCATAGTTGATATCCAAATTTGCAGCCAATTGAGACATCATTATCCTTTGGTCTTCTCTAATCAAGGCATCCCGCCCTGTCAATGTGCTCTTGTGTGTGCGATGTTGATGGGTGCCCAGAGCGACTTTCATCAGTTACACCTGTTCTTCCCGCTTTAAACCATTTTATCAACTTATAAACCTTTCATTGATTCATGGTGCTATGTCCATATTGAGTCAATATCCGATGGTGAATTTCCACAGGTTTCACTCCCTCTGCCCAAAGATGCACACTACTTCACGTTGTTCTTCGATGGTGCAATCTTACAATAGATCATCCATGTTTCTCGTGGCTGCCACACGACTAAAAGTTGAGTGCTGCACAGTGCGTGAACCAACTATTCAGTAGACAATGTATGAGTGTTTCGGGTTATCACGTAATTTAACAATTGTCTTTAATTTTTGATTCGTCCTTGTATATTAGACAAAGGATTTATCTTTCTGTTTTGACATGCTGAGCTTTGCATTCTAGTTCCTCTATGCTAGTGGTCTCAAACTCAAACCCTTTGCGGGGCCACATTTTGGATTTGTAGGTACTTGCAGAAAAAAAATAGTTA
Organism: Geotrypetes seraphini; assembly: GCF_902459505.1. Classification (NCBI taxonomy): domain Eukaryota; kingdom Metazoa; phylum Chordata; class Amphibia; order Gymnophiona; family Dermophiidae; genus Geotrypetes; species Geotrypetes seraphini. Next base: position 86,697,292 of record NC_047094.1, on the reverse strand, counting down.
ATGTCTTATTAAAGAAATGACAATTTTGCATGAGGTTAAACTCTTTATAGTTTATAAAACTTTCCTTTAACAGTTTTACCTTATGCAAAATTGTCATTTCTTTAATAAGACATTAACTATTTTTATTATTATTAAACTTTTTTTATTGGTAAAGAGAATAACAACTCACAACCACAGAACACAGATAAGGATTGTAACATTTCCAATAACAGTCAAAAGAGGGCCACCTCCCCCCCCCCTCAAAGAGGACTGGACTCTGATGTCCTCTCAGGGAACAAAGAGACCCAAACACCCACCAACAGGCCTGTACCGGCCCTCCAAGTACTCTATTTTTTCTGCAGCACTCACATTTAAAGTTTAATATCTTTTCTTTCTCAAAACTGGCACATTTCTATTACTAAATTGAAAATAAAATCATTTTCCTACCTTTGTTTGGTAATTTCATCAGTCTCTGGTTGCACTTTATTCTTCTGACTGCTATGTCTGTCTTTCTCTGATTCCTTGTCCCATTTTTTGCTTTGTTTCTGGCTCCTTGTCCCCCCCCTTCTTTCTTTTTTCCTTCTGGCTCCCTGTCCCCCCCCTTCTTTCTTTTTTCCTTCTGGCTCCCTGCCCCCCCTCTTCTTTCTTTTTTCCTTCTGGCTCCCTGCCCCCCCTCTTCTATCTTTCTTCCTTCCTGCCCTCCCCCATGCCACCGCCGCCGGGGAATAGGCTGCTGCTGCTGCTGGCGCCATCAGGAACAGGCCGAGATCTCCACGGGGCCGACCAACTCTCGCTGCCCGTCGTCAATTCTAACGTCGGAAAGGACGTTCCGGGCAGCCAGGCAGCGATTGGCTAGCCAGAACGTCCTCTCGACGTCAGAATTGAGGTCGGGCAGCGAGAGAAGCAGGGAGATCAAAGAGCATGGTGCCGGCGGTGAGAAGGGAAGCAGTTGGGCACCCCTGCTCCTAGACGAGCCACGAGCCGCACTCTATGAAGAACAGTGGAGGGTGACCAGTTGTGCGGACTGCCCCCCCTTGGTACGCCACTGGAGCAGCAGCGTGTCTGGCCGGCTCATTCCATTCAAAGCCACGGGTGGCGGCTCCTTGCGAGATCCGCGCCTGCGTCTGAAGCCTCTCTGATGCTGTGATGTCAGAGAGGCTTCTGATGCAGGAGCGAATAGCGCAAGGAGCCGCCAACCCGCGGCTTTGAACGGAACGTACCGGCTAGACCCGCTGTTGCTCCAAAAGGAAGGAATTATCCAGTCCAGACTGCGGGCCGCAAATAAAACTTGGAGAGCCACTTGTGGCCCGCGGGCCGCGTGTTTGAGACCGCTGCTCTATGCAGTAACAGAGAATGATGAGCTGTTTTTGATCTGTTCTGTATATGTTCGCTGCTGCCTGCTTTGGACACAAAGTTTTTGAAATAGTAGGATGTAAATCTTTTCAATAAATAGATGTCAAATAAAAGGATTTAAACTTGCCTAGTTTTCTTCTGTGCCAAATTTTTGCGCCCCAAAAGTATATTTGAGTTTTTAAACCCCTGCAAAGGTCATGCAGCACTAATCTGCATCTAATTTCCAAAGGGAAAACTCAGATTTTTCCTGTGCGAATTCAGGGCTGGCAGGAACCCTGTTTATTTAGGTACAGATATGATGAAACCCCCATGCGGATTTTACCTCCCCTATCTTTCTCCCCAATCCTTTTTGCTACATCACATGTTTTGAGCCTTAGAGAAGAGAGCAGAAATTTTTCCCACATAACTCGTAATTACCTGGGTTAATAATTCCTTGTGTTTCCTGATCTCAGGGATTTTACTTACATCACAGCTCTGGCAGGTCTCTGTGACTGGGAACTGCACAGATACCATAAGGCTGGCCAGAACCAGGATATTCAAAAGCCTCAAATGTGGCAACTTGGAAACAAAGCATACTATATTGTATTCCATTTTTACACTGCACAAATCGCACCCTTTTCAGTTCATGTGTGTGTGTTGTTCTTGGCCCCAACACATATACCATATCCATTTTTTTGCAGGGCTTCCCAGGGATGCCAGGCATGAGAGGCAGGCCTGGTGAAAGAGGGCTGGTTGGGGATGTTGGACCAACGGTGAGTCTAATACTACCACCACTATTTCTGCTACTATTTTAAGTGCATCGAACTTCACGGTGTATTGTGGTATACAAATAAAATTTATAAAGCGCAACCTAATGGTGACTGTTGTGCAGCACTGAAACTGTTTTTCTGATAATATCCCACGAGATTGAGATTTTGTACTCTAGCAGTTCTGTCCTGAGATAGGAATGACACGGTAACAAAATTCATCACTGTTCCCGTCCCCGCGGATAACCGCGTGAAACCATCTTCATGTCATTCTTTAAGGAGAGAGGGAAGAATCAGAGTACGAATGGCCACAACCACTGACCCACAAGCTTTGCTTTGAAGAATGCTGGTGTAGAAGGACTGAGGTTGAAACAGACACTACAGAATGACAGTCTCTGGTATCCAGAGCATATATTGTGATGTCATAATGCCTCATTCCACCAGTGCCTAAGAGCCAATCACATCAGTGATGTCACAATGGCTTCATTATCCTTGGCTCACATAAGAATCAGAGTATGAATGGCCACAACCACTGATCCTCAAGCTTTGCTTTGAAGAATGCTGGTGTAGAAGGATTGAAGTTGAGATAGACACTACAGAATGACAGTCTCTGGTATCCAGAGCAGATATTGTGATGTCATAATGCCTCATTCCAAAAGTGCCTAAGAGCCAATCACATCAGTGATGTCACAATGGCTTCATTATCCTTGGCTCACATAAGAATCAGAGTATGAATGGCCACAGCCACTGACCCTCAAGCTTTGCTTTGAAGAATGCTGGTGTAGAAGGACTGAGGCTGAAATAGACACTAAAAATGACATGGGATTATTTCCCGCGGTTATCCGCGGGAACGGTGATGAATTTTGTCACCGTGTCATTCTCTACATGAATACTCTTATCATGACACCGTGAGTCAGTGCTGTGCTATTAATAGTCAGTGACTGCAGTTAAGAGCTGCTTTATGTGGGCGCTCAGTAGGTACTGGAGCAGGTTATCACTTTTTTCTTTTTCTTGATAATTATCTGCCAGTTCCCACTAAGGGAACTACAACTAATAATGTTTAAAATGGAAAAAAAAAAAGAAAAGAAATAAAATCTCCCTGCAGTAGGTTCCATGGCTCTGTGATTGCCCTGGGGTGAAACGTCTCATTGAGGGAAACCAATAAATTTGTTAGCTCTTCAAGCTTCTGCTGGGTCTTTGGCAAGAAGGGGAGGTACTTTGTCAGCTGATGGGGGGTCGAATCACAGCCCTGCTTTCCCTTGGGTGGGCGCTTTGAAGTGTGGTTGCTTTGTTGGAAGACTTCTGGTTTTTATAAGCAAGCTTCTTCCTCTTCCCAGTTTGTGTGAGAAGACCCTGGTATGCATCTTAGCAAGCAGACTTTAGACTTCCCATGCTGCTCCTTCTGACATCTTGCTCCCACCTTACTTTGAAATGGCTTTTCTTTATTTCATATACCCACATGATTTCTGTGCCAAATGCTGAGTAGCAGCTGTGGATGTGTTTGGAGGAGAAATAAAATGTCTCTTGCAGGCAACGGTGTGTGGTGAGGGCTTTCAGGGGAAGATTCTCAAAACTTTAACGTGGTCGCTAAACCGGTTCCAGCAGGTTTAGCAGTCGTATATTTTAGCAGCAGATTATTAAAACGGCTTACCATGATCTTTTCCGACCTTCCTAACAGTCTCCGACCCTGCCATGTAAATGTTTTACGAGGTCATTAATATTTAAAGGAGCACTCCAGGTGATTCTCTATTATCGCTGGATGAATCCCTAACCTGCTACATTTGCAAGCTAAATTTTCCAGCAGATCTGAGCTGCCATAACTTTACTTTCTGGTCAATGCCTGAGCGCTAATTGGCTCAGGTATTGACAGGAAAGTAAGGCTTGACAGCTCAGAACTCCTATGGGAGGGGCCTTAAGCAACCTGGGCCAATCAGAACCCTAGACCCCTCCCCGGTGCATCTCAGGATGCACCAGGGAGAAGAAGACTTGTCATTTTGAAGAGGTGGGCCTGCTGGCTGGAGGAGGTAGACATCCCTCCAACTGGCCTTCGTAGACAAGGTAGGGGGGCAAGGGGTTGTTGGGGGCATGACAGCAGCGGGGTAAGGGAGTGGGCATCTATCCTGCTGCTAGAGGGGGGGGATTGCTTGGTGGCAGGAGGGAGTGGCCCACTGCCAGCGAGGATGTGTCAGGGGTTGTTGCATGGTGGTGGGAGAGAGTGGATATCTCTCCCACTGCCAGGGAGTGGGCATCTCTCCCACTGCTGGTGGGCGTGGGGTGTTGGGGGGTGTTGCATGGCGGTGGGAGGGAGTGGACATCTCTTCCACTGCTGGGGGGGGGGTTCTTGATATCAATGGCGGGAGGTAATGGACATGCATCCCTCCAACTGATCTTCGATTTGGGGTCTTTTTTTTCCCCCCCCCCCATTATTCTGTGCTTGTACCGATCACTATCATCAGTGATTGGCACATACAAATTTAGTGACTTTCTGTGAACCTCATTTGCATGCACGTTTTCAAAATTGTTACAGTAGCATCCATGACAGCTGCCCATCGGATTTTACTGCAAACATTTGAGAATCCTTCCCTCAGGGAATCCCCAGCTCTACAGCCCTGCTTTTTTATTTTTTTGTTTACTTTCTGTTTGATGCCGTTTGATTTGTTGAGTAGGCAGCCTGCTCAATCAGTCAAATTGCATAAAACAAAAAGTACCCCCCCCCCAAAAAAAAATAAAAAAATAGCAGGGCTGTTGGGCTGGGGATTCTCCGAAATAGAGAATGACGCGGGGATAAATTTTTCCCCATCCCCGCGGGAACTCATTTTCCTATCCCGTCCCCACAAATTCTTTTCCTGTCCCTGTCCCATTCCTGCAAGCTCCATTCTCATCTGCACAAGCCTCAATCACTTTAAAATCATAAGAGTTCAATGCTTGTGTGGTTAAGGCGGAGCAAACAGAAATGGGGCAAGGTCAAGTACAGTGATGAAACTTGTGGGGATGGGATGAGGACAAATTCAGAGCAGTGCCCTCAGGGCCTTTAGAGGATGGAGCGAATCCCCTGAAGGCCCTGACTGCACGCCACTGCCTGCAGGTATCCTAAGTGTGTGGGACCACCTTCTGAAAAGTGACTCGTACTTACACAATGACTTACACAATGACTAAGGTGACCATATGTCCCGTTTTCAATGGGAACATCCTGTTATGGGACTAACCATCCCGTTATCTCGACCCACCACTTTGGGACGCCGAACTGTCCTGTTTTCAGGGATAGCATCCCGAAGCTGTGTGCGGGGACAATGGACGGGCGATCGCTTCCCCTTCCTCCCGCGCCCAAGCCTGCCTCCCTCCTTCCCTCCCTACAGCACCGATCAAATCCCGGTCTGCCACAGCCGCTGCTTCTTGCGTCCAGAAGCCTTCTTCCCGACATGCAAGCAGGGGCAGGGAAGGCACTGGCAGGAGGAAGCCAAGCTAGGGCGTGTCTGCACATGTACATACCAGTATGAAACCAGTCCGTGCTTGCTTAATTATAATTAACTCTAATCCACTACTCTAACACACAATTGTAGAGGAAAGGAATGAACTGGGCTGGGCAGTAATCACTCTTTCAATTCAAGCATTGCCACTAACCATCCTCTCTCTCGGGCATCCCAGGGCTTGTAGTTTCTTCACGAATCTAGGGGTGGAAATGGTGAGCGTTGGAAAGTGCAGTGTGCATGGCTCCAAACTGGTCATTCCCCTCTAGAACTGACGGTCCCCCGGCTAAAGTGTGGCTTCTTGGCTGCCTGAATGGAACATAGCCTCAGCCGCGCGACCACTAGAGTTCCTGCTCGCGCTGCAGCTGTTCTTGTTGCTAGAAGGATGAGTAAGTGGCTCCTGCTTACGGGTCGTGCTTTAGTGAAAACTTCTCAGCAGAGTAGGGTGTATGTGTGTGAAAAAGTACAGATGCAGATGAAAAGTTCTGGCCCAACAGCGAATTAACAGGTGGTGTAGCCAGAACTTTTCATCAGCATCTGTACTTCACTGTACAGCATCTGTAGTCCACTTCGGTTGGAATGGCAAGGTGGTGATGATGTGCCCTAAGTGAACCCGCTTTCGGATGTGCAGAGGTTAGGCATCAGTGGACATGGGAAGGAGGCACCAGGGGCA